>NC_139217.1:207361900-207658023 GCF_055691185.1 Crinia signifera | reverse complement strand
TGAAATAGCATTGGGGGTTTAAATTCGTAAGGCCCCGCCCCTTTGGTTCCAGAAGCCCAGAATACCATTCAGAGTATAGAACATGACCTGGCTGAGGGTTGAGATTATTTTAGCCACGCCCCTTTTGCCTAGAAGCCCCTAAACCCATTGAAATAGCATTGGGGGTTTAAATTCGTTAGGCCCCGCCCCTTTGGGTCCAGAAGCCCAGAATACCATTCAGAGTATAGACCATGACATGGCTGAGGGTTGAGATACTTTTGGCCACGCCCCTTTTGCCTAGAAGCCCCTAAACCCATTGAAATAACATTGGGGGTTTAAATTCGTTAGGCCCCGCCCCTTTGGGTCCAGAAGCCCAGAATGCCATTCAGAGTATAGACCATGACATGGCTGAGGGTTGAGATACTTTTGGCCACGCCCCTTTGCCTAGAAGCCCCTAAACCCATTGAAATAGCATTGGGGGTTTAAATTCGTTAGGCCCCGCCCCTTTGCGTCCAGAAGCCCAGAATACCATTCAGAGTATAGACCATGACATGGCTGAGGGTTGAGATACTTTTGGCCACGCCCCTTTTGCCTAGAAGCACCTAAACCCATTGAAATAGCATTGGGGGTTTAAATTCGTTAGGCCCCGCCCCTTTGGGTCCAGAAGCCCAGAATACCATTCATAGTATAGATCATGACATGGCTGAGGGTTGAGATACTTTTGGCCACGCCCCTTTTGCCTAGAAGCACCTAAACCCATTGAAATAGCATTGGGGGTTTAAATTCGTTAGGCCCCGCCCCTTTGGGTCCAGAAGCCCAGAATACCATTCATAGTATAGACCATGACATGGCTGAGGGTTGAGATACTTTTGGCCACGCCCCTTTTGCCTAGAAGCCCCTAAACCCATTGAAATAGCATTGGGGGTTTAAATTCGTTAGGCCCCGCCCCTT
Source organism: Crinia signifera (assembly GCF_055691185.1). Lineage (NCBI taxonomy): Eukaryota > Metazoa > Chordata > Amphibia > Anura > Myobatrachidae > Crinia > Crinia signifera. Next base: position 207,657,093 of record NC_139217.1, on the reverse strand, counting down.
TGGGTCCAGAAGCCCAGAATGCCATTCAGAGTATAGACCATGACATGGCTGAGGGTTGAGATACTTTTGGCCACGCCCCTTTGCCTAGAAGCCCCTAAACCCATTGAAATAGCATTGGGGGTTTAAATTCGTTAGGCCCCGCCCCTTTGGGTCCAGAAGCCCAGAATACCATTCAGAGTATAGATCATGACCTGGCTGAGGGTTGAGATACTTTTGGTCACGCCCCTTTGCCTAGAAGCCCCTAAACCCATTGAAATAGCATTGGGGGTTTAAATTCGTTAGGCCCCGCCCCTTTGGGTCCAGAAGCCCATAATACCATTCAGAGTATAGACCATGACCTGGCTGAGGGTTGAGATTATTTTAGCCACGCCCCTTTTGCCTAGAAGACCCTAAACCCATTGAAATAGCATTGGGGGTTTAAATTCGTTAGTCCCCGCCCCTTTGGGTCCAGAAGCCCAGAATGCCATTCAGAGTATAGACCATGACATGGCTGAGGGTTGAGATACTTTTGGCCACGCCCCTTTTGCCTAGAAGCACCTAAACCCATTGAAATAGCATTGGGGGTTTAAATTCGTTAGGCCCCGCCCCTTTGGGTCCAGAAGCCCAGAATACCATTCAGAGTATAGACCATGACATGGCTGAGGGTTGAGATACTTTTGGCCACGCCCCTTTGCCTAGAAGCCCCTAAACCCATTGAAATAGCATTGGGGGTTTAAATTCGTTAGGCCCCGCCCCTTTGCGTCCAGAAGCCCAGAATACCATTCAGAGTATAGACCATGACATGGCTGAGGGTTGAGATACTTTTGGTTACGCCCCTTTTGCCTAGAAGCACCTAAACCCATTGAAATAGCATTGGGGGTTTAAATTCGTTAGGCCCCGCCCCTTTGCGTCCAGAAGCCCAGAATACCATTCAGAGTATAGACCATGACATGGCTGAGGGTTGAGATACTTTTGGTTACGCCCCTTTTGCCTAGAAGCACCTAAACCCATTGAAATAGCATTGGGGGTTTAAATTCGTTAGGCCCCGCCCCTTTGGGTCCAGAAGCCCAGAATACCATTCATAGTATAGACCATGACATGGCTGAGGGTTGAGATACTTTTGGCCACGCCCCTTTTGCCTAGAAGCACCTAAACCCATTGAAATAGCATTGGGGGTTTAAATTCGTTAGGCCCCGCCCCTTTGGGTCCAGAAGCCCAGAATACCATTCAGAGTATAGACCATGACCTGGCTGAGGGTTGAGATACTTTTGGCCACGCCCCTTTGCCTAGAAGCCCCTAAACCCATTGAAATAGCATTGGGGGTTTAAATTCGTTAGGCCCCGCCCCTTTGGTTCCAGAAGCCCAGAATACCATTCAGAGTATAGACCATGACATGGCTGAGGGTTGAGATACTTTTGGCCACGCCCCTTTGCCTAGAAGCCCCTAAACCCATTGAAATAGCATTGGGGGTTTAAATTCGTTAGGCCCCGCCCCTTTGGGTCCAGAAGCCCAGAATGCCATTCAGAGTATAGACCATGACATGGCTGAGGGTTGAGATACTTTTGGCCACGCCCCTTTGCCTAGAAGCCCCTAAACCCATTGAAATAGCATTGGGGGTTTAAATTCGTTAGGCCCCGCCCCTTTGGTTCCAGAAGCCCAGAATACCATTCAGAGTATAGAACATGACCTGGCTGAGGGTTGAGATTATTTTAGCCACGCCCCTTTTGCCTAGAAGACCCTAAACCCATTGAAATAGCATTGGGGGTTTAAATTCGTTAGTCCCCGCCCCTTTGGGTCCAGAAGCCCAGAATGCCATTCAGAGTATAGACCATGACATGGCTGAGGGTTGAGATACTTTTGGCCACGCCCCTTTTGCCTAGAAGCACCTAAACCCATTGAAATAGCATTGGGGGTTTAAATTCGTTAGACCCCGCCCCTTTGCGTCCAGAAGCCCAGAATACCATTCAGAGTATAGACCATGACATGGCTGAGGGTTGAGATACTTTTGGTTACGCCCCTTTTGCCTAGAAGCACCTAAACCCATTGAAATAGCATTGGGGGTTTAAATTCGTTAGGCCCCGCCCCTTTGGGTCCAGAAGCCCAGAATACCATTCATAGTATAGACCATGACATGGCTGAGGGTTGAGATACTTTTGGCCACGCCCCTTTTGCCTAGAAGCACCTAAACCCTTTGAAATAGCATTGGGGGTTTAAATTCGTTAGGCCCCGCCCCTTTGGGTCCAGAAGCCCAGAATACCATTCAGAGTATAGACCATGACCTGGCTGAGGGTTGAGATACTTTTGGCCACGCCCCTTTGCCTAGAAGCCCCTAAACCCATTGAAATAGCATTGGGGGTTTAAATTCGTTAGGCCCCGCCCCTTTGGTTCCAGAAGCCCAGAATACCATTCAGAGTATAGACCATGACATGGCTGAGGGTTGAGATACTTTTGGCCACGCCCCTTTGCCTAGAAGCCCCTAAACCCATTGAAATAGCATTGGGGGTTTAAATTCGTTAGGCCCCGCCCCTTTGGGTCCAGAAGCCCAGAATGCCATTCAGAGTATAGACCATGACATGGCTGAGGGTTGAGATACTTTTGGCCACGCCCCTTTGCCTAGAAGCCCCTAAACCCATTGAAATAGCATTGGGGGTTTAAATTCGTTAGGCCCCGCCCCTTTGCGTCCAGAAGCCCAGAATACCATTCAGAGTATAGACCATGACATGGCTGAGGGTTGAGATACTTTTGGCCACGCCCCTTTTGCCTAGAAGCACCTAAACCCATTGAAATAGCATTGGGGGTTTAAATTCGTTAGGCCCCGCCCCTTTGGGTCCAGAAGCCCAGAATACCATTCATAGTATAGATCATGACATGGCTGAGGGTTGAGATACTTTTGGCCACGCCCCATTTGCCTAGAAGCACCTAAACCCATTGAAATAGCATTGGGGGTTTAAATTCGTTAGGCCCCGCCCCTTTTGGTCCAGAAGCCCAGAATACCATTCAGAGTATAGACCATGACATGGCTGAGGGTTGAGATACTTTTGGTTACTCCCCTTTTGCCTAGAAGCACCTAAACCCATTGAAATAGCATTGGGGGTTTAAATTCGTTAGGCCCCGCCCCTTTGGGTCCAGAAGCCCAGAATACCATTCAGAGTATAGACCATGACATGGCTGAGGGTTGAGATACTTTTGGCCACGCCCCTTTGCCTAGAAGCCCCTAAACCCATTGAAATAGCATTGGGGGTTTAAATTCGTTAGGCCCCGCCCCTTTGGTTCCAGAAGCCCAGAATACCATTCAGAGTATAGAACATGACCTGGCTGAGGGTTGAGATTATTTTAGCCACGCCCCTTTTGCCTAGAAGCCCCTAAACCCATTGAAATAGCATTGGGGGTTTAAATTCGTTAGGCCCCGCCCCTTTGGGTCCAGAAGCCCAGAATACCATTCAGAGTATAGACCATGACATGGCTGAGGGTTGAGATACTTTTGGCCACGCCCCTTTGCCTAGAAGCCCCTAAACCCATTGAAATAGCATTGGGGGTTTAAATTCGTTAGGCCCCGCCCCTTTGGGTCCAGAAGCCCAGAATGCCATTCAGAGTATAGACCATGACATGGCTGAGGGTTGAGATACTTTTGGCCACGCCCCTTTGCCTAGAAGCCCCTAAACCCATTGAAATAGCATTGGGGGTTTAAATTCGTTAGGCCCCGCCCCTTTGCGTCCAGAAGCCCAGAATACCATTCAGAGTATAGACCATGACATGGCTGAGGGTTGAGATACTTTTGGCCACGCCCCTTTTGCCTAGAAGCACCTAAACCCATTGAAATAGCATTGGGGGTTTAAATTCGTTAGGCCCCGCCCCTTTGGGTCCAGAAGCCCAGAATACCATTCATAGTATAGATCATGACATGGCTGAGGGTTGAGATACTTTTGGCCACGCCCCTTTTGCCTAGAAGCACCTAAACCCATTGAAATAGCATTGGGGGTTTAAATTCGTTAGGCCCCGCCCCTTTGGTTCCAGAAGCCCAGAATACCATTCAGAGTATAGAACATGACCTGGCTGAGGGTTGAGATTATTTTAGCCACGCCCCTTTTGCCTAGAAGCCCCTAAACCCATTGAAATAGCATTGGGGGTTTAAATTCGTTAGGCCCCGCCCCTTTGGGTCCAGAAGCCCAGAATACCATTCAGAGTATAGACCATGACATGGCTGAGGGTTGAGATACTTTTGGCCACGCCCCTTTGCCTAGAAGCCCCTAAACCCATTGAAATAGCATTGGGGGTTTAAATTCGTTAGGCCCCGCCCCTTTGGGTCCAGAAGCCCAGAATACCATTCAGAGTATAGACCATGACATGGCTGAGGGTTGAGATACTTTTGGCCACGCCCCTTTTGCCTAGAAGCACCTAAACCCATTGAAATAGCATTGGGGGTTTAAATTCGTTAGGCCCCGCCCCTTTGGGTCCAGAAGCCCAGAATACCATTCATAGTATAGACCATGACATGGCTGAGGGTTGAGATACTTTTGGCCACGCCCCTTTTGCCTAGAAGCCCCTAAACCCATTGAAATAGCATTGGGGGTTTAAATTCGTTAGGCCCCGCCCCTTTGGGTCCAGAAGCCCAGAATGCCATTCAGAGTATAGACCATGACATGGCTGAGGGTTGAGATACTTTTGGCCACGCCCCTTTGCCTAGAAGCCCCTAAACCCATTGAAATAGCATTGGGGGTTTAAATTCGTTAGGCCCCGCCCCTTTGGGTCCAGAAGCCCAGAATACCATTCAGAGTATAGATCATGACATGGCTGAGGGTTGAGATACTTTTGGCCACGCCCCTTTGTCTAGAAGCCCCTAAACCCATTGAAATAGCATTGGGGGTTTAAATTCGTTAGGCCCCGCCCCTTTGGGTCCAGAAGCCCAGAATACCATTCGGAGTATAGACCATGACCTGGCTGAGGGTTGAGATACTTTTGGCCACGCCCCTTTGCCTAGAAGCCCCTAAACCCATTGAAATAGCATTGGGGGTTTAAATTCGTTAGGCCCCGCCCCTTTGGGTCCAGAAGCCCAGAATACCATTCAGAGTATAGACCATGACATGGCTGAGGGTTGAGATACTTTTGGCCACGCCCCTTTGCCTAGAAGCCCCTAAACCCATTGAAATAGCATTGGGGGTTTAAATTCGTTAGGCCCCGCCCCTTTGGGTCCAGAAGCCCAGAATACCATTCAGAGTATAGACCATGACATGGCTGAGGGTTGAGATACTTTTGGCCACGCCCCTTTTGCCTAGAAGCACCTAAACCCATTGAAATAGCATTGGGGGTTTAAATTCGTTAGGCCCCGCCCCTTTGGGTCCAGAAGCCCAGAATACCATTCATAGTATAGACCATGACATGGCTGAGGGTTGAGATACTTTTGGCCACGCCCCTTTTGCCTAGAAGCCCCTAAACCCATTGAAATAGCATTGGGGGTTTAAATTCGTTAGGCCCCGCCCCTTTGGGTCCAGAAGCCCAGAATGCCATTCAGAGTATAGACCATGACATGGCTGAGGGTTGAGATACTTTTGGCCACGCCCCTTTGCCTAGAAGCCCCTAAACCCATTGAAATAGCATTGGGGGTTTAAATTCGTTAGGCCCCGCCCCTTTGGGTCCAGAAGCCCAGAATACCATTCAGAGTATAGATCATGACATGGCTGAGGGTTGAGATACTTTTGGCCACGCCCCTTTGTCTAGAAGCCCCTAAACCCATTGAAATAGCATTGGGGGTTTAAATTCGTTAGGCCCCGCCCCTTTGGGTCCAGAAGCCCAGAATACCATTCGGAGTATAGACCATGACCTGGCTGAGGGTTGAGATACTTTTGGCCACGCCCCTTTGCCTAGAAGCCCCTAAACCCATTGAAATAGCATTTGGGGTTTAAATTCGTTAGGCCCCGCCCCTTTGGGTCCAGAAGCCCAGAATACCATTCAGAGTATAGAACATGACCTGGCTGAGGGTTGAGATTATTTTAGCCACGCCCCTTTTGCCTAGAAGCCCCTAAACCCATTGAAATAGCATTGGGGGTTTAAATTCGTTAGGCCCCGCCCCTTTGGGTCCAGAAGCCCAGAATACCATTCAGAGTATAGACCATGACATGGCTGAGGGTTGAGATACTTTTGGCCACGCCCCTTTGCCTAGAAGCCCCTAAACCCATTGAAATAGCATTGGGGGTTTAAATTCGTTAGGCCCCGCCCCTTTGGGTCCAGAAGCCCAGAATACCATTCAGAGTATAGACCATGACATGGCTGAGGGTTGAGATACTTTTGGCCACGCCCCTTTGTCTAGAAGCCCCTAAACCCATTGAAATAGCATTGGGGGTTTAAATTCGTTAGGCCCCGCCCCTTTGGGTCCAAAAGCCCAGAATACCATTCGGAGTATAGACCATGACCTGGCTGAGGGTTGAGATACTTTTGGCCACGCCCCTTTGCCTAGAAGCCCCTAAACCCATTGAAATAGCATTGGGGGTTTAAATTCGTTAGGCCCCGCCCCTTTGGGTCCAGAAGCCCAGAATGCCATTCAGAGTATAGACCATGACATGGCTGAGGGTTGAGATACTTTTGGCCACGCCCCTTTTGCCTAGAAGCCCCTAAACCCATTGAAATAGCATTGGGGGTTTAAATTCGTTTGGCCCCGCCCCTTTGGGTCCAGAAGCCCAGAATACCATTCAGAGTATAGACCATGACCTGGCTGAGGGTTGAGATACTTTTGGCCACGCCCCTTTGCCTAGAAGCCCCTAAACCCATTGAAATAGCATTGGGGGTTTAAATTCGTTAGGCCCCGCCCCTTTGGGTCCAGAAGCCCAGAATGCCATTCAGAGTATAGACCATGACATGGCTGAGGGTTGAGATACTTTTGGCCACGCCCCTTTTGCCTAGAAGCCCCTAAACCCATTGAAATAGCATTGGGGGTTTAAATTCGTTAGGCCACGCCCCTTTGGGTCCAGAAGCCCAGAATACCATTCAGAGTATAGACCATGACATGGCTGAGGGTTGAGATACTTTTGGCCACGCCCCTTTGCCTAGAAGCCCCTAAACCCATTGAAATAGCATTGGGGGTTTAAATTCGTTAGGCCCCGCCCCTTTGGGTCCAGAAGCCCAGAATACCATTCAGAGTATAGACCATGACATGGCTGAGGGTTGAGATACTTTTGGCCACGCCCCTTTGTCTAGAAGCCCCTAAACCCATTGAAATAGCATTGGGGGTTTAAATTCGTTAGGCCCCGCCCCTTTGGGTCCAGAAGCCCAGAATACCATTCGGAGTATAGACCATGACCTGGCTGAGGGTTGAGATACTTTTGACCACGCCCCTTTGCCTAGAAGCCCCTAAACCCATTGAAATAGCATTTGGGGTTTAAATTCGTTAGGCCCCGCCCCTTTGGGTCCAGAAGCCCAGAATACCATTCAGAGTATAGAACATGACCTGGCTGAGGGTTGAGATTATTTTAGCCACGCCCCTTTTGCCTAGAAGCCCCTAAACCCATTGAAATAGCATTGGGGGTTTAAATTCGTTAGGCCCCGCCCCTTTGGGTCCAGAAGCCCAGAATACCATTCAGAGTATAGACCATGACATGGCTGAGGGTTGAGATACTTTTGGCCACGCCCCTTTGCCTAGAAGCCCCTAAACCCATTGAAATAGCATTGGGGGTTTAAATTCGTTAGGCCCCGCCCCTTTGGGTCCAGAAGCCCAGAATGCCATTCAGAGTATAGACCATGACATGGCTGAGGGTTGAGATACTTTTGGCCACGCCCCTTTGCCTAGAAGCCCCTAAACCCATTGAAATAGCATTGGGGGTTTAAATTCGTTAGGCCCCGCCCCTTTGGGTCCAGAAGCCCAGAATACCATTCAGACTATAGACCATGACCTGGCTGAGTGTTGAGATTATTTTAGCCACGCCCCTTTTGCCTAGAAGCCCCTAAACCCATTGAAATAGCATTGGGGGTTTAAATTCGTTAGGCCCCGCCCCTTTGGGTCCAGAAGCCCAGAATACCATTCAGAATATAGACCATGACATGGCTGAGGGTTGAGATACTTTTGGCCACGCCCCATTTGCCTAGAAGCCCCTAAACCCATTGAAATAGCATTGGGGGTTTAAATTCGTTAGGCCCCGCCCCTTTGGGTCCAGAAGCCCAGAATACCATTCAGAGTATAGACCATGACATGGCTGAGGGTTGAGATACTTGTGGCCACGCCCCTAGCCTAGAAGCCCCTAAACCCATTGAAATAGCATTGGGGGTTTAAATTCGTTAGGCCCCGCCCCTTTGGGTCCAGAAGCCCAGAATGCCATTCAGAGTATAGACCATGACATGGCTGAGGGTTGAGATACGTTTGGATACGCCCCTTTTGCCTAGAAGCCCCTAAACCCATTGAAATAGCATTGGGGGTTTAAATTCGTTAGGCCCCGCCCCTTTGGGTCCAGAAGCCCAGAATGCCATTCAGAGTATAGACCATGACATGGCTGAGGGTTGAGATACTTTTGGCCACGCCCCTTTTGCCTAGAAGCACCTAAACCCATTGAAATAGCATTGGGGGTTTAAATTCGTTAGGCCCCGCCCCTTTGGGTCCAGAAGCCCAGAATACCATTCAGAGTATAGACCATGACATGGCTGAGGGTTGAGATACTTTTGGCCACGCCCCTTTGTCTAGAAGCCCCTAAACCCATTGAAATAGCATTGGGGGTTTAAATTCGTTAGGCCCCGCCCCTTTGGGTCCAGAAGCCCAGAATACCATTCGGAGTATAGACCATGACCTGGCTGAGGGTTGAGATACTTTTGGCCACGCCCCTTTGCCTAGAAGCCCCTAAACCCATTGAAATAGCATTGGGGGTTTAAATTCGTTAGGCCCCGCCCCTTTGGGTCCAGAAGCCCAGAATACCATTCAGAGTATAGAACATGACCTGGCTGAGGGTTGAGATTATTTTAGCCACGCCCCTTTTGCCTAGAAGCCCCTAAACCCATTGAAATAGCATTGGGGGTTTAAATTCGTTAGGCCCCGCCCCTTTGGGTCCAGAAGCCCAGAATACCATTCAGAGTATAGACCATGACATGGCTGAGGGTTGAGATACTTTTGGCCACGCCCCTTTGCCTAGAAGCCCCTAAACCCATTGAAATAGCATTGGGGGTTTAAATTCGTTAGGCCCCGCCCCTTTGGGTCCAGAAGCCCAGAATGCCATTCAGAGTATAGACCATGACATGGCTGAGGGTTGAGATACTTTTGGCCACGCCCCTTTGCCTAGAAGCCCCTAAACCCATTGAAATAGCATTGGGGGTTTAAATTCGTTAGGCCCCGCCCCTTTGCGTCCAGAAGCCCAGAATACCATTCAGAGTATAGACCATGACATGGCTGAGGGTTGAGATACTTTTGGTTACGCCCCTTTTGCCTAGAAGCACCTAAACCCTTTGAAATAGCATTGGGGGTTTAAATTCGTTAGGCCCCGCCCCTTTGGGTCCAGAAGCCCAGAATACCATTTATAGTATAGACCATGACATGGCTGAGGGTTGAGATACTTTTTGCCACGCCCCTTTTGCCTAGAAGCACCTAAACCCATTGAAATAGCATTGGGGGTTTAAATTCGTTAGGCCCCGCCCCTTTGGGTCCAGAAGCCCAGAATACCATTCAGAGTATAGACCATGACCTGGCTGAGGGTTGAGATACTTTTGGCCACGCCCCTTTGCCTAGAAGCCCCTAAACCCATTGAAATAGCATTGGGGGTTTAAATTCGTTAGGCCCCGCCCCTTTGGTTCCAGAAGCCCAGAATACCATTCAGAGTATAGAACATGACCTGGCTGAGGGTTGAGATTATTTTAGCCACGCCCCTTTTGCCTAGAAGCCCCTAAACCCATTGAAATAGCATTGGGGGTTTAAATTCGTTAGGCCCCGCCCCTTTGGGTCCAGAAGCCCAGAATACCATTCAGAGTATAGACCATGACATGGCTGAGGGTTGAGATACTTTTGGCCACGCCCCTTTGCCTAGAAGCCCCTAAACCCATTGAAATAGCATTGGGGGTTTAAATTCGTTAGGCCCCGCCCCATTGGGTCCAGAAGCCCAGAATGCCATTCAGAGTATAGACCATGACATGGCTGAGGGTTGAGATACTTTTGGCCACGCCCCTTTGCCTAGAAGCCCCTAAACCCATTGAAATAGCATTGGGGGTTTAAATTCGTTAGGCCCCGCCCCTTTGCGTCCAGAAGCCCAGAATACCATTCAGAGTATAGACCATGACATGGCTGAGGGTTGAGATACTTTTGGCCACGCCCCTTTTGCCTAGAAGCACCTAAACCCATTGAAATAGCATTGGGGGTTTAAATTCGTTAGGCCCCGCCCCTTTGGGTCCAGAAGCCCAGAATACCATTCATAGTATAGACCATGACATGGCTGAGGGTTGAGATACTTTTGGCCACGCCCCTTTTGCCTAGAAGCCCCTAAACCCATTGAAATAGCATTGGGGGTTTAAATTCGTTAGGCCCCGCCCCTTTGGGTCCAGAAGCCCAGAATGCCATTCAGAGTATAGACCATGACATGGCTGAGGGTTGAGATACTTTTGGCCACGCCCCTTTGCCTAGAAGCCCCTAAACCCATTGAAATAGCATTGGGGGTTTAAATTCGTTAGGCCCCGCCCCTTTGGGTCCAGAAGCCCAGAATACCATTCAGAGTATAGACCATGACCTGGCTGAGGGTTGAGATACTTTTGGTCACGCCCCTTTGCCTAGAAGCCCCTAAACCCATTGAAATAGCATTGGGGGTTTAAATTCGTTAGGCCCCGCCCCTTTGGGTCCAGAAGCCCAGAATACCATTCAGAGTATAGACCATGACCTGGCTGAGGGTTGAGATTATTTTAGCCACGCCCCTTTTGCCTAGAAGACCCTAAACCCATTGAAATAGCATTGGGGGTTTAAATTCGTTAGGCCCCGCCCCTTTGGGTCCAGAAGCCCAGAATACCATTCAGAGTATAGACCATGACATGGCTGAGGGTTGAGATACTTTTGGACACTCCCCTTTTGCCTAGAAGCCCCTAAACCCATTGAAATAGCATTGGGGGTTTAAATTCGTTAGGCCCCGCCCCTTTGGGTCCAGAAGCCCAGAATGCCATTCAGAGTATAGACCATGACATGGCTGAGGGTTGAGATACGTTTGGCCACGCCCCTTTTGCCTAGAAGCCCCTAAACCCATTGAAATAGCATTGGGGGTTTAAATTCGTTAGGCCCCGCCCCTTTGGGTCCAGAAGCCCAGAATGCCATTCAGAGTATAGACCATGACATGGCTGAGGGTTGAGATACGTTTGGCCACGCCCCTTTTGCCTAGAAGCCCCTAAACCCATTGAAATAGCATTGGGGGTTTAAATTCGTTAGGCCCCGCCCCTTTGGGTCCAGAAGCCCAGAATGCCATTCAGAGTATAGACCATGACATGGCTGAGGGTTGAGATACTTTTGGCCACGCCCCTTTTGCCTAGAAGCACCTAAACCCATTGAAATAGCATTGGGGGTTTAAATTCGTTAGGCCCCGCCCCTTTGGGTCCAGAAGCCCAGAATACCATTCGAAGTATAGACCATGACCTGGCTGAGGGTTGAGATACTTTTGGCCACGCCCCTTTGCCTAGAAGCCCCTAAACCCATTGAAATAGCATTGGGGGTTTAAATTCGTTAGGCCCCGCCCCTTTGGGTCCAGAAGCCCAGAATACCATTCAGAGTATAGAACATGACCTGGCTGAGGGTTGAGATTCTTTTAGCCACGCCCCTTTTGCCTAGAAGCCCCTAAACCCATTGAAATAGCATTGGGGGTTTAAATTCGTTAGGCCCCGCCCCTTTGGGTCCAGAAGCCCAGAATACCATTCAGAGTATAGACCATGACATGGCTGAGGGTTGAGATACTTGTGGCCACGCCCCTAGCCTAGAAGCCCCTAAACCCATTGAAATAGCATTGGGGGTTTAAATTCGTTAGGCCCCGCCCCTTTGGGTCCAGAAGCCCAGAATGCCATTCAGAGTATAGACCATGACATGGCTGAGGGTTGAGATACGTTTGGCCACGCCCCTTTTGCCTAGAAGCCCCTAAACCCATTGAAATAGCATTGGGGGTTTAAATTCGTTAGGCCCCGCCCCTTTGGGTCCAGAAGCCCAGAATGCCATTCAGAGTATAGACCATGACATGGCTGAGGGTTGAGATACTTTTGGCCACGCCCCTTTTGCCTAGAAGCACCTAAACCCATTGAAATAGCATTGGGGGTTTAAATTCGTTAGGCCCCGCCCCTTTGGGTCCAGAAGCCCAGAATACCATTCAGAGTATAGACCATGACATGGCTGAGGGTTGAGATACTTTTGGCCACGCCCCTTTGTCTAGAAGCCCCTAAACCCATTGAAATAGCATTGGGGGTTTAAATTCGTTAGGCCCCGCCCCTTTGGGTCCAGAAGCCCAGAATACCATTCGGAGTATAGACCATGACCTGGCTGAGGGTTGAGATACTTTTGGCCACGCCCCTTTGCCTAGAAGCCCCTAAACCCATTGAAATAGCATTGGGGGTTTAAATTCGTTAGGCCCCGCCCCTTTGGGTCCAGAAGCCCAGAATACCATTCAGAGTATAGACCATGACATGGCTGAGGGTTGAGATACTTTTGGCCACGCCCCTTTGCCTAGAAGCCCCTAAACCCATTGAAATAGCATTGGGGGTTTAAATTCGTTAGGCCCCGCCCCTTTGGGTCCAGAAGCCCAGAATGCCATTCAGAGTATAGACCATGACATGGCTGAGGGTTGAGATACTTTTGGCCACGCCCCTTTGCCTAGAAGCCCCTAAACCCATTGAAATAGCATTGGGGGTTTAAATTCGTTAGGCCCCGCCCCTTTGCGTCCAGAAGCCCAGAATACCATTCAGAGTATAGACCATGACATGGCTGAGGGTTGAGATACTTTTGGTTACGCCCCTTTTGCCTAGAAGCACCTAAACCCTTTGAAATAGCATTGGGGGTTTAAATTCGTTAGGCCCCGCCCCTTTGGGTCCAGAAGCCCAGAATACCATTTATAGTATAGAACATGACATGGCTGAGGGTTGAGATACTTTTTGCCACGCCCCTTTTGCCTAGAAGCACCTAAACCCATTGAAATAGCATTGGGGGTTTAAATTCGTTAGGCCCCGCCCCTTTGGGTCCAGAAGCCCAGAATACCATTCAGAGTATAGACCATGACCTGGCTGAGGGTTGAGATACTTTTGGCCACGCCCCTTTGCCTAGAAGCCCCTAAACCCATTGAAATAGCATTGGGGGTTTAAATTCGTTAGGCCCCGCCCCTTTGGTTCCAGAAGCCCAGAATACCATTCAGAGTATAGAACATGACCTGGCTGAGGGTTGAGATTATTTTAGCCACGCCCCTTTTGCCTAGAAGCCCCTAAACCCATTGAAATAGCATTGGGGGTTTAAATTCGTTAGGCCCCGCCCCTTTGGGTCCAGAAGCCCAGAATACCATTCAGAGTATAGACCATGACATGGCTGAGGGTTGAGATACTTTTGGCCACGCCCCTTTGCCTAGAAGCCCCTAAACCCATTGAAATAGCATTGGGGGTTTAAATTCGTTAGGCCCCGCCCCATTGGGTCCAGAAGCCCAGAATGCCATTCAGAGTATAGACCATGACATGGCTGAGGGTTGAGATACTTTTGGCCACGCCCCTTTGCCTAGAAGCCCCTAAACCCATTGAAATAGCATTGGGGGTTTAAATTCGTTAGGCCCCGCCCCTTTGCGTCCAGAAGCCCAGAATACCATTCAGAGTATAGACCATGACATGGCTGAGGGTTGAGATACTTTTGGCCACGCCCCTTTTGCCTAGAAGCACCTAAACCCATTGAAATAGCATTGGGGGTTTAAATTCGTTAGGCCCCGCCCCTTTGGGTCCAGAAGCCCAGAATACCATTCATAGTATAGACCATGACATGGCTGAGGGTTGAGATACTTTTGGCCACGCCCCTTTTGCCTAGAAGCCCCTAAACCCATTGAAATAGCATTGGGGGTTTAAATTCGTTAGGCCCCGCCCCTTTGGGTCCAGAAGCCCAGAATGCCATTCAGAGTATAGACCATGACATGGCTGAGGGTTGAGATACTTTTGGCCACGCCCCTTTGCCTAGAAGCCCCTAAACCCATTGAAATAGCATTGGGGGTTTAAATTCGTTAGGCCCCGCCCCTTTGGGTCCAGAAGCCCAGAATACCATTCAGAGTATAGACCATGACCTGGCTGAGGGTTGAGATACTTTTGGTCACGCCCCTTTGCCTAGAAGCCCCTAAACCCATTGAAATAGCATTGGGGGTTTAAATTCGTTAGGCCCCGCCCCTTTGGGTCCAGAAGCCCAGAATACCATTCAGAGTATAGACCATGACCTGGCTGAGGGTTGAGATTATTTTAGCCACGCCCCTTTTGCCTAGAAGACCCTAAACCCATTGAAATAGCATTGGGGGTTTAAATTCGTTAGGCCCCGCCCCTTTGGGTCCAGAAGCCCAGAATACCATTCAGAGTATAGACCATGACATGGCTGAGGGTTGAGATACTTTTGGACACTCCCCTTTTGCCTAGAAGCCCCTAAACCCATTGAAATAGCATTGGGGGTTTAAATTCGTTAGGCCCCGCCCCTTTGGGTCCAGAAGCCCAGAATGCCATTCAGAGTATAGACCATGACATGGCTGAGGGTTGAGATACGTTTGGCCACGCCCCTTTTGCCTAGAAGCCCCTAAACCCATTGAAATAGCATTGGGGGTTTAAATTCGTTAGGCCCCGCCCCTTTGGGTCCAGAAGCCCAGAATGCCATTCAGAGTATAGACCATGACATGGCTGAGGGTTGAGATACGTTTGGCCACGCCCCTTTTGCCTAGAAGCCCCTAAACCCATTGAAATAGCATTGGGGGTTTAAATTCGTTAGGCCCCGCCCCTTTGGGTCCAGAAGCCCAGAATGCCATTCAGAGTATAGACCATGACATGGCTGAGGGTTGAGATACTTTTGGCCACGCCCCTTTTGCCTAGAAGCACCTAAACCCATTGAAATAGCATTGGGGGTTTAAATTCGTTAGGCCCCGCCCCTTTGGGTCCAGAAGCCCAGAATACCATTCGAAGTATAGACCATGACCTGGCTGAGGGTTGAGATACTTTTGGCCACGCCCCTTTGCCTAGAAGCCCCTAAACCCATTGAAATAGCATTGGGGGTTTAAATTCGTTAGGCCCCGCCCCTTTGGGTCCAGAAGCCCAGAATACCATTCAGAGTATAGAACATGACCTGGCTGAGGGTTGAGATTCTTTTAGCCACGCCCCTTTTGCCTAGAAGCCCCTAAACCCATTGAAATAGCATTGGGAATTTAAATTCGTTAGGCCCCGCCCCTTTGGGTCCAGAAGCCCAGAATACCATTCAGAGTATAGACCATGACATGGCTGAGGGTTGAGATACTTTTGGCCACGCCCCTTTGCCTAGAAGCCCCTAAACCCATTGAAATAGCATTGGGGGGTTTAAATTCGTTAGGCCCCGCCCCTTTGGGTCCAGAAGCCCAGAATACCATTCAGAGTATAGACCATGACATGGCTGAGGGTTGAGATACTTTTGGCCACGCCCCTTTTGCCTAGAAGCCCCTAAACCCATTGAAATAGCATTGGGGGTTTAAATTCGTTAGGCCCCGCCCCTTTGGGTCCAGAAGCCCAGAATGCCATTCAGAGTATAGACCATGACATGGCTGAGGGTTGAGATACTTTTGGCCACGCCCCTTTTGCCTAGAAGCCCCTAAACCCATTGAAATAGCATTGGGGGTTTAAATTCGTTAGGCCACGCCCCTTTGGGTCCAGAAGCCCAGAATACCATTCAGAGTATAGACCATGACCTGGCTGAGGGTTGAGATTATTTTAGCCACGCCCCTTTTGCCTAGAAGACCCTAAACCCATTGAAATAGCATTGGGGGTTTAAATTCGTTAGGCCCCGCCCCTTTGGGTCCAGAAGCCCAGAATACCATTCAGAGTATAGACCATGACATGGCTGAGGGTTGAGATACTTTTGGACACTCCCCTTTTGCCTAGAAGCCCCTAAACCCATTGAAATAGCATTGGGGGTTTAAATTCGTTAGGCCCCGCCCCTTTGGGTCCAGAAGCCCAGAATGCCATTCAGAGTATAGACCATGACATGGCTGAGGGTTGAGATACGTTTGGCCACGCCCCTTTTGCCTAGAAGCCCCTAAACCCATTGAAATAGCATTGGGGGTTTAAATTCGTTAGGCCCCGCCCCTTTGGGTCCAGAAGCCCAGAATGCCATTCAGAGTATAGACCATGACATGGCTGAGGGTTGAGATACGTTTGGCCACGCCCCTTTTGCCTAGAAGCCCCTAAACCCATTGAAATAGCATTGGGGGTTTAAATTCGTTAGGCCCCGCCCCTTTGGGTCCAGAAGCCCAGAATGCCATTCAGAGTATAGACCATGACATGGCTGAGGGTTGAGATACTTTTGGCCACGCCCCTTTTGCCTAGAAGCACCTAAACCCATTGAAATAGCATTGGGGGTTTAAATTCGTTAGGCCCCGCCCCTTTGGGTCCAGAAGCCCAGAATACCATTCGAAGTATAGACCATGACCTGGCTGAGGGTTGAGATACTTTTGGCCACGCCCCTTTGCCTAGAAGCCCCTAAACCCATTGAAATAGCATTGGGGGTTTAAATTCGTTAGGCCCCGCCCCTTTGGGTCCAGAAGCCCAGAATACCATTCAGAGTATAGAACATGACCTGGCTGAGGGTTGAGATTCTTTTAGCCACGCCCCTTTTGCCTAGAAGCCCCTAAACCCATTGAAATAGCATTGGGAATTTAAATTCGTTAGGCCCCGCCCCTTTGGGTCCAGAAGCCCAGAATACCATTCAGAGTATAGACCATGACATGGCTGAGGGTTGAGATACTTTTGGCCACGCCCCTTTGCCTAGAAGCCCCTAAACCCATTGAAATAGCATTGGGGGGTTTAAATTCGTTAGGCCCCGCCCCTTTGGGTCCAGAAGCCCAGAATACCATTCAGAGTATAGACCATGACATGGCTGAGGGTTGAGATACTTTTGGCCACGCCCCTTTTGCCTAGAAGCCCCTAAACCCATTGAAATAGCATTGGGGGTTTAAATTCGTTAGGCCCCGCCTCTTTGGGTCCAGAAGCCCAGAATGCCATTCAGAGTATAGACCATGACATGGCTGAGGGTTGAGATACTTTTGGCCACGCCCCTTTTGCCTAGAAGCCCCTAAACCCATTGAAATAGCATTGGGGGTTTAAATTCGTTAGGCCACGCCCCTTTGGGTCCAGAAGCCCAGAATACCATTCAGAGTATGGACCATGACATGGCTGAGGGTTGAGATACTTTTGGCCACGCCCCTTTTGCCTAGAAGCCCCTAAACCCATTGACATAGCATTGGGGGTTTAAATTCGTTAGGCCCCGCCCTTTTTGGTCCAGAAGCCCAGAATGCCATTCAGAGTATAGACCATGACATGGCTGAGGGTTGAGATACTTTTGGCCACGCCCCCTTTGCCTAGAAGCCCCTAAACCCATTGAAATAGCATTGGGGGTTTAAATTCGTTAGGCCCCGCCCCTTTGGGTCCAGAAGCCCAAAATACCATTCAGAGTATAGACCATGACATGGCTGAGGGTTGAGATACGTTTGGCCACGCCCCTTTTGCCTAGAAGCCCCTAAACCCATTGAAATAGCATTGGGGGTTTAAATTCGTTAGGCCCCGCCCCTTTGGGACAAGAAGCCCAGAATGCCATTCAGAGTATAGACCATGACATGGCTGAGGGTTGAGATACTTTTGGCCACGCCCCCTTTGCCTAGAAGACCCTAAACCCATTGAAATAGCATTGGGGGTTTAAATTCGTTAGGCCACGCCCCTTTGGGTCCAGAAGCCCAGAATACCATTCAGAGTATAGACCATGACATGGCTGAGGGTTGAGATACTTTTGGCCACGCCCTTTGCCTAGAAGCCCCTTAACCTATTGAAATAGCATTGGGGGTTTAAATTCGTTAGGCCACGCCCCTTTGGGTCCAGAAGCCCAGAATACCATTCAAAGTATAGACCATGACATGGCTAAGGGTTAAGATACTTTTGGCCACGCCCCTTTGCCTAGAAGCCCCTAAAACCATTGAAATAGCATTGGGGGTTTAAATTCGTTAGGCCACGCCCCTTTGGGTCCAGAAGCCCAGAATACCATTCAGAGTATAGACCATGACATGGCTGAGGGTTGAGATACTTTTGGCCACGCCCCTTTGCCTAGAAGCCCCTAAACCCATTGAAATAGCATTGGGGGTTTAAATTCGTTAGGCCCCGCCCCTTTGGGTCCAGAAGCCCAAAATGCAATTCAGAGTATAGACCATGACATGGCTGAGGGATGAGATACTTTTGGCCACGCCCCTTTTGCCTAGAAGCCCCTAAACCCATTGAAATAGCATTGGGGGTTTAAATTCGTTAGGCCCCGCCCCTTTTGGTCCAGAAGCCCAGAATGCCATTCAGAGTATAGACCATGACATGGCTGAGGGTTGAGATACTTTTGGCCACGCCCCCTTTGCCTAGAAGCCCCTAAACCCATTGAAATAGCATTGGGGGTTTAAATTCGTTAGGCCCCGCCCCTTTGGGTCCAGAAGCCCAGAATACCATTCAGAGTATAGACCATGACATGGCTGAGGGTTGAGATACGTTTGGCCACGCCCCTTTTGCCTAGAAGCCCCTAAACCCATTGAAATAGCATTGGGGGTTTAAATTCGTTAGGCCCCGCCCCTTTGGGACAAGAAGCCCAGAATGCCATTCAGAGTATAGACCATGACATGGCTGAGGGATGAGATACTTTTGGCCACGCCCCTTTTGCCTAGAAGCCCCTAAACCCATTGAAATAGCATTGGGGGTTTAAATTCGTTAGGCCCCGCCCCTTTTGGTCCAGAAGCCCAGAATGCCATTCAGAGTATAGACCATGACATGGCTGAGGGTTGAGATACTTTTGGCCACGCCCCCTTTGCCTAGAAGCCCCTAAACCCATTGAAATAGCATTGGGGGTTTAAATTCGTTAGGCCCCGCCCCTTTGGGTCCAGAAGCCCAGAATACCATTCAGAGTATAGACCATGACATGGCTGAGGGTTGAGATACGTTTGGCCACGCCCCTTTTGCCTAGAAGCCCCTAAACCCATTGAAATAGCATTGGGGGTTTAAATTCGTTAGGCCCCGCCCCTTTGGGACAAGAAGCCCAGAATGCCATTCAGAGTATAGACCATGACATGGCTGAGGGTTGAGATACTTTTGGCCACGCCCCCTTTGCCTAGAAGACCCTAAACCCATTGAAATAGCATTGGGGGTTTAAATTCGTTAGGCCACGCCCCTTTGGGTCCAGAAGCCCAGAATACCATTCAGAGTATAGACCATGACATGGCTGAGGGTTGAGATACTTTTGGCCACGCCCCTTTGCCTAGAAGCCCCTTAACCTATTGAAATAGCATTGGGGGTTTAAATTCGTTAGGCCCCGCCCCTTTGGGTCCAGAAGCCGAGAATACCATTCAGAGTATAGACCATGACCTGGCTGAGGGTTGAGATTCTTTTAGCCACGCCCCTTTTGCCTAGAAGCCCCTAAACCCATTGAAATAGCATTGGGGGTTTAAATTCGTTAGGCCACGCCCCTTTGGGTCCAGAAGCCGAGAATACCATTCAGAGTATAGACCATGACCTGGCTGAGGGTTGAGATTCTTTTAGCCACGCCCCTTTTGCCTAGAAGCCCCTAAACCCATTGAAATAGCATTGGGGGTTTAAATTCGTTAGGCCACGCCCCTTTGGGTCCAGAAGCCCAGAATACTATTCAGAGTATAGACCATGACATGGCTGAGGGTTGAGATACTTTTGGCCACGCCCCTTTTGCCTAGAAGCCCCTAAACCCATTGACATAGCATTGGGGGTTTAAATTCGTTAGGCCCCGCCCCTTTTGGTCCAGAAGCCCAGAATGCCATTCAGAGTATAGACCATGACATGGCTGAGGGTTGAGATACTTTTGGCCACGCCCCCTTTGCCTAGAAGCCCCTAAACCCATTGAAATAGCATTGGGGGTTTAAATTCGTTAGGCCCCGCCCCTTTGGGTCCAGAAGCCCAGAATACCATTCAGAGTATAGACCATGACATGGCTGAGGGTTGAGATACGTTTGGCCACGCCCCTTTTGCCTAGAAGCCCCTAAACCCATTGAAATAGCATTGGGGGTTTAAATTCGTTAGGCCCCGCCCCTTTGGGACAAGAAGCCCAGAATGCCATTCAGAGTATAGACCATGAAATGGCTGAGGGTTGAGATACTTTTTGCCACGCCCCTTTTGCCTAGAAGCCCCTAAACCCATTGAAATAGCATTGGGGGTTTTAATTCGTTAGGCCACGCCCCTTTGGGTCCAGAAGCCCAGAATACCATTCAGAGTATAGACCATGACATGGCTGAGGGTTGAGATACTTTTGGCCACGCCCCTTTGCCTAGAAGCCCCTAAACCCATTGAAATAGCATTGGGGGTTTAAATTCGTTAGGCCCCGCCCCTTTGGGTCCAGAAGCCCAGAATACCATTCATAGTATAGACCATGACATGGCTGAGGGTTGAGATACTTTTGGTTACGCCTCTTTTGCCTAGAAGCCACTAAACCCATTGAAATAGCATTGGGGGTTTAAATTCGTTAGGCCCCGCCCCTTTGGGTCCAGAAGCCCAGAATGCCATTCAGAGTATAGACCATGACATGGCTGAGGGTTGAGATACTTTTGGCCACGCCCCTTTTGCCTAGAAGCCCCTAAACCCATTGAAATAGCATTGGGGGTTTAAATTCGTTAGGCCACGCCCCTTTGGGTCCAGAAGCCCAGAATACCATTCAGAGTATAGACCATGACATGGCTGAGGGTTGAGATACTTTTGGCCACGCCCCTTTGCCTAGAAGCCCCTAAACCCATTGAAATAGCATTGGGGGTTTAAATTCGTTAGGCCCCGCCCCTTTTGGTCCAGAAGCCCAGAATACCATTCATAGTATAGACCATGACATGGCTGAGGGTTGAGATACTTTTGGCCACGCCCCTTTTGCCTGGAAGCCCATAAACCCATTGAAATAGCATTGGGGGTTTTAATTCGTTAGGCCCCGCCCCTTTGGGTCCAGAAGCCCAGAATGCCATTCAGAGTATAGACCATGACATGGCTGAGGGTTGAGATACTTTTGGCCACGCCCCTTTTGCCTAGAAGCCCCTAAACCCATTGAAATAGCATTGGGGGTTTAAATTCGTTAGGCCACGCCCCTTTGGGTCCAGAAGCCCAGAATACCATTCAGAGTATAGACCATGACATGGCTGAGGGTTGAGATACTTTTGACCACGCCCCTTTGCCTAGAAGCCCCTAAACCCATTGAAATAGCATTGGGGGTTTAAATTCGTTAGGCCCCGCCCCTTTGGGTCCAGAAGCCCAGAATGCCATTCAGAGTATAGACCATGACATGGCTGAGGGTTGAGATACTTTTGGCCACGCCCCTTTGCCTAGAAGCCCTTAAACCCATTGAAATAGCATTGGCGGTTTAAATTCGTTAGGCCCCGCCCCTTTGGGTCCAGAAGCCCAGAATACCATTCAGAGTATAGACCATGACCTGGCTGAGGGTTGAGATACTTTTGGCCACGCCCCTTTGCCTAGAAGCCCCTAAACCCATTGAAATAGCATTGGGGGTTTAAATTCGTTAGGCCCCGCCCCTTTGGGTCCAGAAGCCCAGAATACCATTCAGAGTATAGACCATGACATGGCTGAGGGTTGAGATACTTTTGGCCACGCCCCTTTTGCCTAGAAGCCCCTAAATCCATTGAAATAGCATTGGGGGTTTAAATTCGTTAGGCCCCGCCCCTTTGGGTCCAGAAGCCCAAAATACCATTCAGAGTATAGACCATGACATGGCTGAGGGTTGAGATACGTTTGGCCACGCCCCTTTTGCCTAGAAGCCCCTAAACCCATTGAAATAGCATTGGGGGTTTAAATTCGTTAGGCCCCGCCCCTTTGGGTCCAGAAGCCCAGAATGTCATTCAGAGTATAGAACATGACATGGCTGAGGGTTGAGATACTTTTGGCCACGCCCCTTTTGCCTAGAAGCACCTAAACCCATTGAAATAGCATTGGGGGTTTAAATTCGTTAGGCCCCGCCCCTTTGGGTCCAGAAGCCCAGAATGCCATTCAGAGTATAGACCATGACATGGCTGAGGGTTGAGATTCGTTTGGCCACGCCCCTTTTGCCTAGAAGCCCCTAAACCCATTGAAATAGCATTGGGGGTTTAAATTCGTTAGGCCCCGCCCCTTTGGGTCCAGAAGCCCAGAATGCCATTCAGAGTATAGAACATGACATGGCTGAGGGTTGAGATACTTTTGGCCACGCCCCTTTTGCCTAGAAGCACCTAAACCCATTGAAATAGCATTGGGGGTTTAAATTCGTTAGGCCCCGCCCCTTTGGGTCCAGAAGCCCAGAATGCCATTCAGAGTATAGACCATGACATGGCTGAGGGTTGAGATACTTTTGGCCACGCCCCTTTTGCCTAGAAGCACCTAAACCCATTGAAATAGCATTGGGGGTTTAAATTCGTTAGGCCCCGCCCCTTTGGGTCCAGAAGCCCAGAATGCCATTCAGAGTATAGACCATGACATGGCTGAGGGTTGAGATACGTTTGGCCACGCCCCTTTTGCCTAGAAGCCCCTAAACCCATTGAAATAGCATTGGGGGTTTAAATTCGTTAGGCCCCGCCCCTTTGGGTCCAGAAGCCCAGAATGCCATTCAGAGTATAGACCATGACATGGCTGAGGGTTGAGATACTTTTGGCCACGCCCCTTTTGCCTAGAAGCACCTAAACCCATTGAAATAGCATTGGGGGTTTAAATTCGTTATGCCCCGCCCCTTTGGGTCCAGAAGCCCAGAATACCATTCATAGTATAGACCATGACATGGCTAAGGGTTGAGATACTTTTGGCCACGCCCCTTTTGCCTAGAAGCCCCTAAACCCATTGAAATAGCATTGGGGGTTTAAATTCGTTAGGCCCCGCCCCTTTGGGTCCAGAAGCCCAGAATGCCATTCAGAGTATAGACCATGACATAGCTGAGGGTTGAGATACTTTTGACCACGCCCCTTTGCCTAGAAGCCCCTAAACCCATTGAAATAGCATTGGGGGTTTAATTTCGTTAGGCCCCGCCCCTTTGGGTCCAGAAGCCCAGAATACCATTCAGAGTATAGACCATGACCTGGCTGAGGGTTGAGATACTTTTGGCCACGCCCCTTTGCCTAGAAGCCCCTAAACCCATTGAAATAGCATTGGGGGTTTAAATTCGTTAGGCCCCGCCCCATTGGGTCCAGAAGCCCAGACTACCATTCAGAGTATAGACCATGACCTGGCTGAGGGTTGAGATTATTTTAGCCACGCCCCTTTTGCCTAGAAGCCCCTAAACCCATTGAAATAGCATTGGGGGTTTAAATTCGTTAGGCCCCGCCCCTTTGGGTCCAGAAGCCCAGAATGCCATTCAGAGTATAGACCATGACATGGCTGAGGGTTGAGATACTTTTGGCCACGCCCCTTTTGCCTAGAAGCACCTAACCCCATTGAAATAGCATTGGGGGTTTAAATTCGTTAGGCCCCGCCCCTTTGGGTCCAGAAGCCCAGAATACCATTCAGAGTATAGACCATGACATGGCTGAGGGTTGAGATACTTTTGGCCACGCCCCTAGCCTAGAAGCCCCTAAACCCATTGAAATAGCATTGGGGGTTTAAATTCGTTAGGCCCCGCCCCTTTGGGTCCAGAAGCCCAGAATGCCATTCAGAGTATAGACCATGACATGGCTGAGGGTTGAGATACGTTTGGCCACGCCCCTTTTGCCTAGAAGCCCCTAAACCCATTGAAATAGCATTGGGGGTTTAAATTCGTTAGGCCCCGCCCCTTTGGGTCCAGAAGCCCAGAATGCCATTCAGAGTATAGACCATGACATGGCTGAGGGTTGAGATACTTTTGGCCACGCCCCTTTTGCCTAGAAGCCCCTAAACCCATTGAAATAGCATTGGGGGTTTAAATTCGTTAGGCCCCGCCCCTTTGGGTCCAGAAGCCCAGAATGCCATTCAGAGTATAGACCATGACCTGGCTGAGGGTTGAGATTATTTTGGCCACGCCCCTTTTGCCTAGAAGCCCCTAAACCCATTGAAATAGCATTGGAGGTTTAAATTCGTTAGGCCCCGCCCCTTTGGGTCCAGAAGCCCAGAATGCCATTCAGAGTATAGACCATGACATGGCTGAGGGTTGAGATTTTTTTGGCCACGCCCCTTTTGCCTAGAAGCCCCTAAACCCATTGAAAAAGCATTGGGGGTTTAAATTCGTTAGGCCCCGCCCCTTTGGGTCCAGAAGCCCAGAATGCCATTCAGAGTATAGACCATGACATGGCTGAGGGTTGAGATACTTTTGGCCACGCCCCTTTGCCTAGAAGCCCCTAAACCCATTGAAATAGCATTGGGGGTTTAAATTCGTTAGGCCCCGCCCCTTTGGGTCCAGAAGCCCAGAATGCCATTCAGAGTATAGACCATGACATGGCTGAGGGTTGAGATACTTTTGGCCACGCCCCTTTGCCTAGAAGCCCCTAAACCCATTGAAATAGCATTGGGGGTTTAAATTCGTTAGGCCCCGCCCCTTTGGGTCCAGAAGCCCAGAATGCCATTCAGAGTATAGACCATGACATGGCTGAGGGTTGAGATACTTTTGGCCACGCCCCTTTGCCTAGAAGCCCCTAAACCCATTGAAATAGCATTGGGGGTTTAAATTCGTTAGGCCCCGCCCCTTTGGGTCCAGAAGCCCAGAATGCCATTCAGAGTATAGACCATGACATGGCTGAGGGTTGAGATACTTTTGGCCACGCCCCTTTTGCCTAGAAGCCCCTAAACCCATTGAAATAGCATTGGGGGTTTAAATTCGTTAGGCCACGCCCCTTTGGGTCCAGAAGCCCAGAATACCATTCAGAGTATAGACCATGACATGGCTGAGGGTTGAGATACTTTTGGCCACGCCCCTTTGCCTAGAAGCCCCTAAACCCATTGAAATAGCATTGGGGGTTTAAATTCGTTAGGCCCCGCCCCTTTTGGTCCAGAAGCCCAGAATACCATTCATAGTATAGACCATGACATGGCTGAGGGTTGAGATACTTTTGGCCACGCCCCTTTTGCCTGGAAGCCCATAAACCCATTGAAATAGCATTGGGGGTTTTAATTCGTTAGGCCCCGCCCCTTTGGGTCCAGAAGCCCAGAATGCCATTCAGAGTATAGACCATGACATGGCTGAGGGTTGAGATACTTTTGGCCACGCCCCTTTTGCCTAGAAGCCCCTAAACCCATTGAAATAGCATTGGGGGTTTAAATTCGTTAGGCCACGCCCCTTTGGGTCCAGAAGCCCAGAATACCATTCAGAGTATAGACCATGACATGGCTGAGGGTTGAGATACTTTTGGCCACGCCCCTTTGCCTAGAAGCCCCTAAACCCATTGAAATAGCATTGGGGGTTTAAATTCGTTAGGCCCCGCCCCTTTGGGTCCAGAAGCCCAGAATGCCATTCAGAGTATAGACCATGACATGGCTGAGGGTTGAGATACTTTTGGCCACGCCCCTTTGCCTAGAAGCCCCTAAACCCATTGAAATAGCATTGGGGGTTTAAATTCGTTAGGCCCCGCCCCTTTGGGTCCAGAAGCCCAGAATACCATTCAGAGTATAGACCATGACCTGGCTGAGGGTTGAGATACTTTTGGCCACGCCCCTTTGCCTAGAAGCCCCTAAACCCATTGAAATAGCATTGGGGGTTTAAATTCGTTAGGCCCCGCCCCTTTGGGTCCAGAAGCCCAGAATACCATTCAGAGTATAGACCATGACATGGCTGAGGGTTGAGATACTTTTGGCCACGCCCCTTTTGCCTAGAAGCCCCTAAATCCATTGAAATAGCATTGGGGGTTTAAATTCGTTAGGCCCCGCCCCTTTGGGTCCAGAAGCCCAAAATACCATTCAGAGTATAGACCATGACATGGCTGAGGGTTGAGATACGTTTGGCCACGCCCCTTTTGCCTAGAAGCCCCTAAACCCATTGAAATAGCATTGGGGGTTTAAATTCGTTAGGCCCCGCCCCTTTGGGTCCAGAAGCCCAGAATGTCATTCAGAGTATAGAACATGACATGGCTGAGGGTTGAGATACTTTTGGCCACGCCCCTTTTGCCTAGAAGCACCTAAACCCATTGAAATAGCATTGGGGGTTTAAATTCGTTAGGCCCCGCCCCTTTGGGTCCAGAAGCCCAGAATGCCATTCAGAGTATAGACCATGACATGGCTGAGGGTTGAGATTCGTTTGGCCACGCCCCTTTTGCCTAGAAGCCCCTAAACCCATTGAAATAGCATTGGGGGTTTAAATTCGTTAGGCCCCGCCCCTTTGGGTCCAGAAGCCCAGAATGCCATTCAGAGTATAGAACATGACATGGCTGAGGGTTGAGATACTTTTGGCCACGCCCCTTTTGCCTAGAAGCACCTAAACCCATTGAAATAGCATTGGGGGTTTAAATTCGTTAGGCCCCGCCCCTTTGGGTCCAGAAGCCCAGAATGCCATTCAGAGTATAGACCATGACATGGCTGAGGGTTGAGATACTTTTGGCCACGCCCCTTTTGCCTAGAAGCACCTAAACCCATTGAAATAGCATTGGGGGTTTAAATTCGTTAGGCCCCGCACCTTTGGGTCCAGAAGCCCAGAATGCCATTCAGAGTATAGACCATGACATGGCTGAGGGTTGAGATACGTTTGGCCACGCCCCTTTTGCCTAGAAGCCCCTAAACCCATTGAAATAGCATTGGGGGTTTAAATTCGTTAGGCCCCGCCCCTTTGGGTCCAGAAGCCCAGAATGCCATTCAGAGTATAGACCATGACATGGCTGAGGGTTGAGATACTTTTGGCCACGCCCCTTTTGCCTAGAAGCACCTAAACCCATTGAAATAGCATTGGGGGTTTAAATTCGTTATGCCCCGCCCCTTTGGGTCCAGAAGCCCAGAATACCATTCATAGTATAGACCATGACATGGCTGAGGGTTGAGATACTTTTGGCCACGCCCCTTTTGCCTAGAAGCCCCTAAACCCATTGAAATAGCATTGGGGGTTTAAATTCGTTAGGCCCCGCCCCTTTGGGTCCAGAAGCCCAGAATGCCATTCAGAGTATAGACCATGACATAGCTGAGGGTTGAGATACTTTTGACCACGCCCCTTTGCCTAGAAGCCCCTAAACCCATTGAAATAGCATTGGGGGTTTAATTTCGTTAGGCCCCGCCCCTTTGGGTCCAGAAGCCCAGAATACCATTCAGAGTATAGACCATGACCTGGCTGAGGGTTGAGATTCTTTTAGCCACGCCCCTTTTGCCTAGAAGCCCCTAAACCCATTGAAATAGCATTGGGGGTTTAAATTCGTTAGGCCACGCCCCTTTGGGTCCAGAAGCCCAGAATACCATTCAGAGTATAGACCATGACATGGCTGAGGGTTGAGATACTTTTGGCCACGCCCCTTTTGACTAGAAGCCCCTAAACCCATTGAAATAGCATTTGGGGTTTAAATTCGTTAGGCCCCGCCCCTTTGGGTCCAGAAGCCCAGAATATCATTCAGAGTATAGACCATGACATGGCTGAGGGTTGAGATACGTTTGGCCACGCCCCTTTTGCCTAGAAGCCCCTAAACCCATTGAAATAGCATTGGGGGTTTAAATTCGTTAGGCCCCGCCCCTTTGGGTCCAGAAGCCCAGAATACCATTCATAGTATAGACCATGACATGGCTGAGGGTTGAGATACTTTTGGCCACGCCCCTTTGCCTAGAAGCCCCTAAACCCATTGAAATAGCATTGGGGGTTTAAATTCGTTAGGCCCCGCCCCTTTGGGTCCAGAAGCCCAGAATGCCATTCAGAGTATAGACCATGACATGGCTGAGGGTTGAGATACTTTTGGCCACGCCCCTTTGCCTAGAAGCCCCTAAACCCATTGAAATAGCAATGGGGGTTTAAATTCGTTAGGCCCCGCCCCTTTGGGTCCAGAAGCCCAGAATACCATTCAGAGTATAGACCATGACCTGGCTGAGGGTTGAGATACTTTTGGCCACGCCCCTTTGCCTAGAAGCCCCTAAAGCCATTGAAATAGCATTGGGGGTTTAAATTCGTTAGGCCCCGCCCCATTGGGTCCAGAAGCCCAGACTACCATTCAGAGTATAGACCATGACCTGGCTGAGGGTTGAGATTATTTTAGCCACGCCCCTTTTGCCTAGAAACCCCTAAACCCATTGAAATAGCATTGGGGGTTTAAATTCGTTAGGCCCCGCCCCTTTGGGTCCAGAAGCCCAAAATACCATTCAGAGTATAGACCATGACATGGCTGAGGGTTGAGATACTTTTGGCCACGCCCCTTTTGCCTAGAAGCACCTAACCCCATTGAAATAGCATTGGGGGTTTAAATTCGTTAGGCCCCGCCCCTTTGGGTCCAGAAGCCCAGAATACCATTCAGAGTATAGACCATGACATGGCTGAGGGTTGAGATACTTTTGGCCACGCCCCTAGCCTAGAAGCCCCTAAACCCATTGAAATAGCATTGGGGGTTTAAATTCGTTAGGCCCCGCCCCTTTGGGTCCAGAAGCCCAGAATGCCATTCAGAGTATAGACCATGACATGGCTGAGGGTTGAGATACGTTTGGCCACGCCCCTTTTGCCTAGAAGCCCCTAAACCCATTGAAATAGCATTGGGGGTTTAAATTCGTTAGACCCCGCCCCTTTGGGTCCAGAAGCCCAGAATGCCATTCAGAGTATAGACCATGACATGGCTGAGGGTTGAGATACTTTTGGCCACGCCCCTTTGCCTAGAAGCCCCTAAACCCATTGAAATAGCATTGGGGGTTTAAATTCGTTAGGCCCCGCCCCTTTGGGTCCAGAAGCCCAGAATGCCATTCAGAGTATAGACCATGACATGGCTGAGGGTTGAGATACTTTTGGCCACGCCCCTTTTGCCTAGAAGCCCCTAAACCCATTGAAATAGCATTGGGGGTTTAAATTCGTTAGGCCACGCCCCTTTGGGTCCAGAAGCCCAGAATACCATTCAGAGTATAGACCATGACATGGCTGAGGGTTGAGATACTTTTGGCCACGCCCCTTTGCCTAGAAGCCCCTAAACCCATTGAAATAGCATTGGGGGTTTAAATTCGTTAGGCCCCGCCCCTTTTGGTCCAGAAGCCCAGAATACCATTCATAGTATAGACCATGACATGGCTGAGGGTTGAGATACTTTTGGCCACGCCCCTTTTGCCTGGAAGCCCATAAACCCATTGAAATAGCATTGGGGGTTTTAATTCGTTAGGCCCCGCCCCTTTGGGTCCAGAAGCCCAGAATGCCATTCAGAGTATAGACCATGACATGGCTGAGGGTTGAGATACTTTTGGCCACGCCCCTTTTGCCTAGAAGCCCCTAAACCCATTGAAATAGCATTGGGGGTTTAAATTCGTTAGGCCACGCCCCTTTGGGTCCAGAAGCCCAGAATACCATTCAGAGTATAGACCATGACATGGCTGAGGGTTGAGATACTTTTGGCCACGCCCCTTTGCCTAGAAGCCCCTAAACCCATTGAAATAGCATTGGGGGTTTAAATTCGTTAGGCCCCGCCCCTTTGGGTCCAGAAGCCCAGAATGCCATTCAGAGTATAGACCATGACATGGCTGAGGGTTGAGATACTTTTGGCCACGCCCCTTTGCCTAGAAGCCCCTAAACCCATTGAAATAGCATTGGGGGTTTAAATTCGTTAGGCCCCGCCCCTTTGGGTCCAGAAGCCCAGAATACCATTCAGAGTATAGACCATGACCTGGCTGAGGGTTGAGATACTTTTGGCCACGCCCCTTTGCCTAGAAGCCCCTAAACCCATTGAAATAGCATTGGGGGTTTAAATTCGTTAGGCCCCGCCCCTTTGGGTCCAGAAGCCCAGAATACCATTCAGAGTATAGACCATGACATGGCTGAGGGTTGAGATACTTTTGGCCACGCCCCTTTTGCCTAGAAGCCCCTAAATCCATTGAAATAGCATTGGGGGTTTAAATTCGTTAGGCCCCGCCCCTTTGGGTCCAGAAGCCCAAAATACCATTCAGAGTATAGACCATGACATGGCTGAGGGTTGAGATACGTTTGGCCACGCCCCTTTTGCCTAGAAGCCCCTAAACCCATTGAAATAGCATTGGGGGTTTAAATTCGTTAGGCCCCGCCCCTTTGGGTCCAGAAGCCCAGAATGTCATTCAGAGTATAGAACATGACATGGCTGAGGGTTGAGATACTTTTGGCCACGCCCCTTTTGCCTAGAAGCACCTAAACCCATTGAAATAGCATTGGGGGTTTAAATTCGTTAGGCCCCGCCCCTTTGGGTCCAGAAGCCCAGAATGCCATTCAGAGTATAGACCATGACATGGCTGAGGGTTGAGATTCGTTTGGCCACGCCCCTTTTGCCTAGAAGCCCCTAAACCCATTGAAATAGCATTGGGGGTTTAAATTCGTTAGGCCCCGCCCCTTTGGGTCCAGAAGCCCAGAATGCCATTCAGAGTATAGAACATGACATGGCTGAGGGTTGAGATACTTTTGGCCACGCCCCTTTTGCCTAGAAGCACCTAAACCCATTGAAATAGCATTGGGGGTTTAAATTCGTTAGGCCCCGCCCCTTTGGGTCCAGAAGCCCAGAATGCCATTCAGAGTATAGACCATGACATGGCTGAGGGTTGAGATACTTTTGGCCACGCCCCTTTTGCCTAGAAGCACCTAAACCCATTGAAATAGCATTGGGGGTTTAAATTCGTTAGGCCCCGCACCTTTGGGTCCAGAAGCCCAGAATGCCATTCAGAGTATAGACCATGACATGGCTGAGGGTTGAGATACGTTTGGCCACGCCCCTTTTGCCTAGAAGCCCCTAAACCCATTGAAATAGCATTGGGGGTTTAAATTCGTTAGGCCCCGCCCCTTTGGGTCCAGAAGCCCAGAATGCCATTCAGAGTATAGACCATGACATGGCTGAGGGTTGAGATACTTTTGGCCACGCCCCTTTTGCCTAGAAGCACCTAAACCCATTGAAATAGCATTGGGGGTTTAAATTCGTTATGCCCCGCCCCTTTGGGTCCAGAAGCCCAGAATACCATTCATAGTATAGACCATGACATGGCTGAGGGTTGAGATACTTTTGGCCACGCCCCTTTTGCCTAGAAGCCCCTAAACCCATTGAAATAGCATTGGGGGTTTAAATTCGTTAGGCCCCGCCCCTTTGGGTCCAGAAGCCCAGAATGCCATTCAGAGTATAGACCATGACATAGCTGAGGGTTGAGATACTTTTGACCACGCCCCTTTGCCTAGAAGCCCCTAAACCCATTGAAATAGCATTGGGGGTTTAATTTCGTTAGGCCCCGCCCCTTTGGGTCCAGAAGCCCAGAATACCATTCAGAGTATAGACCATGACCTGGCTGAGGGTTGAGATTCTTTTAGCCACGCCCCTTTTGCCTAGAAGCCCCTAAACCCATTGAAATAGCATTGGGGGTTTAAATTCGTTAGGCCACGCCCCTTTGGGTCCAGAAGCCCAGAATACCATTCAGAGTATAGACCATGACATGGCTGAGGGTTGAGATACTTTTGGCCACGCCCCTTTTGACTAGAAGCCCCTAAACCCATTGAAATAGCATTTGGGGTTTAAATTCGTTAGGCCCCGCCCCTTTGGGTCCAGAAGCCCAGAATATCATTCAGAGTATAGACCATGACATGGCTGAGGGTTGAGATACGTTTGGCCACGCCCCTTTTGCCTAGAAGCCCCTAAACCCATTGAAATAGCATTGGGGGTTTAAATTCGTTAGGCCCCGCCCCTTTGGGTCCAGAAGCCCAGAATACCATTCATAGTATAGACCATGACATGGCTGAGGGTTGAGATACTTTTGGCCACGCCCCTTTGCCTAGAAGCCCCTAAACCCATTGAAATAGCATTGGGGGTTTAAATTCGTTAGGCCCCGCCCCTTTGGGTCCAGAAGCCCAGAATGCCATTCAGAGTATAGACCATGACATGGCTGAGGGTTGAGATACTTTTGGCCACGCCCCTTTGCCTAGAAGCCCCTAAACCCATTGAAATAGCAATGGGGGTTTAAATTCGTTAGGCCCCGCCCCTTTGGGTCCAGAAGCCCAGAATACCATTCAGAGTATAGACCATGACCTGGCTGAGGGTTGAGATACTTTTGGCCACGCCCCTTTGCCTAGAAGCCCCTAAACCCATTGAAATAGCATTGGGGGTTTAAATTCGTTAGGCCCCGCCCCATTGGGTCCAGAAGCCCAGACTACCATTCAGAGTATAGACCATGACCTGGCTGAGGGTTGAGATTATTTTAGCCACGCCCCTTTTGCCTAGAAACCCCTAAACCCATTGAAATAGCATTGGGGGTTTAAATTCGTTAGGCCCCGCCCCTTTGGGTCCAGAAGCCCAAAATACCATTCAGAGTATAGACCATGACATGGCTGAGGGTTGAGATACTTTTGGCCACGCCCCTTTTGCCTAGAAGCACCTAACCCCATTGAAATAGCATTGGGGGTTTAAATTCGTTAGGCCCCGCCCCTTTGGGTCCAGAAGCCCAGAATACCATTCAGAGTATAGACCATGACATGGCTGAGGGTTGAGATACTTTTGGCCACGCCCCTAGCCTAGAAGCCCCTAAACCCATTGAAATAGCATTGGGGGTTTAAATTCGTTAGGCCCCGCCCCTTTGGGTCCAGAAGCCCAGAATGCCATTCAGAGTATAGACCATGACATGGCTGAGGGTTGAGATACGTTTGGCCACGCCCCTTTTGCCTAGAAGCCCCTAAACCCATTGAAATAGCATTGGGGGTTTAAATTCGTTAGACCCCGCCCCTTTGGGTCCAGAAGCCCAGAATGCCATTCAGAGTATAGACCATGACATGGCTGAGGGTTGAGATACTTTTGGCCACGCCCCTTTTGCCTAGAAGCCCCTAAACCCATTGAAATAGCATTGGGGGTTTAAATTCGTTAGGCCCCGCCCCTTTGGGTCCAGAAGCCCAGAATGCCATTCAGAGTATAGACCATGACCTGGCTGAGGGTTGAGATTATTTTGGCCACGCCCCTTTTGCCTAGAAGCCCCTAAAACCATTGAAATAGCATTGGAGGTTTAAATTCGTTAGGCCCCGCCCCTTTGGGTCCAGAAGCCCAGAATGCCATTCAGAGTATAGACCATGACATGGCTGAGGGTTGAGATTTTTTTGGCCACGCCCCTTTTGCCTAGAAGCCCCTAAACCCATTGAAAAAGCATTGGGGGTTTAAATTCGTTAGGCCCCGCCCCTTTGGGTCCAGAAGCCCAGAATGCCATTCAGAGTATAGACCATGACATGGCTGAGGGTTGAGATACTTTTGGCCACGCCCCTTTGCCTAGAAGCCCCTAAACCCATTGAAATAGCATTGGGGGGTTTAAATTCGTTAGGCCCCGCCCCTTTGGGTCCAGAAGCCCAGAATACCATTCAGAGTATAGACCATGACCTGGCTGAGGGTTGAGATTCTTTTAGCCACGCCCCTTTTGCCTAGAAGCCCCTAAACCCGTTGAAATAGCATTGGGGGTTTAAATTCGTTAGGCCACGCCCCTTTGGGTCCAGAAGCCCAGAATGCCATTCAGAGTATAGACCATGACATGGCTGAGGGTTGAGATACTTTTGGCCACGCCCCTTTTGCCTAGAAGCCCCTAAACCCATTGAAATAGCATTGGGGGTTTAAATTCGTTAGGCCACGCCCCTTTGGGTCCAGAAGCCCAGAATGCCATTCAGAGTATAGACCATGACATGGCTGAGGGTTGAGATACTTTTGGCCACGCCCCTTTGCCTAGAAGCCCCTAAACCCATTGAAATAGCATTGGGGGTTTAAATTCGTTAGGCCCCGCCCCTTTGGGTCCAGAAGCCCAGAATACCATTCAGAGTATAGACCATGACATGGCTGAAGGTTGAGATACTTTTGGCCACGCCCCTTTTGCCTAGAAGCCCCTAAACCCATTGAAATAGCATTGGGGGTTTAAATTCGTTAGGCCCCGCCCCTTTGGGTCCAGAAGCCCAGAATGCCATTCAGAGTATAGACCATGACATGGCTGAGGGTTGAGATACTTTTTTCCACGCCCCTTTGCCTAGAAGCCCCTAAACCCATTGAAATAGCATTGGGGGTTTAAATTCGTTAGGCCCCGCCCCTTTTGGTCCAGAAGCCCAGAATGCCATTCAGAGTATAGACCATGACATGGCTGAGGGTTGAGATACTTTTGGCCACGCCCCCTTTGCCTAGAAGCCCCTAAACCCATTGAAATAGCATTGGGGGTTTAAATTCGTTAGGCCCCGCCCCTTTGGGTCCAGAAGCCCAGAATACCATTCAGAGTATAGACCATGACATGGCTGAGGGTTGAGATACTTTTGGCCACGCCCCTTTGCCTAGAAGCCCCTAAACCCATTGAAATAGCATTGGGGGTTTAAATTCGTTAGGCCCCGCCCCTTTGGGTCCAGAAGCCCAGAATGCCATTCAGAGTATAGACCATGACATGGCTGAGGGTTGAGATACTTTTGGCCACGCCCCTTTGCCTAGAAGCCCCTAAACCCATTGAAATAGCATTGGGGGTTTAAATTCGTTAGGCCCCGCCCCTTTGGGTCCAGAAGCCCAGAATACCATTCAGAGTATAGACCATGACCTGGCTGAGGGTTGAGATACTTTTGGCCACGCCCCTTTGCCTAGAAGCCCCTAAACCCATTGAAATAGCATTGGGGGTTTAAATTCGTTAGGCCCCGCCCCTTTGGGTCCAGAAGCCCAGAATACCATTCAGAGTATAGACCATGACCTGGCTGAGGGTTGAGATTATTTTAGCCACGCCCCTTTTGCCTAGAAGCCCCTAAACCTATTGAAATAGCATTGGGGGTTTAAATTCGTTAGGCCACGCCCCTTTGGGTCCAGAAGCCCAGAATACCATTCAGAGTATAGACCATGACATGGCTGAGGGTTGAGATACTTTTGGCCACGCCCCTTTTGCCTAGAAGCCCCTAAACCCATTGACATAGCATTGGGGGTTTAAATTCGTTAGGCCCCACCCCTTTTGGTCCAGAAGCCCAGAATGCCATTCAGAGTATAGACCATGACATGGCTGAGGGTTGAGATACTTTTGGCCACGCCCCCTTTGCCTAGAAGCCCCTAAACCCATTGAAATAGCATTGGGGGTTTAAATTCGTTAGGCCCCGCCCCTTTGGGTCCAGAAGCCCAGAATACCATTCAGAGTATAGACCATGACATGGCTGAGGGTTGAGATACGTTTGGCCACGCCCCTTTTGCCTAGAAGCCCCTAAACCCATTGAAATAGCATTGGGGGTTTAAATTCGTTAGGCCCCGCCCCTTTGGGACAAGAAGCCCAGAATGCCATTCAGAGTATAGACCATGACATGGCTGAGGGTTGAGATACTTTTGGCCACGCCCCTTTGCCTAGAAGCCCCTAAACCCATTGAAATAGCATTGGGGGTTTAAATTCGTTAGGCCCCGCCCCTTTGGGTCCAGAAGCCCAGAATACCATTCAGAGTATAGACCATGACCTGGCTGAGGGTTGAGATACTTTTGGCCACGCCCCTTTGCCTAGAAGCCCCTAAACCCATTGAAATAGCATTGGGGGTTTAAATTCGTTAGGCCCCGCCCCTTTGGGTCCAGAAGCCCAGAATACCATTCAGAGTATAGACCATGACATGGCTGAGGGTTGAGATACTTTTGGCCACGCCCCTTTTGCCTAGAAGCCCCTAAATCCATTGAAAATGCATTGGGGGTTTAAATTCGTTAGGCCCCGCCCCTTTGGGTCCAGAAGCCCAGAATACCATTCAGAGTATAGACCATGACCTGGCTGAGGGTTGAGATTATTTTAGCCACGCCCCTTTTGCCTAGAAGCCCCTAAACCCATTGAAATAGCATTGGGGGTTTAAATTCGTTAGGACCCGCCCCTTTGGGTCCAGAAGCCCAGAATACCATTCAGAGTATAGACCATGACATGGCTGAGGGTTGAGATACTTTTGGCCACGCCCCTTTTGCCTAGAAGCCCCTAAACCCATTGAAAAAGCATTGGGGGTTTAAATTCGTTAGGCCCCGCCCCTTTGGGTCCAGAAGCCCAGAATGCCATTCAGAGTATAGACCATGACATGGCTGAGGGTTGAGATACTTTTGGCCACGCCCCTTTGCCTAGAAGCCCCTAAACCCATTGAAATAGCATTGGGGGTTTAAATTCGTTAGGCCCCGCCCCTTTGGGTCCAGAAGCCCAGAATGCCATTCAGAGTATAGACCATGACATGGCTGAGGGTTGAGATACTTTTGGCCACGCCCCTTTGCCTAGAAGCCCCTAAACCCATTGAAATAGCATTGGGGGTTTAAATTCGTTAGGCCACGCCCCTTTGGGTCCAGAAGCCCAGAATACCATTCAGAGTATAGACCATGACATGGCTGAGGGTTGAGATACTTTTGGCCACGCCCCTTTTGCCTAGAAGCCCCTAAACCCATTGACATAGCATTGGGGGTTTAAATTCGTTAGGCCCCGCCCCTTTTGGTCCAGAAGCCCAGAATGCCATTCAGAGTATAGACCATGACATGGCTGAGGGTTGAGATACTTTTGGCCACGCCCCTTTTGCCTAGAAGCCCCTAAACCCATTGACATAGCATTGGGGGTTTAAATTCGTTAGGCCCCGCCCCTTTTGGTCCAGAAGCCCAGAATGCCATTCAGAGTATAGACCATGACATGGCTGAGGGTTGAGATACTTTTGGCCACGCCCCCTTTGCCTAGAAGCCCCTAAACCCATTGACATAGCATTGGGGGTTTAAATTCGTTAGGCCCCGCCCCTTTTGGTCCAGAAGCCCAGAATGCCATTCAGAGTATAGACCATGACATGGCTGAGGGTTGAGATACTTTTGGCCACGCCCCTTTTGCCTAGAAGCCCCTAAACCCATTGACATAGCATTGGGGGTTTAAATTCGTTAGGCCCCGCCCCTTTTGGTCCAGAAGCCCAGAATGCCATTCAGAGTATAGACCATGACATGGCTGAGGGTTGAGATACTTTTGGCCACGCCCCCTTTGCCTAGAAGCCCCTAAACCCATTGAAATAGCATTGGGGGTTTAAATTCGTTAGGCCCCGCCCCTTTGGGTCCAGAAGCCCAGAATACCATTCAGAGTATAGACCATGACATGGCTGAGGGTTGAGATACGTTTGGCCACGCCCCTTTTGCCTAGAAGCCCCTAAACCCATTGAAATAGCATTGGGGGTTTAAATTCGTTTGGCCCCGCCCCTTTGGGACAAGAAGCCCAGAATGCCATTCAGAGTATAGACCATGACATGGCTGAGGGTTGAGATACTTTTGGCCACGCCCCCTTTGCCTAGAAGCCCCTAAACCCATTGAAATAGCATTGGGGGTTTAAATTCGTTAGGCCCCGCCCCTTTTGGTCCAGAAGCCCAGAATACCATTCATAGTATAGACCATGACATGGCTGAGGGTTGAGATACTTTTGGCCACGCCCCTTTTGCCTGGAAGCCCATAAACCCATTGAAATAGCATTGGGGGTTTAAATTCGTTAGGCCCCGCCCCTTTGGGTCCAGAAGCCCAGAATGCCATTCAGAGTATAGACCATGACATGGCTGAGGGTTGAGATACTTTTGGCCACGCCCCTTTTGCCTAGAAGCCCCTAAACCCATTGAAATAGCATTGGGGGTTTAAATTCGTTAGGCCACGCCCCTTTGGGTCCAGAAGCCCAGAATACCATTCAGAGTATAGACCATGACATGGCTGAGGGTTGAGATACTTTTGGCCACGCCCCTTTGCCTAGAAGCCCCTAAACCCATTGAAATAGCATTGGGGGTTTAAATTCGTTAGGCCCCGCCCCTTTGGGTCCAGAAGCCCAGAATGCCATTCAGAGTATAGACCATGACATGGCTGAGGGTTGAGATACTTTTGGCCACGCCCCTTTGCCTAGAAGCCCCTAAACCCATTGAAATAGCATTGGGGGTTTAAATTCGTTAGGCCCCGCCCCTTTGGGTCCAGAAGCCCAGAATACCATTCAGAGTATAGACCATGACCTGGCTGAGGGTTGAGATACTTTTGGCCACGCCCCTTTGCCTAGAAGCCCCTAAACCCATTGAAATAGCATTGGGGGTTTAAATTCGTTAGGCCCCGCCCCTTTGGGTCCAGAAGCCCAGAATACCATTCAGAGTATAGACCATGACATGGCTGAGGGTTGAGATACTTTTGGCCACGCCCCTTTTGCCTAGAAGCCCCTAAATCCATTGAAATAGCATTGGGGGTTTAAATTCGTTAGGCCCCGCCCCTTTGGGTCCAGAAGCCCAGAATACCATTCAGAGTATAGACCATGACCTGGCTGAGGGTTGAGATTATTTTAGCCACGCCCCTTTTGCCTAGAAGCCCCTAAACCCATTGAAATAGCATTGGGGGTTTAAATTCGTTAGGCCACGCCCCTTTGGGTCCAGAAGCCCAGAATACCATTCAGAGTATAGACCATGACATGGCTGAGGGTTGAGATACTTTTGGCCACGCCCCTTTTGCCTAGAAGCCCCTAAACCCATTGACATAGCATTGGGGGTTTAAATTCGTTAGGCCCCGCCCCTTTTGGTCCAGAAGCCCAGAATGCCATTCAGAGTATAGACCATGACATGGCTGAGGGTTGAGATACTTTTGGCCACGCCCCCTTTGCCTAGAAGCCCCTAAACCCATTGAAATAGCATTGGGGGTTTAAATTCGTTAGGCCACGCCCCTTTGGGTCCAGAAGCCCAGAATACCATTCAGAGTATAGACCATGACATGGCTGAGGGTTGAGATACGTTGGGCCACGCCCCTTTTGCCTAGAAGCCCCTAAACCCATTGAAATAGCATTGGGGGTTTAAATTCGTTAGGCCCCGCCCCTTTGGGACAAGAAGCCCAGAATGCCATTCAGAGTATAGACCATGACATGGCTGAGGGTTGAGATACTTTTGGCCACGCCCCTTTGCCTAGAAGCCCCTAAACCCATTGAAATAGCATTGGGGGTTTAAATTCGTTAGGCCCCGCCCCTTTGGGTCCAGAAGCCCAGAATACCATTCAGAGTATAGACCATGACCTGGCTGAGGGTTGAGATTATTTTAGCCACGCCCCTTTTGCCTAGAAGCCCCTAAACCCATTGAAATAGCATTGGGGGTTTAAATTCGTTAGGACCCGCCCCTTTGGGTCCAGAAGCCCAGAATACCATTCAGAGTATAGACCATGACATGGCTGAGGGTTGAGATACTTTTGGCCACGCCCCTTTTGCCTAGAAGGCCCTAAACCCATTGAAATAGCATTGGGGGTTTAAATTCGTTAGGCCCCGCCCCTTTGGGTCCAGAAGCCCAGAATGCCATTCAGAGTATAGACCATGACATGGCTGAGGGTTGAGATACTTTTGGCCACGCCCCTTTGCCTAGAAGCCCCTAAACCCATTGAAATAGCATTGGGGGTTTAAATTCGTTAGGCCCCGCCCCTTTGGGTCCAGAAGCCCAGAATGCCATTCAGAGTATAGACCATGACATGGCTGAGGGTTGAGATACTTTTGGCCACGCTACTTTGCCTAGAAGCCCCTAAACCCATTGAAATAGCATTGGGGGTTTAAATTCGTTAGGCCACGCCCCTTTGGGTCCAGAAGCCCAGAATACCATTCAGAGTATAGACCATGACATGGCTGAGGGTTGAGATACTTTTGGCCACGCCCCTTTTGCCTAGAAGCCCCTAAACCCATTGACATAGCATTGGGGGTTTAAATTCGTTAGGCCCCGCCCCTTTTGGTCCAGAAGCCCAGAATGCCATTCAGAGTATAGACCATGACATGGCTGAGGGTTGAGATACTTTTGGCCACGCCCCTTTTGCCTAGAAGCCCCTAAACCCATTGACATAGCATTGGGGGTTTAAATTCGTTAGGCCCCGCCCCTTTTGGTCCAGAAGCCCAGAATGCCATTCAGAGTATAGACCATGACATGGCTGAGGGTTGAGATACTTTTGGCCACGCCCCCTTTGCCTAGAAGCCCCTAAACCCATTGAAATAGCATTGGGGGTTTAAATTCGTTAGGCCCCGCCCCTTTGGGTCCAGAAGCCCAGAATACCATTCAGAGTATAGACCATGACATGGCTGAGGGTTGAGATACGTTTGGCCACGCCCCTTTTGCCTAGAAGCCCCTAAACCCATTGAAATAGCATTGGGGGTTTAAATTCGTTTGGCCCCGCCCCTTTGGGACAAGAAGCCCAGAATGCCATTCAGAGTATAGACCATGACATGGCTGAGGGTTGAGATACTTTTGGCCACGCCCCCTTTGCCTAGAAGCCCCTAAACCCATTGAAATAGCATTGGGGGTTTAAATTCGTTAGGCCACGCCCCTTTGGGTCCAGAAGCCCAGAATACCATTCAGAGTATAGACCATGACATGGCTGAGGGTTGAGATACTTTTGGCCACGCCCCTTTGCCTAGAAGCCCCTTAACCCATTGAAATAGCATTGGGGGTTTAAATTCGTTAGGCCCCGCCCCTTTGGGTCCAGAAGCCCAGAATACCATTCAGAGTATAGACCATGACATGGCTGAGGGTTGAGATACTTTTGGCCACGCCCCTTTTGCCTAGAAGCCCCTAAATCCATTGAAATAGCATTGGGGGTTTAAATTCGTTAGGCCCCGCCCCTTTGGGTCCAGAAGCCCAGAATACCATTCAGAGTATAGACCATGACCTGGCTGAGGGTTGAGATTATTTTAGCCACGCCCCTTTTGCCTAGAAGCCCCTAAACCCATTGAAATAGCATTGGGGGTTTAAATTCGTTAGGCCACGCCCCTTTGGGTCCAGAAGCCCAGAATACCATTCAGAGTATAGACCATGACATGGCTGAGGGTTGAGATACTTTTGGCCACGCCCCTTTGCCTAGAAGCCCCTAAACCCATTGAAATAGCATTGGGGGTTTAAATTCGTTAGGCCCCGCCCCTTTGGGTCCAGAAGCCCAAAATGCAATTCAGAGTATAGACCATGACATGGCTGAGGGATGAGATACTTTTGGCCACGCCCCTTTTGCCTAGAAGCCCCTAAACCCATTGAAATAGCATTGGGGGTTTAAATTCGTTAGGCCCCGCCCCTTTGGGTCCAGAAGCCGAGAATACCATTCAGAGTATAGACCATGACCTGGCTGAGGGTTGAGATTCTTTTAGCCACGCCCCTTTTGCCTAGAAGCCCCTAAACCCATTGAAATAGCATTGGGGGTTTAAATTCGTTAGGCCACGCCCCTTTGGGTCCAGAAGCCCAGAATACTATTCAGAGTATAGACCATGACATGGCTGAGGGTTGAGATACTTTTGGCCACGCCCCTTTTGCCTAGAAGCCCCTAAACCCATTGACATAGCATTGGGGGTTTAAATTCATTAGGCCCCGCCCCTTTTGGTCCAGAAGCCCAGAATGCCATTCAGAGTATAGACCATGACATGGCTGAGGGTTGAGATACTTTTGGCCACGCCCCCTTTGCCTAGAAGCCCCTAAACCCATTGAAATAGCATTGGGGGTTTAAATTCGTTAGGCCCCGCCCCTTTGGGTCCAGAAGCCCAGAATACCATTCAGAGTATAGACCATGACATGGCTGAGGGTTGAGATACGTTTGGCCACGCCCCTTTTGCCTAGAAGCCCCTAAACCCATTGAAATAGCATTGGGGGTTTAAATTCGTTAGGCCCCGCCCCTTTGGGTCCAGAAGCCCAGAATACCATTCATAGTATAGACCATGACATGGCTGAGGGTTGAGATACTTTTGGTTACGCCTCTTTTGCCTAGAAGCCACTAAACCCATTGAAATAGCATTGGGGGTTTAAATTAGTTAGGCCCCGCCCCTTTGGGTCCAGAAGCCCAGAATGCCATTCAGAGTATAGACCATGACATGGCTGAGGGTTGAGATACTTTTGGCCACGCCCCTTTTGCCTAGAAGCCCCTAAACCCATTGAAATAGCATTGGGGGTTTAAATTCGTTAGGCCCCGCCCCTTTGGGTCCAGAAGCCCAGAATGCCATTCAGAGTATAGACCATGACATGGCTGAGGGTTGAGATACTTTTGGCCACGCCCCTTTTGCCTAGAAGCCCCTAAACCCATTGAAATAGCATTGGGGGTTTAAATTCGTTAGGCCACGCCCCTTTGGGTCCAGAAGCCCAGAATACCATTCAGAGTATAGACCATGACATGGCTGAGGGTTGAGATACTTTTGGCCACGCCCCTTTGCCTAGAAGCCCCTAAACCCATTGAAATAGCTTTGGGGGTTTAAATTCGTTAGGCCCCGCCCCTTTGGGTCCAGAAGCCCAGAATACCATTCAGAGTATAGATCATGAAATGGCTGAGGGTTGAGATACTTTTGGCCACGCCCCTTTTGCCTAGAAGCCCCTAAACCCATTGAAATAGCATTGGGGGTTTAAATTCGTTAGGCCCCGCCCCTTTGGGTCCAGAAGCCCAGAATGCCATTCAGAGTATAGACCATGACATGGCTGAGGGTTGAGATACTTTTGGCCACGCCCCTTTTGCCTAGAAGCCCCTAAACCCATTGAAATAGCATTGGGGGTTTAAATTCGTTAGGCCACGCCCCTTTGGGTCCAGAAGCCCAGAATACCATTCAGAGTATAGACCATGACATGGCTGAGGGTTGAGATACTTTTGGCCACGCCCCTTTGCCTAGAAGCCCCTAAACCCATTGAAATAGCATTGGGGGTTTAAATTCGTTAGGCCCCGCCCCTTTTGGTCCAGAAGCCCAGAATACCATTCATAGTATAGACCATGACATGGCTGAGGGTTGAGATACTTTTGGCCACGCCCCTTTTGCCTGGAAGCCCATAAACCCATTGAAATAGCATTGGGGGTTTTAATTCGTTAGGCCCCGCCCCTTTGGGTCCAGAAGCCCAGAATGCCATTCAGAGTATAGACCATGACATGGCTGAGGGTTGAGATACTTTTGGCCACGCCCCTTTTGCCTAGAAGCCCCTAAACCCATTGAAATAGCATTGGGGGTTTAAATTCGTTAGGCCACGCCCCTTTGGGTCCAGAAGCCCAGAATACCATTCAGAGTATAGACCATGACATGGCTGAGGGTTGAGATACTTTTGGCCACGCCCCTTTGCCTAGAAGCCCCTAAACCCATTGAAATAGCAT
Source organism: Crinia signifera (assembly GCF_055691185.1). Classification (NCBI taxonomy): domain Eukaryota; kingdom Metazoa; phylum Chordata; class Amphibia; order Anura; family Myobatrachidae; genus Crinia; species Crinia signifera. The sequence goes on along the minus strand of NC_139217.1, from coordinate 207,613,873 downwards.
TGGGGGTTTAAATTCGTTAGGCCCCGCCCCTTTGGGTCCAGAAGCCCAGAATGCCATTCAGAGTATAGACCATGACATGGCTGAGGGTTGAGATACTTTTGGCCACGCCCCTTTGCCTAGAAGCCCCTAAACCCATTGAAATAGCATTGGGGGTTTAAATTCGTTAGGCCCCGCCCCTTTGGGTCCAGAAGCCCAGAATACCATTCAGAGTATAGACCATGACCTGGCTGAGGGTTGAGATACTTTTGGCCACGCCCCTTTGCCTAGAAGCCCCTAAACCCATTGAAATAGCATTGGGGGTTTAAATTCGTTAGGCCCCGCCCCTTTGGGTCCAGAAGCCCAGAATACCATTCAGAGTATAGACCATGACATGGCTGAGGGTTGAGATACTTTTGGCCACGCCCCTTTTGCCTAGAAGCCCCTAAATCCATTGAAATAGCATTGGGGGTTTAAATTCGTTAGGCCCCGCCCCTTTGGGTCCAGAAGCCCAAAATACCATTCAGAGTATAGACCATGACATGGCTGAGGGTTGAGATACGTTTGGCCACGCCCCTTTTGCCTAGAAGCCACTAAACCCATTGAAATAGCATTGGGGGTTTAAATTCGTTAGGCCCCGCCCCTTTGGGTCCAGAAGCCCAGAATGTCATTCAGAGTATAGAACATGACATGGCTGAGGGTTGAGATACTTTTGGCCACGCCCCTTTTGCCTAGAAGCACCTAAACCCATTGAAATAGCATTGGGGGTTTAAATTCGTTAGGCCCCGCCCCTTTGGGTCCAGAAGCCCAGAATGCCATTCAGAGTATAGACCATGACATGGCTGAGGGTTGAGATTCGTTTGGCCACGCCCCTTTTGCCTAGAAGCCCCTAAACCCATTGAAATAGCATTGGGGGTTTAAATTCGTTAGGCCCCGCCCCTTTGGGTCCAGAAGCCCAGAATGCCATTCAGAGTATAGAACATGACATGGCTGAGGGTTGAGATACTTTTGGCCACGCCCCTTTTGCCTAGAAGCACCTAAACCCATTGAAATAGCATTGGGGGTTTAAATTCGTTAGGCCCCGCCCCTTTGGGTCCAGAAGCCCAGAATGCCATTCAGAGTATAGACCATGACATGGCTGAGGGTTGAGATACTTTTGGCCACGCCCCTTTTGCCTAGAAGCACCTAAACCCATTGAAATAGCATTGGGGGTTTAAATTCGTTAGGCCCCGCCCCTTTGGGTCCAGAAGCCCAGAATGCCATTCAGAGTATAGACCATGACATGGCTGAGGGTTGAGATACGTTTGGCCACGCCCCTTTTGCCTAGAAGCCCCTAAACCCATTGAAATAGCATTGGGGGTTTAAATTCGTTAGGCCCCGCCCCTTTGGGTCCAGAAGCCCAGAATACCATTCATAGTATAGACCATGACATGGCTGAGGGTTGAGATACTTTTGGCCACGCCCCTTTTGCCTAGAAGCCCCTAAACCCATTGAAATAGCATTGGGGGTTTAAATTCGTTAGGCCCCGCCCCATTTGGGTCCAGAAGCCCAGAATGCCATTCAGAGTATAGACCATGACATAGCTGAGGGTTGAGATACTTTTTACCACGCCCCTTTGCCTAGAAGCCCCTAAACCCATTGAAATAGCATTGGGGGTTTAATTTCGTTAGGCCCCGCCCCTTTGGGTCCAGAAGCCCAGAATACCATTCAGAGTATAGACCATGACCTGGCTGAGGGTTGAGATTCTTTTAGCCACGCCCCTTTTGCCTAGAAGCCCCTAAACCCATTGAAATAGCATTGGGGGTTTAAATTCGTTAGGCCACGCCCCTTTGGGTCCAGAAGCCCAGAATACCATTCAGAGTATAGACCATGACATGGCTGAGGGTTGAGATACTTTTGGCCACGCCCCTTTTGACTAGAAGCCCCTAAACCCATTGAAATAGCATTGGGGGTTTAAATTCGTTAGGCCCCGCCCCTTTGGGTCCAGAAGCCCAGAATATCATTCAGAGTATAGACCATGACATGGCTGAGGGTTGAGATACGTTTGGCCACGCCCCTTTTGCCTAGAAGCCCCTAAACCCATTGAAATAGCATTGGGGGTTTAAATTCGTTAGGCCCCGCCCCTTTGGGTCCAGAAGCCCAGAATACCATTCATAGTATAGACCATGACATGGCTGAGGGTTGAGATACTTTTGGCCACGCCCCTTTGCCTAGAAGCCCCTAAACCCATTGAAATAGCATTGGGGGTTTAAATTCGTTAGGCCCCGCCCCTTTGGGTCCAGAAGCCCAGAATGCCATTCAGAGTATAGACCATGACATGGCTGAGGGTTGAGATACTTTTGGCCACGCCCCTTTGCCTAGAAGCCCCTAAACCCATTGAAATAGCAATGGGGGTTTAAATTCGTTAGGCCCCGCCCCTTTGGGTCCAGAAGCCCAGAATACCATTCAGAGTATAGACCATGACCTGGCTGAGGGTTGAGATACTTTTGGCCACGCCCCTTTGCCTAGAAGCCCCTAAACCCATTGAAATAGCATTGGGGGTTTAAATTCGTTAGGCCCCGCCCCATTGGGTCCAGAAGCCCAGACTACCATTCAGAGTATAGACCATGACCTGGCTGAGGGTTGAGATTATTTTAGCCACGCCCTTTTTGCCTAGAAACCCCTAAACCCATTGAAATAGCATTGGGGGTTTAAATTCGTTAGGCCCCGCCCCTTTGGGTCAAGAAGCCCAAAATACCATTCAGAGTATAGACCATGACATGGCTGAGGGTTGAGATACGTTTGGCCACGCCCCTTTTGCCTAGAAGCCCCTAAACCCATTGAAATAGCATTGGGGGTTTAAATTCGTTAGGCCCCGCCCCTTTGGGTCCAGAAGCCCAGAATGCCATTCAGAGTATAGACCATGACATGGCTGAGGGTTGAGATACTTTTGGCCACGCCCCTTTTGCCTAGAAGCACCTAACCCCATTGAAATAGCATTGGGGGTTTAAATTCGTTAGGCCCCGCCCCTTTGGGTCCAGAAGCCCAGAATACCATTCAGAGTATAGACCATGACATGGCTGAGGGTTGAGATACTTTTGGCCACGCCCCTAGCCTAGAAGCCCCTAAACCCATTGAAATAGCATTGGGGGTTTAAATTCGTTAGGCCCCGCCCCTTTGGGTCCAGAAGCCCAGAATGCCATTCAGAGTATAGACCATGACATGGCTGAGGGTTGAGATACGTTTGGCCACGCCCCTTTTGCCTAGAAGCCCCTAAACCCATTGAAATAGCATTGGGGGTTTAAATTCGTTAGGCCCCGCCCCTTTGGGTCCAGAAGCCCAGAATGCCATTCAGAGTATAGACCATGACATGGCTGAGGGTTGAGATACTTTTGGCCACGCCCCTTTTGCCTAGAAGCCCCTAAACCCATTGAAATAGCATTGGAGGTTTAAATTCGTTAGGCCCCGCCCCTTTGGGTCCAGAAGCCCAGAATGCCATTCAGAGTATAGACCATGACATGGCTGAGGGTTGAGATTTTTTTGGCCACGCCCCTTTTGCCTAGAAGCCCCTAAACCCATTGAAAAAGCATTGGGGGTTTAAATTCGTTAGGCCCCGCCCCTTTGGGTCCAGAAGCCCAGAATGCCATTCAGAGTATAGACCATGACATGGCTGAGGGTTGAGATACTTTTGGCCACGCCCCTTTGCCTAGAAGCCCCTAAACCCATTGAAATAGCATTGGGGGGTTTAAATTCGTTAGGCCCCGCCCCTTTGGGTCCAGAAGCCCAGAATACCATTCAGAGTATAGACTATGACCTGGCTGAGGGTTGAGATTCTTTTAGCCACGCCCCTTTTGCCTAGAAGCCCCTAAACCCGTTGAAATAGCATTGGGGGTTTAAATTCGTTAGGCCACGCCCCTTTGGGTCCAGAAGCCCAGAATGCCATTCACAGTATAGACCATGACATGGCTGAGGGTTGATATACTTTTGGCCACGCCCCTTTGCCTAGAAGCCCCTAAACCCATTGAAATAGCATTGGGGGTTTAAATTCGTTAGGCCCCGCCCCTTTGGGTCCAGAAGCCCAGAATGCCATTCAGAGTATAGACCATGACATGGCTGAGGGTTGAGATACTTTTGGCCACGCCCCTTTTGCCTAGAAGCACCTAACCCCATTGAAATAGCATTGGGGGTTTAAATTCGTTAGGCCCCGCCCCTTTGGGTCCAGAAGCCCAGAATACCATTCAGAGTATAGACCATGACATGGCTGAGGGTTGAGATACTTTTGGCCACGCCCCTAGCCTAGAAGCCCCTAAACCCATTGAAATAGCATTGGGGGTTTAAATTCGTTAGGCCCCGCCCCTTTGGGTCCAGAAGCCCAGAATGCCATTCAGAGTATAGACCATGACATGGCTGAGGGTTGAGATACGTTTGGCCACGCCCCTTTTGCCTAGAAGCCGCTAAACCCATTGAAATAGCATTGGGGGTTTAAATTCGTTAGGCCCCGCCCCTTTGGGTCCAGAAGCCCAGAATGCCATTCAGAGTATAGACCATGACATGGCTGAGGGTTGAGATACTTTTGGCCACGCCCCTTTTGCCTAGAAGCCCCTAAACCCATTGAAATAGCATTGGAGGTTTAAATTCGTTAGGCCCCGCCCCTTTGGGTCCAGAAGCCCAGAATGCCATTCAGAGTATAGACCATGACATGGCTGAGGGTTGAGATTTTTTTGGCCACGCCCCTTTTGCCTAGAAGCCCCTAAACCCATTGAAAAAGCATTGGGGGTTTAAATTCGTTAGGCCCCGCCCCTTTGGGTCCAGAAGCCCAGAATGCCATTCAGAGTATAGACCATGACATGGCTGAGGGTTGAGATACTTTTGGCCACGCCCCTTTGCCTAGAAGCCCCTAAACCCATTGAAATAGCATTGGGGGGTTTAAATTCGTTAGGCCCCGCCCCTTTGGGTCCAGAAGCCCAGAATACCATTCAGAGTATAGACTATGACCTGGCTGAGGGTTGAGATTCTTTTAGCCACGCCCCTTTTGCCTAGAAGCCCCTAAACCCGTTGAAATAGCATTGGGGGTTTAAATTCGTTAGGCCACGCCCCTTTGGGTCCAGAAGCCCAGAATGCCATTCACAGTATAGACCATGACATGGCTGAGGGTTGATATACTTTTGGCCACGCCCCTTTGCCTAGAAGCCCCTAAACCCATTGAAATAGCATTGGGGGTTTAAATTCGTTAGGCCCCGCCCCTTTGGGTCCAGAAGCCCAGAATGCCATTCAGAGTATAGACCATGACATGGCTGAGGGTTGAGATACTTTTGGCCACGCCCCCTTTGCCTAGAAGCCCCTAAACCCATTGAAATAGCATTGGGGGTTTAAATTCGTTAGGCCACGCCCCTTTGGGTCCAGAAGCCCAGAATGCCATTCAGAGTATAGACCATGACATGGCTGAGGGTTGAGATACTTTTGGCCACGCCCCTTTGCCTAGAAGCCCCTAAACCCATTGAAATAGCATTGGGAGTTTAAATTCGTTAGGCCCCGCCCCTTTGGGTCCAGAAGCCCAGAATACCATTCAGAGTATAGACCATGACATGGCTGAAGGTTGAGATACTTTTGGCCACGCCCCTTTTGCCTAGAAGCCCCTAAACCCATTGAAATAGCATTGGGGGTTTAAATTCGTTAGGCCCCGCCCCTTTGGGTCCAGAAGCCCAGAATGCCATTCAGAGTATAGACCATGACATGGCTGAGGGTTGAGATACTTTTTTCCACGCCCCTTTGCCTAGAAGCCCCTAAACCCATTGAAATAGCATTGGGGGTTTAAATTCGTTAGGCCCCGCCCCTTTGGGTCCAGAAGCCCAGAATGCCATTCAGAGTATAGACCATGACATGACTGAGGGTTGAGATACTTTTGGCCACGCCCCTTTGCCTAGAAGCCCCTAAACCCATTGAAATAGCATTGGGGGTTTAAATTCGTTAGGCCCCGCCCCTTTGGGTCCAGAAGCCCAGAATACCATTCAGAGTATAGACCATGACATGGCTGAGGGTTGAGATACGTTTGGCCACGCCCCTTTTGCCTAGAAGCCCCTAAACCCATTGAAATAGCATTGGGGGTTTAAATTCGTTAGGCCCCGCCCCTTTGGGACAAGAAGCCCAGAATGCCATTCAGAGTATAGACCATGACATGGCTGAGGGTTGAGATACTTTTGGCCACGCCCCCTTTGCCTAGAAGCCCCTAAACCCATTGAAATAGCATTGGGGGTTTAAATTCGTTTGGCCACGCCCCTTTGGGTCCAGAAGCCCAGAATACCATTCAGAGTATAGACCATGACATGGCTGAGGGTTGAGATACTTTTGGCCACGCCCCTTTGCCTAGAAGCCCCTAAACCCATTGAAATAGCATTGGGGGTTTAAATTCGTTAGGCCACGCCCCTTTGGGTCCAGAAGCCCAGAATACCATTCAGAGTATAGACCATGACATGGCTAAGGGTTAAGATAGTTTTGGCCACGCCCCTTTGCCTAGAAGCCCCTAAACCCATTGAAATAGCATTGGGGGTTTAAATTCGTTAGGCCACGCCCCTTTGGGTCCAGAAGCCCAGAATACCATTCAGAGTATAGACCATGACATGGCTGAGGGTTGAGATACTTTTGGCCACGCCCCTTTGCCTAGAAGCCCCTAAACCCATTGAAATAGCATTGGGGGTTTAAATTCGTTAGGCCCCGCCCCTTTGGGTCCAGAAGCCCAGAATGCCATTCAGAGTATAGACCATGACATGACTGAGGGTTGAGATACTTTTGGCCACGCCCCTTTGCCTAGAAGCCCCTAAACCCATTGAAATAGCATTGGGGGTTTAAATTCGTTAGGCCCCGCCCCTTTGGGTCCAGAAGCCCAGAATACCATTCAGAGTATAGACCATGACATGGCTGAGGGTTGAGATACGTTTGGCCACGCCCCTTTTGCCTAGAAGCCCCTAAACCCATTGAAATAGCATTGGGGGTTTAAATTCGTTAGGCCCCGCCCCTTTGGGACAAGAAGCCCAGAATGCCATTCAGAGTATAGACCATGACATGGCTGAGGGTTGAGATACTTTTGGCCACGCCCCCTTTGCCTAGAAGCCCCTAAACCCATTGAAATAGCATTGGGGGTTTAAATTCGTTTGGCCACGCCCCTTTGGGTCCAGAAGCCCAGAATACCATTCAGAGTATAGACCATGACATGGCTGAGGGTTGAGATACTTTTGGCCACGCCCCTTTGCCTAGAAGCCCCTAAACCCATTGAAATAGCATTGGGGGTTTAAATTCGTTAGGCCACGCCCCTTTGGGTCCAGAAGCCCAGAATACCATTCAGAGTATAGACCATGACATGGCTAAGGGTTAAGATACTTTTGGCCACGCCCCTTTGCCTAGAAGCCCCTAAACCCATTGAAATAGCATTGGGGGTTTAAATTCGTTAGGCCACGCCCCTTTGGGTCCAGAAGCCCAGAATACCATTCAGAGTATAGACCATGACATGGCTGAGGGTTGAGATACTTTTGGCCACGCCCCTTTGCCTAGAAGCCCCTAAACCCATTGAAATAGCATTAAGGGTTTAAATTCGTTAGGCCCCGCCCCTTTGGGTCCAGAAGCCCAAAATGCAATTCAGAGTATAGACCATGACATGGCTGAGGTATGAGATACTTTTGGCCACGCCCCTTTTGCCTAGAAGCCCCTAAACCCATTGAAATAGCATTGGGGGTTTAAATTCGTTAGGCCCCGCCCCTTTGGGTCCAGAAGCCGAGAATACCATTCAGATTATAGACCATGACCTGGCTGAGGGTTGAGATTCTTTTAGCCACGCCCCTTTTGCCTAGAAGCCCCTAAACCCATTGAAATAGCATTGGGGGTTTAAATTCGTTAGGCCACGCCCCTTTGGGTCCAGAAGCCCAGAATACCATTCAGAGTATAGACCATGACATGGCTGAGGGTTGAGATACTTTTGGCCACGCCCCTTTTGCCTAGAAGCCCCTAAACCCATTGAAATAGCATTGGGGGTTTAAATTCGTTAGGCCCCGCCCCTTTGGGTCCAGAAGCCCAGAATACCATTCAGAGTATAGACCATGACCTGGCTGAGGGTTGAGATTATTTTAGCCACGCCCCTTTTGCCTAGAAGCCCCTAAACCCATTGAAATAGCATTGGGGGTTTAAATTCGTTAGGACCCGCCCCTTTGGGTCCAGAAGCCCAGAATACCATTCAGAGTATAGACCATGACATGGCTGAGGGTTGAGATACTTTTGGCCACGCCCCTTTTTCCTAGAAGCCCCTAAACCCATTGAAATAGCATTGGGGGTTTAAATTCGTTAGGCCCCGCCCCTTTGGGTCCAGAAGCCCAGAATGCCATTCAGAGTATAGACCATGACATGGCTGAGGGTTGAGATACTTTTGGCCACGCCCCTTTGCCTAGAAGCCCCTAAACCCATTGAAATAGCATTGGGGGTTTAAATTCGTTAGGCCACGCCCCTTTGGGTCCAGAAGCCCAGAATACCATTCAGAGTATAGACCATGACATGGCTGAGGGTTGAGATACTTTTGGCCACGCCCCTTTTGCCTAGAAGCCCCTAAACCCATTGAAATAGCATTGGGGGTTTAAATTCGTTAGGCCACGCCCCTTTGGGTCCAGAAGCCCAGAATACCATTCAGAGTATAGACCATGACATGGCTGAGGGTTGAGATACTTTTGGCGACGCCCCTTTTGCCTAGAAGCCCCTAAACCCATTGACATAGCATTGGGGGTTTAAATTCGTTAGGCCCCGCCCCTTTTGGTCCAGAAGCCCAGAATGCCATTCAGAGTATAGACCATGACATGGCTGAGGGTTGAGATACTTTTGGCCACGCCCCCTTTGCCTAGAAGCCCCTAAACCCATTGAAATAGCATTGGGGGTTTAAATTCGTTAGGCCCCGCTCCTTTGGGTCCAGAAGCCCAGAATACCATTCAGAGTATAGACCATGACATGGCTGAGGGTTGAGATACGTTTGGCCACGCCCCTTTTGCCTAGAAGCCCCTAAACCCATTGAAATAGCATTGGGGGTTTAAATTCGTTAGGCCCCGCCCCTTTGGGACAAGAAGCCCAGAATGCCATTCAGAGTATAGACCATGACATGGCTGAGGGTTGAGATACTTTTGGCCACGCCCCCTTTGCCTAGAAGCCCCTAAACCCATTGAAATAGCATTGGGGGTTTAAATTCGTTAGGCCACGCCCCTTTGGGTCCAGAAGCCCAGAATACCATTCAGAGTATAGACCATGACATGGCTGAGGGTTGAGATACTTTTGGCCACGCCCCTTTGCCTAGAAGCCCCTTAACCCATTGAAATAGCATTGGGGGTTTAAATTCGTTAGGCCACGCCCCTTTGGGTCCAGAAGCCCAGAATACCATTCAGAGTATAGACCATGACATGGCTAAGGGTTAAGATACTTTTGGCCACGCCCCTTTGCCTAGAAGCCCCTAAAACCATTGAAATAGCATTGGGGGTTTAAATTCGTTAGGCCACGCCCCTTTGGGTCAAGAAGCCCAGAATACCATTCAGAGTATAGACCATGACATGGCTGAGGGTTGAGATACTTTTGGCCACGCCCCTTTGCCTAGAAGCCCCTAAACCCATTGAAATAGCATTGAGGGTTTAAATTCGTTAGGCCCCGCCCCTTTGGGTCCAGAAGCCCAAAATGCAATTCAGAGTATAGACCATGACATGGCTGAGGGATGAGATACTTTTGGCCACGCCCCTTGTGCCTAGAAGCCCCTAAACCCATTGAAATAGCATTGGGGGTTTAAATTCGTTAGGCCCCGCCCCTTTGGGTCCAGAAGCCGAGAATACCATTCAGAGTATAGACCATGACCTGGCTGAGGGTTGAGATTCTTTTAGCCACGCCCCTTTTGCCTAGAAGCCCCTAAACCCATTGAAATAGCATTGGGGGTTTAAATTCGTTAGGCCACGCCCCTTTGGGTCCAGAAGCCCAGAATACCATTTAGAGTATAGACCATGACATGGCTGAGGGTTGAGATACTTTTGGCCACGCCCCTTTTGCCTAGAAGCCCCTAAACCCATTGACATAGCATTGGGGGTTTAAATTCGTTAGGCCCCGCCCCTTTTGGTCCAGAAGCCCATAATGCCATTCAGAGTATAGACCATGACATGGCTGAGGGTTGAGATACTTTTGGCCACGCCCCTTTGCCTAGAAGCCCCTAAACCCATTGAAATAGCATTGGGGGTTTAAATTCGTTAGGCCCCGCCCCTTTGGGTCCAGAAGCCCAGAATGCCATTCAGAGTATAGACCATGACATGACTGAGGGTTGAGATACTTTTGGCCACGCCCCTTTGCCTAGAAGCCCCTAAACCCATTGAAATAGCATTGGGGGTTTAAATTCGTTAGGCCCCGCCCCTTTGGGTCCAGAAGCCCAGAATACCATTCAGAGTATAGACCATGACATGGCTGAGGGTTGAGATACGTTTGGCCACGCCCCTTTTGCCTAGAAGCCCCTAAACCCATTGAAATAGCATTGGGGGTTTAAATTCGTTAGGCCCCGCCCCTTTGGGACAAGAAGCCCAGAATGCCATTCAGAGTATAGACCATGACATGGCTGAGGGTTGAGATACTTTTGGCCACGCCCCCTTTGCCTAGAAGCCCCTAAACCCATTGAAATAGCATTGGGGGTTTAAATTCGTTTGGCCACGCCCCTTTGGGTCCAGAAGCCCAGAATACCATTCAGAGTATAGACCATGACATGGCTGAGGGTTGAGATACTTTTGGCCACGCCCCTTTGCCTAGAAGCCCCTAAACCCATTGAAATAGCATTGGGGGTTTAAATTCGTTAGGCCACGCCCCTTTGGGTCCAGAAGCCCAGAATACCATTCAGAGTATAGACCATGACATGGCTAAGGGTTAAGATACTTTTGGCCACGCCCCTTTGCCTAGAAGCCCCTAAACCCATTGAAATAGCATTGGGGGTTTAAATTCGTTAGGCCACGCCCCTTTGGGTCCAGAAGCCCAGAATACCATTCAGAGTATAGACCATGACATGGCTGAGGGTTGAGATACTTTTGGCCACGCCCCTTTGCCTAGAAGCCCCTAAACCCATTGAAATAGCATTGGGGGTTTAAATTCGTTAGGCCCCGCCCCTTTGGGTCCAGAAGCCCAGAATACCATTCAGAGTATAGACCATGACATGGCTGAGGGTTGAGATACGTTTGGCCACGCCCCTTTTGCCTAGAAGCCCCTAAACCCATTGAAATAGCATTGGGGGTTTAAATTCGTTAGGCCCCGCCCCTTTGGGACAAGAAGCCCAGAATGCCATTCAGAGTATAGACCATGACATGGCTGAGGGTTGAGATACTTTTGGCCACGCCCCCTTTGCCTAGAAGCCCCTAAACCCATTGAAATAGCATTGGGGGTTTAAATTCGTTTGGCCACGCCCCTTTGGGTCCAGAAGCCCAGAATACCATTCAGAGTATAGACCATGACATGGCTGAGGGTTGAGATACTTTTGGCCACGCCCCTTTGCCTAGAAGCCCCTAAACCCATTGAAATAGCATTGGGGGTTTAAATTCGTTAGGCCACGCCCCTTTGGGTCCAGAAGCCCAGAATACCATTCAGAGTATAGACCATGACATGGCTGAGGGTTGAGATACTTTTGGCCACGCCCCTTTGCCTAGAAGCCCCTAAACCCATTGAAATAGCATTGGGGGTTTAAATTCGTTAGGCCACGCCCCTTTGGGTCCAGAAGCCCAGAATACCATTCAGAGTATAGACCATGACATGGCTGAGGGTTGAGATACTTTTGGCCACGCCCCTTTGCCTAGAAGCCCCTAAACCCATTGAAATAGCATTGGGGGTTTAAATTCGTTAGGCCCCGCCCCTTTGGGTCCAGAAGCCCAGAATGCCATTCAGAGTATAGACCATGACATGACTGAGGGTTGAGATACTTTTGGCCACGCCCCTTTGCCTAGAAGCCCCTAAACCCATTGAAATAGCATTGGGGGTTTAAATTCGTTAGGCCCCGCCCCTTTGGGTCCAGAAGCCCAGAATACCATTCAGAGTATAGACCATGACATGGCTGAGGGTTGAGATACGTTTGGCCACGCCCCTTTTGCCTAGAAGCCCCTAAACCCATTGAAATAGCATTGGGGGTTTAAATTCGTTAGGCCCCGCCCCTTTGGGACAAGAAGCCCAGAATGCCATTCAGAGTATAGACCATGACATGGCTGAGGGTTGAGATACTTTTGGCCACGCCCCCTTTGCCTAGAAGCCCCTAAACCCATTGAAATAGCATTGGGGGTTTAAATTCGTTTGGCCACGCCCCTTTGGGTCCAGAAGCCCAGAATACCATTCAGAGTATAGACCATGACATGGCTGAGGGTTGAGATACTTTTGGCCACGCCCCTTTGCCTAGAAGCCCCTAAACCCATTGAAATAGCATTGGGGGTTTAAATTCGTTAGGCCACGCCCCTTTGGGTCCAGAAGCCCAGAATACCATTCAGAGTATAGACCATGACATGGCTAAGGGTTAAGATACTTTTGGCCACGCCCCTTTGCCTAGAAGCCCCTAAACCCATTGAAATAGCATTGGGGGTTTAAATTCGTTAGGCCACGCCCCTTTGGGTCCAGAAGCCCAGAATACCATTCAGAGTATAGACCATGACATGGCTGAGGGTTGAGATACTTTTGGCCACGCCCCTTTGCCTAGAAGCCCCTAAACCCATTGAAATAGCATTAAGGGTTTAAATTCGTTAGGCCCCGCCCCTTTGGGTCCAGAAGCCCAAAATGCAATTCAGAGTATAGACCATGACATGGCTGAGGTATGAGATACTTTTGGCCACGCCCCTTTTGCCTAGAAGCCCCTAAACCCATTGAAATAGCATTGGGGGTTTAAATTCGTTAGGCCCCGCCCCTTTGGGTCCAGAAGCCGAGAATACCATTCAGATTATAGACCATGACCTGGCTGAGGGTTGAGATTCTTTTAGCCACGCCCCTTTTGCCTAGAAGCCCCTAAACCCATTGAAATAGCATTGGGGGTTTAAATTCGTTAGGCCACGCCCCTTTGGGTCCAGAAGCCCAGAATACCATTCAGAGTATAGACCATGACATGGCTGAGGGTTGAGATACTTTTGGCCACGCCCCTTTTGCCTAGAAGCCCCTAAATCCATTGAAATAGCATTGGGGGTTTAAATTCGTTAGGCCCCGCCCCTTTGGGTCCAGAAGCCCAGAATACCATTCAGAGTATAGACCATGACCTGGCTGAGGGTTGAGATTATTTTAGCCACGCCCCTTTTGCCTAGAAGCCCCTAAACCCATTGAAATAGCATTGGGGGTTTAAATTCGTTAGGACCCGCCCCTTTGGGTCCAGAAGCCCAGAATACCATTCAGAGTATAGACCATGACATGGCTGAGGGTTGAGATACTTTTGGCCACGCCCCTTTTTCCTAGAAGCCCCTAAACCCATTGAAATAGCATTGGGGGTTTAAATTCGTTAGGCCCCGCCCCTTTGGGTCCAGAAGCCCAGAATGCCATTCAGAGTATAGACCATGACATGGCTGAGGGTTGAGATACTTTTGGCCACGCCCCTTTGCCTAGAAGCCCCTAAACCCATTGAAATAGCATTGGGGGTTTAAATTCGTTAGGCCACGCCCCTTTGGGTCCAGAAGCCCAGAATACCATTCAGAGTATAGACCATGACATGGCTGAGGGTTGAGATACTTTTGGCCACGCCCCTTTTGCCTAGAAGCCCCTAAACCCATTGAAATAGCATTGGGGGTTTAAATTCGTTAGGCCACGCCCCTTTGGGTCCAGAAGCCCAGAATACCATTCAGAGTATAGACCATGACATGGCTGAGGGTTGAGATACGTTTGGCCACGCCCCTTTTGCCTAGAAGCCCCTAAACCCATTGAAATAGCATTGGGGGTTTAAATTCGTTAGGCCCCGCCCCTTTGGGACAAGAAGCCCAGAATGCCATTCAGAGTATAGACCATGACATGGCTGAGGGTTGAGATACTTTTGGCCACGCCCCCTTTGCCTAGAAGCCCCTAAACCCATTGAAATAGCATTGGGGGTTTAAATTCGTTAGGCCACGCCCCTTTGGGTCCAGAAGCCCAGAATACCATTCAGAGTATAGACCATGACATGGCTGAGGGTTGAGATACTTTTGGCCACGCCCCTTTGCCTAGAAGCCCCTTAACCCATTGAAATAGCATTGGGGGTTTAAATTCGTTAGGCCACGCCCCTTTGGGTCCAGAAGCCCAGAATACCATTCAGAGTATAGACCATGACATGGCTAAGGGTTAAGATACTTTTGGCCACGCCCCTTTGCCTAGAAGCCCCTAAAACCATTGAAATAGCATTGGGGGTTTAAATTCGTTAGGCCACGCCCCTTTGGGTCCAGAAGCCCAGAATACCATTCAGAGTATAGACCATGACATGGCTGAGGGTTGAGATACTTTTGGCCACGCCCCTTTGCCTAGAAGCCCCTAAACCCATTGAAATAGCATTGAGGGTTTAAATTCGTTAGGCCCCGCCCCTTTGGGTCCAGAAGCCCAAAATGCAATTCAGAGTATAGACCATGACATGGCTGAGGGATGAGATACTTTTGGCCACGCCCCTTTTGCCTAGAAGCCCCTAAACCCATTGAAATAGCATTGGGGGTTTAAATTCGTTAGGCCCCGCCCCTTTGGGTCCAGAAGCCGAGAATACCATTCAGAGTATAGACCATGACCTGGCTGAGGGTTGAGATTCTTTTAGCCACGCCCCTTTTGCCTAGAAGCCCCTAAACCCATTGAAATAGCATTGGGGGTTTAAATTCGTTAGGCCACGCCCCTTTGGGTCCAGAAGCCCAGAATACCATTTAGAGTATAGACCATGACATGGCTGAGGGTTGAGATACTTTTGGCCACGCCCCTTTTGCCTAGAAGCCCCTAAACCCATTGACATAGCATTGGGGGTTTAAATTCGTTAGGCCCCGCCCCTTTTGGTCCAGAAGCCCATAATGCCATTCAGAGTATAGACCATGACATGGCTGAGGGTTGAGATACTTTTGGCCACGCCCCCTTTGCCTAGAAGCCCCTAAACCCATTGAAATAGCATTGGGGGTTTAAATTCGTTAGGCCCCGCCCCTTTGGGTCCAGAAGCCCAGAATACCATTCAGAGTATAGACCATGACATGGCTGAGGGTTGAGATACGTTTGGCCACGCCCCTTTTGCCTAGAAGCCCCTAAACCCATTGAAATAGCATTGGGGTTTAAATTCGTTAGGCCCCGCCCCTTTGGGACAAGAAGCCCAGAATGCCATTCAGAGTATAGACCATGACATGGCTGAGGGTTGAGATACTTTTTGCCACGCCCCTTTTGCCTAGAAGCCCCTAAACCCATTGAAATAGCATTGAGGGTTTTAATTCGTTAGGCCACGCCCCTTTGGGTCCAGAAGCCCAGAATACCATTCAGAGTATAGACCATGACATGGCTGAGGGTTGAGATACTTTTGGCCACGCCCCTTTGCCTAGAAGCCCCTAAACCCATTGAAATAGCATTGGGGGTTTAAATTCGTTAGGCCCCGCCCCTTTGGGTCCAGAAGCCCAGAATACCATTCATAGTATAGACCATGACATGGCTGAGGGTTGAGATACGTTTGGCCACGCCCCTTTTGCCTAGAAGCCCCTAAACCCATTGAAATAGCATTGGGGGTTTAAATTAGTTAGGCCCCGCCCCTTTGGGTCCAGAAGCCCAGAATGCCATTCAGAGTATAGACCATGACATGGCTGAGGGTTGAGATACTTTTGGCCACGCCCCTTTTGCCTAGAAGCCCCTAAACCCATTGAAATAGCATTGGGGGTTTAAATTCGTTAGGCCCCGCCCCTTTGGGTCCCGAAGCCCAGAATACCATTCAGAGTATAGACCATGAAATGGCTGAGGGTTGAGATACGTTTGGCCACGCCCCTTTTGCCTAGAAGCCCCTAAACCCATTGAAATAGCATTGGGGGTTTAAATTCGTTAGGCCCCGCCCCTTTGGGTCCAGAAGCCCAGAATGCCATTCAGAGTATAGACCATGACATGGCTGAGGGTTGAGATACTTTTGGCCACGCCCCTTTTGCCTAGAAGCCCCTAAACCCATTGAAATAGCATTGGGGGTTTAAATTCGTTAGGCCACGCCCCTTTGGGTCCAGAAGCCCAGAATACCATTCAGAGTATAGACCATGACATGGCTGAGGGTTGAGATACTTTTGGCCACGCCCCTTTGCCTAGAAGCCCCTAAACCCATTGAAATAGCATTGGGGGTTTAAATTCGTTAGGCCCCGCCCCTTTTGGTCCAGAAGCCCAGAATACCATTCATAGTATAGACCATGACATGGCTGAGGGTTGAGATACTTTTGGCCACGCCCCTTTTGCCTGGAAGCCCATAAACCCATTGAAATAGCATTGGGGGTTTTAATTCGTTAGGCCCCGCCCCTTTGGGTCCAGAAGCCCAGAATACCATTCAGAGTATAGACCATGACATGGCTGAGGGTTGAGATACTTTTGGCCACGCCCTTTTGCCTAGAAGCCCCTAAACCCATTGAAATAGCATTGGGGGTTTAAATTCGTTAGGCCCCGCCCCTTTGGGTCCAGAAGCCCAGAATGCCATTCAGAGTATAGACCATGACATGGCTGAGGGTTGAGATACTTTTGGCCACGCCCCTTTGCCTAGAAGCCCCTAAACCCATTGAAATAGCATTGGGGGTTTTAATTCGTTAGGCCCCGCCCCTTTGGGTCCAGAAGCCCAGAATACCATTCAGAGTATAGACCATGACCTGGCTGAGGGTTGAGATACTTTTGGCCACGCCCCTTTGCCTAGAAGCCCCTAAACCCATTGAAATAGCATTGGGGGTTTAAATTCGTTAGGCCCCGCCCCTTTGGGTCCAGAAGCCCAGAATACCATTCATAGTATAGACCATGACATGGCTGAGGGTTGAGATACTTTTGGTTACGCCTCTTTTGCCTAGAAGCCACTAAACCCATTGAAATAGCATTGGGGGTTTAAATTAGTTAGGCCCCGCCCCTTTGGGTCCAGAAGCCCAGAATGCCATTCAGAGTATAGACCATGACATGGCTGAGGGTTGAGATACTTTTGGCCACGCCCCTTTTGCCTAGAAGCCCCTAAACCCATTGAAATAGCATTGGGGGTTTAAATTCGTTAGGCCCCGCCCCTTTGGGTCCCGAAGCCCAGAATACCATTCAGAGTATAGACCATGAAATGGCTGAGGGTTGAGATACGTTTGGCCACGCCCCTTTTGCCTAGAAGCCCCTAAACCCATTGAAATAGCATTGGGGGTTTAAATTCGTTAGGCCCCGCCCCTTTGGGTCCAGAAGCCCAGAATGCCATTCAGAGTATAGACCATGACATGGCTGAGGGTTGAGATACTTTTGGCCACGCCCCTTTTGCCTAGAAGCCCCTAAACCCATTGAAATAGCATTGGGGGTTTAAATTCGTTAGGCCCCGCCCCTTTGGGTCCAGAAGCCCAGAATGCCATTCAGAGTATAGAACATGACATGGCTGAGGGTTGAGATACTTTTGGCCACGCCCCTTTTGCCTAGAAGCACCTAAACCCATTGAAATAGCATTGGGGGTTTAAATTCGTTAGGCCCCGCCCCTTTGGGTCCAGAAGCCCAGAATGCCATTCAGAGTATAGACCATGACATGGCTGAGGGTTGAGATACTTTTGGCCACGCCCCTTTGCCTAGAAGCCCCTAAACCCATTGAAATAGCATTGGGGGTTTAAATTCGTTAGGCCCCGCCCCTTTGGGTCCAGAAGCCCAAAATGCAATTCAGAGTATAGACCATGACATGGCTGAGGGATGAGATACTTTTGGCCACGCCCCTTTTGCCTAGAAGCCCCTAAACCCATTGAAATAGCATTGGGGGTTTAAATTCGTTAGGCCCCGCCCCTTTGGGTCCAGAAGCCGAGAATACCATTCAGAGTATAGACCATGACCTGGCTGAGGGTTGAGATTCTTTTAGCCACGCCCCTTTTGCCTAGAAGCCCCTAAACCCATTGAAATAGCATTGGGGGTTTAAATTCGTTAGGCCACGCCCCTTTGGGTCCAGAAGCCCAGAATACCATTCAGAGTATAGACCATGACATGGCTGAGGGTTGAGATACTTTTGGCCACGCCCCTTTTGCCTAGAAGCCCCTAAACCCATTGACATAGCATTGGGGGTTTAAATTCGTTAGGCCCCGCCCCTTTTGGTCCAGAAGCCCATAATGCCATTCAGAGTATAGACCATGACATGGCTGAGGGTTGAGATACTTTTGGCCACGCCCCCTTTGCCTAGAAGCCCCTAAACCCATTGAAATAGCATTGGGGGTTTAAATTCGTTAGGCCCCGCCCCTTTGGGTCCAGAAGCCCAGAATACCATTCAGAGTATAGACCATGACATGGCTGAGGGTTGAGATACGTTTGGCCACGCCCCTTTTGCCTAGAAGCCCCTAAACCCATTGAAATAGCATTGGGGTTTAAATTCGTTAGGCCACGCCCCTTCGGGTCCAGAAGCCCAGAATACCATTCAGAGTATAGACCATGACATGGCTGAGGGTTGAGATACTTTTGGCCACGCCCCCTTTGCCTAGAAGCCCCTAAACCCATTGAAATAGCATTGGGGGTTTAAATTCGTTAGGCCACGCCCCTTTGGGTCCAGAAGCCCAAAATGCAATTCAGAGTATAGACCATGACATGGCTGAGGGATGAGATACTTTTGGCCACGCCCCTTTTGCCTAGAAGCCCCTAAACCCATTGAAATAGCATTGGGGGTTTAAATTCGTTAGGCCCCGCCCCTTTGGGTCCAGAAGCCGAGAATACCATTCAGAGTATAGACCATGACCTGGCTGAGGGTTGAGATTCTTTTAGCCACGCCCCTTTTGCCTAGAAGCCCCTAAACCCATTGAAATAGCATTGGGGGTTTAAATTCGTTAGGCCACGCCCCTTTGGGTCCAGAAGCCCAGAATACCATTCAGAGTATAGACCATGACATGGCTGAGGGTTGAGATACTTTTGGCCACGCCCCTTTTGCCTAGAAGCCCCTAAACCCATTGACATAGCATTGGGGGTTTAAATTCGTTAGGCCCCGCCCCTTTTGGTCCAGAAGCCCATAATGCCATTCAGAGTATAGACCATGACATGGCTGAGGGTTGAGATACTTTTGGCCACGCCCCCTTTGCCTAGAAGCCCCTAAACCCATTGAAATAGCATTGGGGGTTTAAATTCGTTAGGCCCCGCCCCTTTGGGTCCAGAAGCCCAGAATACCATTCAGAGTATAGACCATGACATGGCTGAGGGTTGAGATACGTTTGGCCACGCCCCTTTTGCCTAGAAGCCCCTAAACCCATTGAAATAGCATTGGGGTTTAAATTCGTTAGGCCCCGCCCCTTTGGGACAAGAAGCCCAGAATGCCATTCAGAGTATAGACCATGACATGGCTGAGGGTTGAGATACTTTTTGCCACGCCCCTTTTGCCTAGAAGCCCCTAAACCCATTGAAATAGCATTGAGGGTTTTAATTCGTTAGGCCACGCCCCTTTGGGTCCAGAAGCCCAGAATACCATTCAGAGTATAGACCATGACATGGCTGAGGGTTGAGATACTTTTGGCCACGCCCCTTTGCCTAGAAGCCCCTAAACCCATTGAAATAGCATTGGGGGTATAAATTCGTTAGGCCCCGCCCCTTTGGGTCCAGAAGCCCAGAATACCATTCATAGTATAGACCATGACATGGCTGAGGGTTGAGATACTTTTGGTTACGCCTCTTTTGCCTAGAAGCCACTAAACCCATTGAAATAGCATTGGGGGTTTAAATTAGTTAGGCCCCGCCCCTTTGGGTCCAGAAGCCCAGAATGCCATTCAGAGTATAGACCATGACATGGCTGAGGGTTGAGATACTTTTGGCCACGCCCCTTTTGCCTAGAAGCCCCTAAACCCATTGAAATAGCATTGGGGGTTTAAATTCGTTAGGCCCCGCCCCTTTGGGTCCCGAAGCCCAGAATACCATTCAGAGTATAGACCATGAAATGGCTGAGGGTTGAGATACGTTTGGCCACGCCCCTTTTGCCTAGAAGCCCCTAAACCCATTGAAATAGCATTGGGGGTTTAAATTCGTTAGGCCCCGCCCCTTTGGGTCCAGAAGCCCAAAATGCAATTCAGAGTATAGACCATGACATGGCTGAGGGATGAGATACTTTTGGCCACGCCCCTTTTGCCTAGAAGCCCCTAAACCCATTGAAATAGCATTGGGGGTTTAAATTCGTTAGGCCACGCCCCTTTGGGTCCAGAAGCCCAGAATACCATTCAGAGTATAGACCATGACATGGCTGAGGGTTGAGATACTTTTGGCCACGCCCCTTTGCCTAGAAGCCCCTTAACCCATTGAAATAGCATTGGGGGTTTAAATTCGTTAGGCCACGCCCCTTTGGGTCCAGAAGCCCAGAATACATTCAGAGTATAGACCATGACATGGCTGAGGGTTGAGATACTTTTGGCCACGCCCCTTTGCCTAGAAGCCCCTAAACCCATTGAAATAGCATTGGGGGTTTAAATTCGTTAGGCCCCGCCCCTTTGGGTCCAGAAGCCGAGAATACCATTCAGAGTATAGACCATGACCTGGCTGAGGGTTGAGATTCTTTTAGCCACGCCCCTTTTGCCTAGAAGCCCCTAAACCCATTGAAATAGCATTGGGGGTTTAAATTCGTTAGGCCACGCCCCTTTGGGTCCAGAAGCCCAGAATACCATTCAGAGTATAGACCATGACATGGCTGAGGGTTGAGATACTTTTGGCCACGCCCCTTTTGCCTAGAAGCCCCTAAACCCATTGACATAGCATTGGGGGTTTAAATTCGTTAGGCCCCGCCCCTTTTGGTCCAGAAGCCCATAATGCCATTCAGAGTATAGACCATGACATGGCTGAGGGTTGAGATACTTTTGGCCACGCCCCCTTTGCCTAGAAGCCCCTAAACCCATTGAAATAGCATTGGGGGTTTAAATTCGTTAGGCCCCGCCCCTTTGGGTCCAGAAGCCCAGAATACCATTCAGAGTATAGACCATGACATGGCTGAGGGTTGAGATACGTTTGGCCACGCCCCTTTTGCCTAGAAGCCCCTAAACCCATTGAAATAGCATTGAGGGTTTTATTTCGTTAGGCCACGCCCCTTTGGGTCCAGAAGCCCAGAATACCATTCAGAGTATAGACCATGACATGGCTGAGGGTTGAGATACGTTTGGCCACGCCCCTTTTGCCTAGAAGCCCCTAAACCCATTGAAATAGCATTGGGGTTTAAATTCGTTAGGCCCCGCCCCTTTGGGACAAGAAGCCCAGAATGCCATTCAGAGTATAGACCATGACATGGCTGAGGGTTGAGATACGTTTGGCCACGCCCCTTTTGCCTAGAAGCCCCTAAACCCATTGAAATAGCATTGGGGGTTTAAATTCGTTAGGCCCCGCCCCTTTGGGTCCAGAAGCCCAGAATGTCATTCAGAGTATAGAACATGACATGGCTGAGGGTTGAGATACTTTTGGCCACGCCCCTTTTGCCTAGAAGCACCTAAACCCATTGAAATAGCATTGGGGGTTTAAATTCGTTAGGCCCCGCCCCTTTGGGTCCAGAAGCCCAGAATACCATTCAGAGTATAGACCATGACATGGCTGAGGGTTGAGATACTTTTTGCCACGCCCCTTTTGCCTAGAAGCCCCTAAACCCATTGAAATAGCATTGAGGGTTTTATTTCGTTAGGCCACGCCCCTTTGGGTCCAGAAGCCCAGAATACCATTCAGAGTATAGACCATGACATGGCTGAGGGTTGAGATACGTTTGGCCACGCCCCTTTTGCCTAGAAGCCCCTAAACCCATTGAAATAGCATTGGGGTTTAAATTCGTTAGGCCCCGCCCCTTTGGGACAAGAAGCCCAGAATGCCATTCAGAGTATAGACCATGACATGGCTGAGGGTTGAGATACGTTTGGCCACGCCCCTTTTGCCTAGAAGCCCCTAAACCCATTGAAATAGCATTGGGGGTTTAAATTCGTTAGGCCCCGCCCCTTTGGGTCCAGAAGCCCAGAATGTCATTCAGAGTATAGAACATGACATGGCTGAGGGTTGAGATACTTTTGGCCACGCCCCTTTTGCCTAGAAGCACCTAAACCCATTGAAATAGCATTGGGGGTTTAAATTCGTTAGGCCCCACCCCTTTGGGTCCAGAAGCCCAGAATGCCATTCAGAGTATAGACCATGAAATGGCTGAGGGTTGAGATACGTTTGGCCACGCCCCTTTTGCCTAGAAGCCCCTAAACCCATTGAAATAGCATTGGGGGTTTAAATTCGTTAGGCCCCGCCCCTTTGGGTCCAGAAGCCCAGAATGCCATTCAGAGTATAGACCATGACATGGCTGAGGGTTGAGATACTTTTGGCCACGCCCCCTTTGCCTAGAAGCCCCTAAACCCATTGAAATAGCATTGGGGGTTTAAATTCGTTAGGCCACGCCCCTTTGGGTCCAGAAGCCCAGAATACCATTCAGAGTATAGACCATGACATGGCTGAGGGTTGAGATACTTTTGGCGACGCCCCTTTTGCCTAGAAGCCCCTAAACCCATTGAAATAGCATTGGGGGTTTAAATTCGTTAGGCCCCGCCCCTTTTGGTCCAGAAGCCCAGAATGCCATTCAGAGTATAGACCATGACATGGCTGAGGGTTGAGATACTTTTGGCCACGCCCCCTTTGCCTAGAAGCCCCTAAACCCATTGAAATAGCATTGGGGGTTTAAATTCGTTAGGCCCCGCTCCTTTGGGTCCAGAAGCCCAGAATACCATTCAGAGTATATACCATGACATGGCTGAGGGTTGAGATACGTTTGGCCACGCCCCTTTTGCCTAGAAGCCCCTAAACCCATTGAAATAGCATTGGGGGTTTAAATTCGTTAGGCCCCGCCCCTTTGGGACAAGAAGCCCAGAATGCCATTCAGAGTATAGACCATGACATGGCTGAGGGTTGAGATACTTTTGGCCACGCCCCCTTTGCCTAGAAGCCCCTAAACCCATTGAAATAGCATTGGGGGTTTAAATTCGTTAGGCCACGCCCCTTTGGGTCCAGAAGCCCAGAATACCATTCAGAGTATAGACCATGACATGGCTGAGGGTTGAGATACTTTTGGCCACGCCCCTTTGCCTAGAAGCCCCTTAACCCATTGAAATAGCATTGGGGGTTTAAATTCGTTAGGCCACGCCCCTTTGGGTCCAGAAGCCCAGAATACATTCAGAGTATAGACCATGACATGGCTGAGGGTTGAGATACTTTTGGCCACGCCCCTTTGCCTAGAAGCCCCTAAAACCATTGAAATAGCATTGGGGGTTTAAATTCGTTAGGCCACGCCCCTTTGGGTCCAGAAGCCCAGAATACCATTCAGAGTATAGACCATGACATGGCTGAGGGTTGAGATACTTTTGGCCACGCCCCTTTGCCTAGAAGCCCCTAAACCCATTGAAATAGCATTGGGGGTTTAAATTCGTTAGGCCCCGCCCCTTTGGGTCCAGAAGCCCAAAATGCAATTCAGAGTATAGACCATGACATGGCTGAGGGATGAGATACTTTTGGCCACGCCCCTTTTGCCTAGAAGCCCCTAAACCCATTGAAATAGCATTGGGGGTTTAAATTCGTTAGGCCCCGCCCCTTTGGGTCCAGAAGCCGAGAATACCATTCAGAGTATAGACCATGACCTGGCTGAGGGTTGAGATTCTTTTAGCCACGCCCCTTTTGCCTAGAAGCCCCTAAACCCATTGAAATAGCATTGGGGGTTTAAATTCGTTAGGCCACGCCCCTTTGGGTCCAGAAGCCCAGAATACCATTCAGAGTATAGACCATGACATGGCTGAGGGTTGAGATACTTTTGGCCACGCCCCTTTTGCCTAGAAGCCCCTAAACCCATTGACATAGCATTGGGGGTTTAAATTCGTTAGGCCCCGCCCCTTTTGGTCCAGAAGCCCATAATGCCATTCAGAGTATAGACCATGACATGGCTGAGGGTTGAGATACTTTTGGCCACGCCCCCTTTGCCTAGAAGCCCCTAAACCCATTGAAATAGCATTGGGGGTTTAAATTCGTTAGGCCCCGCCCCTTTGGGTCCAGAAGCCCAGAATACCATTCAGAGTATAGACCATGACATGGCTGAGGGTTGAGATACGTTTGGCCACGCCCCTTTTGCCTAGAAGCCCCTAAACCCATTGAAATAGCATTGGGGTTTAAATTCGTTAGGCCACGCCCCTTTGGGTCCAGAAGCCCAGAATACCATTCAGAGTATAGACCATGACATGGCTGAGGGTTGAGATACTTTTGGCCACGCCCCCTTTGCCTAGAAGCCCCTAAACCCATTGAAATAGCATTGGGGGTTTAAATTCGTTAGGCCACGCCCCTTTGGGTCCAGAAGCCCAAAATGCAATTCAGAGTATAGACCATGACATGGCTGAGGGATGAGATACTTTTGGCCACGCCCCTTTTGCCTAGAAGCCCCTAAACCCATTGAAATAGCATTGGGGGTTTAAATTCGTTAGGCCCCGCCCCTTTGGGTCCAGAAGCCGAGAATACCATTCAGAGTATAGACCATGACCTGGCTGAGGGTTGAGATTCTTTTAGCCACGCCCCTTTTGCCTAGAAGCCCCTAAACCCATTGAAATAGCATTGGGGGTTTAAATCGTTAGGCCACGCCCCTTTGGGTCCAGAAGCCCAGAATACCATTCAGAGTATAGACCATGACATGGCTGAGGGTTGAGATACTTTTGGCCACGCCCCTTTTGCCTAGAAGCCCCTAAACCCATTGACATAGCATTGGGGGTTTAAATTCGTTAGGCCCCGCACCTTTTGGTCCAGAAGCCCATAATGCCATTCAGAGTATAGACCATGACATGGCTGAGGGTTGAGATACTTTTGGCCACGCCCCCTTTGCCTAGAAGCCCCTAAACCCATTGAAATAGCATTGGGGGTTTAAATTCGTTAGGCCCCGCCCCTTTGGGTCCAGAAGCCCAGAATACCATTCAGAGTATAGACCATGACATGGCTGAGGGTTGAGATACGTTTGGCCACGCCCCTTTTGCCTAGAAGCCCCTAAACCCATTGAAATAGCATTGGGGTTTTAAATTCGTTAGGCCCCGCCCCTTTGGGACAAGAAGCCCAGAATGCCATTCAGAGTATAGACCATGACATGGCTGAGGGTTGAGATACTTTTTGCCACGCCCCTTTTGCCTAGAAGCCCCTAAACCCATTGAAATAGCATTGAGGGTTTTAATTCGTTAGGCCACGCCCCTTTGGGTCCAGAAGCCCAGAATACCATTCAGAGTATAGACCATGACATGGCTGAGGGTTGAGATACTTTTGGCCACGCCCCTTTGCCTAGAAGCCCCTAAACCCATTGAAATAGCATTGGGGGTTTAAATTCGTTAGGCCCCGCCCCTTTGGGTCCAGAAGCCCAGAATACCATTCATAGTATAGACCATGACATGGCTGAGGGTTGAGATACTTTTGGTTACGCCTCTTTTGCCTAGAAGCCACTAAACCCATTGAAATAGCATTGGGGGTTTAAATTAGTTAGGCCCCGCCCTTTGGGTCCAGAAGCCCAGAATGCCATTCAGAGTATAGACCATGACATGGCTGAGGGTTGAGATACTTTTGGCCACGCCCCTTTTGCCTAGAAGCCCCTAAACCCATTGAAATAGCATTGGGGGTTTAAATTCGTTAGGCCCCGCCCCTTTGGGTCCCGAAGCCCAGAATACCATTCAGAGTATAGACCATGAAATGGCTGAGGGTTGAGATACGTTTGGCCACGCCCCTTTTGCCTAGAAGCCCCTAAACCCATTGAAATAGCATTGGGGGTTTAAATTCGTTAGGCCCCGCCCCTTTGGGTCCAGAAGCCCAGAATGCCATTCAGAGTATAGACCATGACATGGCTGAGGGTTGAGATACTTTTGGCCACGCCCCTTTTGCCTAGAAGCCCCTAAACCCATTGAAATAGCATTGGGGGTTTAAATTCGTTAGGCCCCGCCCCTTTGGGTCCAGAAGCCCAGAATGCCATTCAGAGTATAGAACATGACATGGCTGAGGGTTGAGATACTTTTGGCCACGCCCCTTTTGCCTAGAAGCACCTAAACCCATTGAAATAGCATTGGGGGTTTAAATTCGTTAGGCCCGCCCCTTTGGGTCCAGAAGCCCAGAATGCCATTCAGAGTATAGACCATGACATGGCTGAGGGTTGAGATACTTTTGGCCACGCCCCTTTTGCCTAGAAGCACCTAAACCCATTGAAATAGCATTGGGGGTTTAAATTCGTTAGGCCCCGCCCCTTTGGGTCCAGAAGCCCAGAATGCCATTCAGAGTATAGACCATGACCTGGCTGAGGGTTGAGATACGTTTGGCCACGCCCCTTTTGCCTAGAAGCCCCTAAACCCATTGAAATAGCATTGGGGGTTTAAATTCGTTAGGCCCCGCCCCATTGGGTCCAGAAGCCCAGAATGCCATTCAGAGTATAGACCATGACATGGCTGAGGGTTGAGATACTTTTGGCCACGCCCCTTTTGCCTAGAAGCACCTAAACCCATTGAAATAGCATTGGGGGTTTAAATTCGTTAGGCCCCGCCCCTTTGGGTCCAGAAGCCGAGAATACCATTCAGAGTATAGACCATGACCTGGCTGAGGGTTGAGATTCTTTTAGCCACGCCCCTTTTGCCTAGAAGCCCCTAAACCCATTAAAATAGCATTGGGGGTTTAAATTCGTTAGGCCACGCCCCTTTGGGTCCAGAAGCCCAGAATACCATTCAGAGTATAGACCATGACATGGCTGAGGGTTGAGATACTTTTGGCCACGCCCCTTTTGCCTAGAAGCCCCTAAACCCATTGACATAGCATTGGGGGTTTAAATTCGTTAGGCCCCGCCCCTTTTGGTCCAGAAGCCCATAATGCCATTCAGAGTATAGACCATGACATGGCTGAGGGTTGAGATACTTTTGGCCACGCCCCCTTTGCCTAGAAGCCCCTAAACCCATTGAAATAGCATTGGGGGTTTAAATTCGTTAGGCCCCGCCCCTTTGGGTCCAGAAGCCCAGAATACCATTCAGAGTATAGACCATGACATGGCTGAGGGTTGAGATACGTTTGGCCACGCCCCTTTTGCCTAGAAGCCCCTAAACCCATTGAAATAGCATTGGGGTTTAAATTCGTTAGGCCCCGCCCCTTTGGGACAAGAAGCCCAGAATGCCATTCAGAGTATAGACCATGACATGGCTGAGGGTTGAGATACTTTTTGCCACGCCCCTTTTGCCTAGAAGCCCCTAAACCCATTGAAATAGCATTGAGGGTTTTAATTCGTTAGGCCACGCCCCTTTGGGTCCAGAAGCCCAGAATACCATTCAGAGTATAGACCATGACATGGCTGAGGGTTGAGATACTTTTGGCCACGCCCCTTTGCCTAGAAGCCCCTAAACCCATTGAAATAGCATTGGGGGTTTAAATTCGTTAGGCCCCGCCCCTTTGGGTCCAGAAGCCCAGAATACCATTCATAGTATAGACCATGACATGGCTGAGGGTTGAGATACTTTTGGTTACGCCTCTTTTGCCTAGAAGCCACTAAACCCATTGAAATAGCATTGGGGGTTTAAATTAGTTAGGCCCCGCCCCTTTGGGTCCAGAAGCCAGAATGCCATTCAGAGTATAGACCATGACATGGCTGAGGGTTGAGATACTTTTGGCCACGCCCCTTTTGCCTAGAAGCCCCTAAACCCATTGAAATAGCATTGGGGGTTTAAATTCGTTAGGCCCCGCCCCTTTGGGTCCCGAAGCCCAGAATACCATTCAGAGTATAGACCATGAAATGGCTGAGGGTTGAGATACGTTTGGCCACGCCCCTTTTGCCTAGAAGCCCCTAAACCCATTGAAATAGCATTGGGGGTTTAAATTCGTTAGGCCCCGCCCCTTTGGGTCCAGAAGCCCAGAATGCCATTCAGAGTATAGAACATGACATGGCTGAGGGTTGAGATACTTTTGGCCACGCCCCTTTTGCCTGGAAGCCCATAAACCCATTGAAATAGCATTGGGGGTTTTAATTCGTTAGGCCCCGCCCCTTTGGGTCCAGAAGCCCAGAATGCCATTCAGAGTATAGACCATGACATGGCTGAGGGTTGAGATACTTTTGGCCACGCCCCTTTTGCCTAGAAGCCCCTAAACCCATGGAAATAGCATTGGGGGTTTAAATTCGTTAGGCCACGCCCCTTTGGGTCCAGAAGCCCAGAATACCATTCAGAGTATAGACCATGACATGGCTGAGGGTTGAGATACTTTTGGCCACGCCCCTTTGCCTAGAAGCCCCTAAACCCATTGAAATAGCATTGGGGGTTTAAATTCGTTAGGCCCCGCCCCTTTGGGTCCAGAAGCCCAGAATGCCATTCAGAGTATAGACCATGACATGGCTGAGGGTTGAGATACTTTTGGCCACGCCCCTTTGCCTAGAAGCCCCTAAACCCATTGAAATAGCATTGGGGGTTTTAATTCGTTAGGCCCCGCCCCTTTTGGTCCAGAAGCCCAGAATACCATTCATAGTATAGACCATGACATGGCTGAGGGTTGAGATACTTTTGGCCACGCCCCTTTTGCCTGGAAGCCCATAAACCCATTGAAATAGCATTGGGGGTTTTAATTCGTTAGGCCCCGCCCCTTTGGGTCCAGAAGCCCAGAATACCATTCAGAGTATAGACCATGACCTGGCTGAGGGTTGAGATACTTTTGGCCACGCCCCTTTGCCTAGAAGCCCCTAAACCCATTGAAATAGCATTGGGGGTTTAAATTCGTTAGGCCCCGCCCCTTTGGTCCAGAAGCCCAGAATACCATTCAGAGTATAGACCATGACATGGCTGAGGGTTGAGATACTTTTGGCCACGCCCCTTTTGCCTAGAAGCCCCTAAATCCATTGAAATAGCATTGGGGTTTAAATTCGTTAGGCCACGCCCCTTTGGGTCCAGAAGCCCAAAATACCATTCAGAGTATAGACCATGACATGGCTGAGGGTTGAGATACGTTTGGCCACGCCCCTTTTGCCTAGAAGCCCCTAAACCCATTGAAATAGCATTGGGGGTTTAAATTCGTTAGGCCCCGCCCCTTTGGGTCCAGAAGCCCAGAATGTCATTCAGAGTATAGAACATGACATGGCTGAGGGTTGAGATACTTTTGGCCACGCCCCTTTTGCCTAGAAGCACCTAAACCCATTGAAATAGCATTGGGGGTTTAAATTCGTTAGCCCCACCCTTTGGGTCCAGAAGCCCAGAATGCCATTCAGAGTATAGACCATGACATGGCTGAGGGTTGAGATTCGTTTGGCCACGCCCCTTTTGCCTAGAAGCCCCTAAAACCATTGAAATAGCATTGGGGGTTTAAATTCGTTAGGCCCCGCCCCTTTGGGTCCAGAAGCCCAGAATGCCATTCAGAGTATAGAACATGACATGGCTGAGGGTTGAGATACTTTTGGCCACGCCCCTTTTGCCTAGAAGCACCTAAACCCATTGAAATAGCATTGGGGGTTTAAATTCGTTAGGCCCCGCCCCTTTGGGTCCAGAAGCCCAGAATGCCATTCAGAGTATAGACCATGACCTGGCTGAGGGTTGAGATACGTTTGGCCACGCCCCTTTTGCCTAGAAGCCCCTAAACCCATTGAAATAGCATTGGGGGTTTAAATTCGTTAGGCCCCGCCCCATTGGGTCCAGAAGCCCAGAATGCCATTCAGAGTATAGACCATGACATGGCTGAGGGTTGAGATACTTTTGGCCACGCCCCTTTTGCCTAGAAGCACCTAAACCCATTGAAATAGCATTGGGGGTTTAAATTCGTTAGGCCCCGCCCCTTTGGGTCCAGAAGCCCAGAATGCCATTCAGAGTATAGAACATGACATGGCTGAGGGTTGAGATACTTTTGGCCACGCCCCTTTTGCCTAGAAGCACCTAAACCCATTGAAATAGCATTGGGGGTTTAAATTCGTTAGGCCCCGCCCCTTTGGGTCCAGAAGCCCAGAATGCCATTCAGAGTATAGACCATGACCTGGCTGAGGGTTGAGATACGTTTGGCCACGCCCCTTTTGCCTAGAAGCCCCTAAACCCATTGAAATAGCATTGGGGGTTTAAATTCGTTAGGCCCCGCCCCTTTGGGTCCAGAAGCCCAGAATGCCATTCAGAGTATAGACCATGACATGGCTGAGGGTTGAGATACTTTTGGCCACGCCCCTTTTGCCTAGAAGCACCTAAACCCATTGAAATAGCATTGGGGGTTTAAATTCGTTAGGCCCCGCCCCTTTGGGTCCAGAAGCCCAGAATGCCATTCAGAGTATAGACCATGACCTGGCTGAGGGTTGAGATACGTTTGGCCACGCCCCTTTTGCCTAGAAGCCCCTAAACCCATTGAAATAGCATTGGGGGTTTAAATTCGTTAGGCCCCGCCCCATTGGGTCCAGAAGCCCAGAATGCCATTCAGAGTATAGACCATGACATGGCTGAGGGTTGAGATACTTTTGGCCACGCCCCTTTTGCCTAGAAGCACCTAAACCCATTGAAATAGCATTGGGGGTTTAAATTCGTTAGGCCCCGCCCCTTTGGGTCCAGAAGCCCAGAATACCATTCATAGTATAGACCATGACATGGCTGAGGGTTGAGATACTTTTGGCCACGCCCCTTTTGCCTAGAAGCCCCTAAACCCATTGAAATAGCATTGGGGGTTTAAATTCGTTAGGCCCCGCCCCTTTGGGTCCAGAAGCCCAGAATGCCATTCAGAGTATAGACCATGACATGGCTGAGGGTTGAGATACTTTTGACCACGCCCCTTTGCCTAGAAGCCCCTAAACCCATTGAAATAGCATTGGGGGTTTAAATTCGTTAGGCCCCGCCCCTTTGGGTCCAGAAGCCCAGAATATCATTCAGAGTATAGACCATGACATGGCTGAGGGTTGAGATACGTTTGGCCACGCCCCTTTTGCCTAGAAGCCCCTAAACCCATTGAAATAGCATTGGGGGTTTAAATTCGTTAGGCCACGCCCATTTGGGTCCAGAAGCCCAGAATACCATTCAGAGTATAGACCATGACATGGCTGAGGGTTGAGATACTTTTGGCCACGCCCCTTTTGCCTAGAAGCCCCTAAATCCATTGAAATAGCATTGGGGGTTTAAATTCGTTAGGCCACGCCCCTTTGGGTCCAGAAGCCCAGAATACCATTCAGAGTATAGACCATGACATGGCTGAGGGTTGAGATACTTTTGGCCACGCCCCTTTGCCTAGAAGCCCCTAAACCCATTGAAATAGCATTGAGGGTTTAAATTCGTTAGGCCCCGCCCCTTTGGGTCCAGAAGCCCAAAATGCAATTCAGAGTATAGACCATGACATGGCTGAGGGATGAGATACTTTTGGCCACGCCCCTTTTGCCTAGAAGCCCCTAAACCCATTGAAATAGCATTGGGGGTTTAAATTCGTTAGGCCCCGCCCCTTTGGGTCCAGAAGCCGAGAATACCATTCAGAGTATAGACCATGACCTGGCTGAGGGTTGAGATTCTTTTAGCCACGCCCCTTTTGCCTAGAAGCCCCTAAACCCATTGAAATAACATTGGGGGTTTAAATTCGTTAGGCCCCGCCCCTTTTGGTCCAGAAGCCCATAATGCCATTCAGAGTATAGACCATGACATGGCTGAGGGTTGAGATACTTTTGGCCACGCCCCCTTTGCCTAGAAGCCCCTAAACCCATTGAAATAGCATTGGGGGTTTAAATTCGTTAGGCCCCGCCCCTTTGGGTCCAGAAGCCCAGAATACCATTCAGAGTATAGACCATGACATGGCTGAGGGTTGAGATACGTTTGGCCACGCCCCTTTTGCCTAGAAGCCCCTAAACCCATTGAAATAGCATTGGGGTTTAAATTCGTTAGGCCCCGCCCCTTTGGGACAAGAAGCCCAGAATGCCATTCAGAGTATAGACCATGACATGGCTGAGGGTTGAGATACTTTTTGCCACGCCCCTTTTGCCTAGAAGCCCCTAAACCCATTGAAATAGCATTGAGGGTTTTAATTCGTTAGGCCCCGCCCCTTTGGGTCCAGAAGCCCAGAATACCATTCAGAGTATAGACCATGACATGGCTGAGGGTTGAGATACTTTTGGCCACGCCCCTTTGCCTAGAAGCCCCTAAACCCATTGAAATAGCATTGGGGGTTTAAATTCGTTAGGCCCCGCCCCTTTGGGTCCAGAAGCCCAGAATACCATTCATAGTATAGACCATGACATGGCTGAGGGTTGAGATACTTTTGGTTACGCCTCTTTTGCCTAGAAGCCACTAAACCCATTGAAATAGCATTGGGGGTTTAAATTAGTTAGGCCCCGCCCCTTTGGGTCCAGAAGCCCAGAATGCCATTCAGAGTATAGACCATGACATGGCTGAGGGTTGAGATACTTTTGGCCACGCCCCTTTTGCCTAGAAGCCCCTAAACCCATTGAAATAGCATTGGGGGTTTAAATTCGTTAGGCCCCGCCCCTTTGGGTCCCGAAGCCCAGAATACCATTCAGAGTATAGACCATGAAATGGCTGAGGGTTGAGATACGTTTGGCCACGCCCCTTTTGCCTAGAAGCCCCTAAACCCATTGAAATAGCATTGGGGGTTTAAATTCGTTAGGCCCCGCCCCTTTGGGTCCAGAAGCCCAGAATGCCATTCAGAGTATAGACCATGACATGGCTGAGGGTTGAGATACTTTTGGCCACGCCCCTTTTGCCTAGAAGCCCCTAAACCCATTGAAATAGCATTGGGGGTTTAAATTCGTTAGGCCACGCCCCTTTGGGTCCAGAAGCCCAGAATACCATTCAGAGTATAGACCATGACATGGCTGAGGGTTGAGATACTTTTGGCCACGCCCCTTTGCCTAGAAGCCCCTAAACCCATTGAAATAGCATTGGGGGTTTAAATTCGTTAGGCCCCGCCCCTTTTGGTCCAGAAGCCCAGAATACCATTCATAGTATAGACCATGACATGGCTGAGGGTTGAGATACTTTTGGCCACGCCCCTTTTGCCTGGAAGCCCATAAACCCATTGAAATAGCATTGGGGGTTTTAATTCGTTAGGCCACGCCCCTTTGGGTCCAGAAGCCCAGAATACCATTCAGAGTATAGACCATGACATGGCTGAGGGTTGAGATACTTTTGGCCACGCCCCTTTGCCTAGAAGCCCCTAAACCCATTGAAATAGCATTGGGGGTTTAAATTCGTTAGGCCCCGCCCCTTTGGGTCCAGAAGCCCAGAATGCCATTCAGAGTATAGACCATGACATGGCTGAGGGTTGAGATACTTTTGGCCACGCCCCTTTGCCTAGAAGCCCCTAAACCCATTGAAATAGCATTGGGGGTTTTAATTCGTTAGGCCCCGCCCCTTTGGGTCCAGAAGCCCAGAATACCATTCAGAGTATAGACCATGACCTGGCTGAGGGTTGAGATACTTTTGGCCACGCCCCTTTGCCTAGAAGCCCCTAAACCCATTGAAATAGCATTGGGGGTTTAAATTCGTTAGGCCCCGCCCCTTTGGGTCCAGAAGCCCAGAATACCATTCAGAGTATAGACCATGACATGGCTGAGGGTTGAGATACTTTTGGCCACGCCCCTTTTGCCTAGAAGCCCCTAAATCCATTGAAATAGCATTGGGGGTTTAAATTCGTTAGGCCACGCCCCTTTGGGTCCAGAAGCCCAAAATACCATTCAGAGTATAGACCATGACATGGCTGAGGGTTGAGATACGTTTGGCCACGCCCCTTTTGCCTAGAAGCCCCTAAACCCATTGAAATAGCATTGGGGGTTTAAATTCGTTAGGCCCCGCCCCTTTGGGTCCAGAAGCCCAGAATGTCATTCAGAGTATAGAACATGACATGGCTGAGGGTTGAGATACTTTTGGCCACGCCCCTTTTGCCTAGAAGCACCTAAACCCATTGAAATAGCATTGGGGGTTTAAATTCGTTAGGCCCCACCCCTTTGGGTCCAGAAGCCCAGAATGCCATTCAGAGTATAGACCATGAAATGGCTGAGGGTTGAGATACGTTTGGCCACGCCCCTTTTGCCTAGAAGCCCCTAAACCCATTGAAATAGCATTGGGGGTTTAAATTCGTTAGGCCCCGCCCCTTTGGGTCCAGAAGCCCAGAATGCCATTCAGAGTATAGACCATGACATGGCTGAGGGTTGAGATACTTTTGGCCACGCCCCTTTTGCCTAGAAGCCCCTAAACCCATTGAAATAGCATTGGGGGTTTAAATTCGTTAGGCCACGCCCCTTTGGGTCCAGAAGCCCAGAATACCATTCAGAGTATAGACCATGACATGGCTGAGGGTTGAGATACTTTTGGCGACGCCCCTTTTGCCTAGAAGCCCCTAAACCCATTGAAATAGCATTGGGGGTTTAAATTCGTTAGGCCCCGCCCCTTTTGGTCCAGAAGCCCAGAATGCCATTCAGAGTATAGACCATGACATGGCTGAGGGTTGAGATACTTTTGGCCACGCCCCCTTTGCCTAGAAGCCCCTAAACCCATTGAAATAGCATTGGGGGTTTAAATTTGTTAGGCCCCGCTCCTTTGGGTCCAGAAGCCCAGAATACCATTCAGAGTATAGACCATGACATGGCTGAGGGTTGAGATACGTTTGGCCACGCCCCTTTTGCCTAGAAGCCCCTAAACCCATTGAAATAGCATTGGGGGTTTAAATTCGTTAGGCCCCGCCCCTTTGGGACAAGAAGCCCAGAATGCCATTCAGAGTATAGACCATGACATGGCTGAGGGTTGAGATACTTTTGGCCACGCCCCCTTTGCCTAGAAGCCCCTAAACCCATTGAAATAGCATTGGGGGTTTAAATTCGTTAGGCCACGCCCCTTTGGGTCCAGAAGCCCAGAATACCATTCAGAGTATAGACCATGACATGGCTGAGGGTTGAGATACTTTTGGCCACGCCCCTTTGCCTAGAAGCCCCTTAACCCATTGAAATAGCATTGGGGGTTTAAATTCGTTAGGCCACGCCCCTTTGGGTCCAGAAGCCCAGAATACATTCAGAGTATAGACCATGACATGGCTGAGGGTTGAGATACTTTTGGCCACGCCCCTTTGCCTAGAAGCCCCTAAAACCATTGAAATAGCATTGGGGGTTTAAATTCGTTAGGCCACGCCCCTTTGGGTCCAGAAGCCCAGAATACCATTCAGAGTATAGACCATGACATGGCTGAGGGTTGAGATACTTTTGGCCACGCCCCTTTGCCTAGAAGCCCCTAAACCCATTGAAATAGCATTGGGGGTTTAAATTCGTTAGGCCCCGCCCCTTTGGGTCCAGAAGCCCAGAATACCATTCATAGTATAGACCATGACATGGCTGAGGGTTGAGATACTTTTGGTTACGCCTCTTTTGCCTAGAAGCCACTAAACCCATTGAAATAGCATTGGGGGTTTAAATTAGTTAGGCCCCGCCCCTTTGGGTCCAGAAGCCCAGAATGCCATTCAGAGTATAGACCATGACATGGCTGAGGGTTGAGATACTTTTGGCCACGCCCCTTTTGCCTAGAAGCCCCTAAACCCATTGAAATAGCATTGGGGGTTTAAATTCGTTAGGCCCCGCCCCTTTGGGACCCGAAGCCCAGAATACCATTCAGAGTATAGACCATGAAATGGCTGAGGGTTGAGATACGTTTGGCCACGCCCCTTTTGCCTAGAAGCCCCTAAACCCATTGAAATAGCATTGGGGGTTTAAATTCGTTAGGCCCCGCCCCTTTGGGTCCAGAAGCCCAGAATGCCATTCAGAGTATAAACCATGACATGGCTGAGGGTTGAGATACTTTTGGCCACGCCCCTTTTGCCTAGAAGCCCCTAAACCCATTGAAATAGCATTGGGGGTTTAAATTCGTTAGGCCACGCCCCTTTGGGTCCAGAAGCCCAGAATACCATTCAGAGTATAGACCATGACATGGCTGAGGGTTGAGATACTTTTGGCCACGCCCCTTTGCCTAGAAGCCCCTAAACCCATTGAAATAGCATTGGGGGTTTAAATTCGTTAGGCCCCGCCCCTTTTGGTCCAGAAGCCCAGAATACCATTCATAGTATAGACCATGACATGGCTGAGGGTTGAGATACTTTTGGCCACGCCCCTTTTGCCTGGAAGCCCATAAACCCATTGAAATAGCATTGGGGGTTTTAATTCGTTAGGCCCCGCCCCTTTGGGTCCAGAAGCCCAGAATGCCATTCAGAGTATAGACCATGACATGGCTGAGGGTTGAGATACTTTTGGCCACGCCCCTTTTGCCTAGAAGCCCCTAAACCCATGGAAATAGCATTGGGGGTTTAAATTCGTTAGGCCACGCCCCTTTGGGTCCAGAAGCCCAGAATACCATTCAGAGTATAGACCATGACATGGCTGAGGGTTGAGATACTTTTGGCCACGCCCCTTTGCCTAGAAGCCCCTAAACCCATTGAAATAGCATTGGGGGTTTAAATTCGTTAGGCCCCGCCCCTTTGGGTCCAGAAGCCCAGAATGCCATTCAGAGTATAGACCATGAAATGGCTGAGGGTTGAGATACGTTTGGCCACGCCCCTTTTGCCTAGAAGCCCCTAAACCCATTGAAATAGCATTGGGGGTTTAAATTCGTTAGGCCCCGCCCCTTTGGGTCCAGAAGCCCAGAATGCCATTCAGAGTATAAACCATGACATGGCTGAGGGTTGAGATACTTTTGGCCACGCCCCTTTTGCCTAGAAGCCCCTAAACCCATTGAAATAGCATTGGGGGTTTAAATTCGTTAGGCCACGCCCCTTTGGGTCCAGAAGCCCAGAATACCATTCAGAGTATAGACCATGACATGGCTGAGGGTTGAGATACTTTTGGCCACGCCCCTTTGCCTAGAAGCCCCTAAACCCATTGAAATAGCATTGGGGGTTTAAATTCGTTAGGCCCCGCCCCTTTTGGTCCAGAAGCCCAGAATACCATTCATAGTATAGACCATGACATGGCTGAGGGTTGAGATACTTTTGGCCACGCCCCTTTTGCCTGGAAGCCCATAAACCCATTGAAATAGCATTGGGGGTTTTAATTCGTTAGGCCCCGCCCCTTTGGGTCCAGAAGCCCAGAATGCCATTCAGAGTATAGACCATGACATGGCTGAGGGTTGAGATACTTTTGGCCACGCCCCTTTTGCCTAGAAGCCCCTAAACCCATGGAAATAGCATTGGGGGTTTAAATTCGTTAGGCCACGCCCCTTTGGGTCCAGAAGCCCAGAATACCATTCAGAGTATAGACCATGACATGGCTGAGGGTTGAGATACTTTTGGCCACGCCCCTTTGCCTAGAAGCCCCTAAACCCATTGAAATAGCATTGGGGGTTTAAATTCGTTAGGCCCCGCCCCTTTGGGTCCAGAAGCCCAGAATGCCATTCAGAGTATAGACCATGACATGGCTGAGGGTTGAGATACTTTTGGCCACGCCCCTTTGCCTAGAAGCCCCTAAACCCATTGAAATAGCATTGGGGGTTTAAATTCGTTAGGCCCCGCCCCTTTGGGTCCAGAAGCCCAGAATACCATTCAGAGTATAGACCATGACCTGGCTGAGGGTTGAGATACTTTTGGCCACGCCCCTTTGCCTAGAAGCCCCTAAACCCATTGAAATAGCATTGGGGGTTTAAATTCGTTAGGCCCCGCCCCTTTGGGTCCAGAAGCCCAGAATACCATTCAGAGTATAGACCATGACATGGCTGAGGGTTGAGATACTTTTGGCCACGCCCCTTTTGCCTAGAAGCCCCTAAATCCATTGAAATAGCATTGGGGGTTTAAATTCGTTAGGCCACGCCCCTTTGGGTCCAGAAGCCCAAAATACCATTCAGAGTATAGACCATGACATGGCTGAGGGTTGAGATACGTTTGGCCACGCCCCTTTTGCCTAGAAGCCCCTAAACCCATTGAAATAGCATTGGGGGTTTAAATTCGTTAGGCCCCGCCCCTTTGGGTCCAGAAGCCCAGAATGTCATTCAGAGTATAGAACATGACATGGCTGAGGGTTGAGATACTTTTGGCCACGCCCCTTTTGCCTAGAAGCACCTAAACCCATTGAAATAGCATTGGGGGTTTAAATTCGTTAGGCCCCACCCCTTTGGGTCCAGAAGCCCAGAATGCCATTCAGAGTATAGACCATGACATGGCTGAGGGTTGAGATTCGTTTGGCCACGCCCCTTTTGCCTAGAAGCCCCTAAACCCATTGAAATAGCATTGGGGGTTTAAATTCGTTAGGCCCCGCCCCTTTGGGTCCAGAAGCCCAGAATGCCATTCAGAGTATAGAACATGACATGGCTGAGGGTTGAGATACTTTTGGCCACGCCCCTTTTGCCTAGAAGCACCTAAACCCATTGAAATAGCATTGGGGGTTTAAATTCGTTAGGCCCCGCCCCTTTGGGTCCAGAAGCCCAGAATGCCATTCAGAGTATAGACCATGACATGGCTGAGGGTTGAGATACTTTTGGCCACGCCCCTTTTGCCTAGAAGCACCTAAACCCATTGAAATAGCATTGGGGGTTTAAATTCGTTAGGCCCCGCCCCTTTGGGTCCAGAAGCCCAGAATGCCATTCAGAGTATAGACCATGACATGGCTGAGGGTTGAGATACGTTTGGCCACGCCCCTTTTGCCTAGAAGCCCCTAAACCCATTGAAATAGCATTGGGGGTTTAAATTCGTTAGGCCCCGCCCCATTGGGTCCAGAAGCCCAGAATGCCATTCAGAGTATAGACCATGACATGGCTGAGGGTTGAGATACTTTTGGCCACGCCCCTTTTGCCTAGAAGCACCTAAACCCATTGAAATAGCATTTGGGGTTTAAATTCGTTAGGCCCCGCCCCTTTGGGTCCAGAAGCCCAGAATACCATTCATAGTATAGACCATGACATGGCTGAGGGTTGAGATACTTTTGGCCACGCCCCTTTTGCCTAGAAGCCCCTAAACCCATTGAAATAGCATTGGGGGTTTAAATTCGTTAGGCCCCGCCCCTTTGGGTCCAGAAGCCCAGAATGCCATTCAGAGTATAGACCATGACATGGCTGAGGGTTGAGATACTTTTGACCACGCCCCTTTGCCTAGAAGCCCCTAAACCCATTGAAATAGCATTGGGGGTTTAAATTCGTTAGGCCCCGCCCCTTTGGGTCCAGAAGCCCAGAATATCATTCAGAGTATAGACCATGACATGGCTGAGGGTTGAGATACGTTTGGCCACGCCCCTTTTGCCTAGAAGCCCCTAAACCCATTGAAATAGCATTGGGGGTTTAAATTCGTTAGGCCACGCCCATTTGGGTCCAGAAGCCCAGAATACCATTCAGAGTATAGACCATGACATGGCTGAGGGTTGAGATACTTTTGGCCACGCCCCTTTTGCCTAGAAGCCCCTAAATCCATTGAAATAGCATTGGGGGTTTAAATTCGTTAGGCCCCGCCCCTTTGGGTCCAGAAGCCCAGAATACCATTCAGAGTATAGACCATGACCTGGCTGAGGGTTGAGATTATTTTAGCCACGCCCCTTTTGCCTAGAAGCCCCTAAACCCATTGAAATAGCATTGGGGGTTTAAATTCGTTAGGCCCCGCCCCTTTTGGTCCAGAAGCCCAGAATGCCATTCAGAGTATAGACCATGACATGGCTGAGGGTTGAGATACTTTTTGCCACGCCCCCTTTGCCTAGAAGCCCCTAAACCCATTGAAATAGCATTGGGGGTTTAAATTCGTTAGGCCCCGCTCCTTTGGGTCCAGAAGCCCAGAATACCATTCAGAGTATAGACAATGACATGGCTGAGGGTTGAGATACGTTTGGCCACGCCCCTTTTGCCTAGAAGCCCCTAAACCCATTGAAATAGCATTGGGGGTTTAAATTCGTTAGGCCCCGCCCCTTTGGGACAAGAAGCCCAGAATGCCATTCAGAGTATAGACCATGACATGGCTGAGGGTTGAGATACTTTTGGCCACGCCCCCTTTGCCTAGAAGCCCCTAAACCCATTGAAATAGCATTGGCGGTTTAAATTCGTTAGGCCACGCCCCTTTGGGTCCAGAAGCCCAGAATACCATTCAGAGTATAGACCATGACATGGCTGAGGGTTGAGATACTTTTGGCCACGCCCCTTTGCCTAGAAGCCCCTTAACCCATTGAAATAGCATTGGGGGTTTAAATTCGTTAGGCCACGCCCCTTTGGGTCCAGAAGCCCAGAATACCATTCAGAGTATAGACCATGACATGGCTAAGGGTTAAGATACTTTTGGCCACGCCCCTTTGCCTAGAAGCCCCTAAAACCATTGAAATAGCATTGGGGGTTTAAATTCGTTAGGCCACGCCCCTTTGGGTCCAGAAGCCCAGAATACCATTCAGAGTATAGACCATGACATGGCTGAGGGTTGAGATACTTTTGGCCACGCCCCTTTGCCTAGAAGCCCCTAAACCCATTGAAATAGC
Source organism: Crinia signifera (assembly GCF_055691185.1). Taxonomy (NCBI): domain Eukaryota; kingdom Metazoa; phylum Chordata; class Amphibia; order Anura; family Myobatrachidae; genus Crinia; species Crinia signifera. The sequence continues at coordinate 207,573,420 of NC_139217.1, read as the reverse complement.
ATTGAGGGTTTAAATTCGTTAGGCCCCGCCCCTTTGGGTCCAGAAGCCCAGAATGCCATTCAGAGTATAGACCATGACATGGCTGAGGGTTGAGATACTTTTGACCACGCCCCTTTGCCTAGAAGCCCCTAAACCCATTGAAATAGCATTGGGGGTTTAAATTCGTTAGGCCCCGCCCCTTTGGGTCCAGAAGCCCAGAATATCATTCAGAGTATAGACCATGACATGGCTGAGGGTTGAGATACGTTTGGCCACGCCCCTTTTGCCTAGAAGCCCCTAAACCCATTGAAATAGCATTGGGGGTTTAAATTCGTTAGGCCACGCCCATTTGGGTCCAGAAGCCCAGAATACCATTCAGAGTATAGACCATGACATGGCTGAGGGTTGAGATACTTTTGGCCACGCCCCTTTTGCCTAGAAGCCCCTAAATCCATTGAAATAGCATTGGGGGTTTAAATTCGTTAGGCCCCGCCCCTTTGGGTCCAGAAGCCCAGAATACCATTCAGAGTATAGACCATGACCTGGCTGAGGGTTGAGATTATTTTAGCCACGCCCCTTTTGCCTAGAAGCCCCTAAACCCATTGAAATAGCATTGGGGGTTTAAATTCGTTAGGCCCCGCCCCTTTTGGTCCAGAAGCCCAGAATGCCATTCAGAGTATAGACCATGACATGGCTGAGGGTTGAGATACTTTTGGCCACGCCCCCTTTGCCTAGAAGCCCCTAAACCCATTGAAATAGCATTGGGGGTTTAAATTCGTTAGGCCCCGCTCCTTTGGGTCCAGAAGCCCAGAATACCATTCAGAGTATAGACAATGACATGGCTGAGGGTTGAGATACGTTTGGCCACGCCCCTTTTGCCTAGAAGCCCCTAAACCCATTGAAATAGCATTGGGGGTTTAAATTCGTTAGGCCCCGCCCCTTTGGGACAAGAAGCCCAGAATGCCATTCAGAGTATAGACCATGACATGGCTGAGGGTTGAGATACTTTTGGCCACGCCCCCTTTGCCTAGAAGCCCCTAAACCCATTGAAATAGCATTGGCGGTTTAAATTCGTTAGGCCACGCCCCTTTGGGTCCAGAAGCCCAGAATACCATTCAGAGTATAGACCATGACATGGCTGAGGGTTGAGATACTTTTGGCCACGCCCCTTTGCCTAGAAGCCCCTTAACCCATTGAAATAGCATTGGGGGTTTAAATTCGTTAGGCCACGCCCCTTTGGGTCCAGAAGCCCAGAATACCATTCAGAGTATAGACCATGACATGGCTAAGGGTTAAGATACTTTTGGCCACGCCCCTTTGCCTAGAAGCCCCTAAAACCATTGAAATAGCATTGGGGGTTTAAATTCGTTAGGCCACGCCCCTTTGGGTCCAGAAGCCCAGAATACCATTCAGAGTATAGACCATGACATGGCTGAGGGTTGAGATACTTTTGGCCACGCCCCTTTGCCTAGAAGCCCCTAAACCCATTGAAATAGCATTGAGGGTTTAAATTCGTTAGGCCCCGCCCCTTTGGGTCCAGAAGCCCAAAATGCAATTCAGAGTATAGACCATGACATGGCTGAGGGATGAGATACTTTTGGCCACGCCCCTTTTGCCTAGAAGCCCCTAAACCCATTGAAATAGCATTGGGGGTTTAAATTCGTTAGGCCCCGCCCCTTTGGGTCCAGAAGCCGAGAATACCATTCAGAGTATAGACTATGACCTGGCTGAGGGTTGAGATTCTTTTAGCCACGCCCCTTTTGCCTAGAAGCCCCTAAACCCATTGAAATAGCATTGGGGGTTTAAATTCGTTAGGCCACGCCCCTTTGGGTCCAGAAGCCCAGAATACCATTCAGAGTATAGACCATGACATGGCTGAGGGTTGAGATACTTTTGGCCACGCCCCTTTTGCCTAGAAGCCCCTAAACCCATTGACATAGCATTGGGGGTTTAAATTCGTTAGGCCCCGCCCCTTTTGGTCCAGAAGCCCAGAATGCCATTCAGAGTATAGACCATGACATGGCTGAGGGTTGAGATACTTTTGGCCACGCCCCCTTTGCCTAGAAGCCCCTAAACCCATTGAAATAGCATTGGGGGTTTAAATTCGTTAGGCCCCGCCCCTTTGGGTCCAGAAGCCCAGAATACCATTCAGAGTATAGACCATGACATGGCTGAGGGTTGAGATACGTTTGGCCACGCCCCTTTTGCCTAGAAGCCCCTAAACCCATTGAAATAGCATTGGGGTTTAAATTCGTTAGGCCCCGCCCCTTTGGGACAAGAAGCCCAGAATGCCATTCAGAGTATAGACCATGACATGGCTGAGGGTTGAGATACTTTTTGCCACGCCCCTTTTGCCTAGAAGCCCCTAAACCCATTGAAATAGCATTGGGGGTTTTAATTCGTTAGGCCACGCCCCTTTGGGTCCAGAAGCCCAGAATACCATTCAGAGTATAGACCATGACATGGCTGAGGGTTGAGATACTTTTGGCCACGCCCCTTTGCCTAGAAGCCCCTAAACCCATTGAAATAGCATTGGGGGTTTAAATTCGTTAGGCCCCGCCCCTTTGGGTCCAGAAGCCCAGAATACCATTCATAGTATAGACCATGACATGGCTGAGGGTTGAGATACTTTTGGTTACGCCTCTTTTGCCTAGAAGCCACTAAACCCATTGAAATAGCATTGGGGGTTTAAATTAGTTAGGCCCCGCCCCTTTGGGTCCAGAAGCCCAGAATGCCATTCAGAGTATAGACCATGACATGGCTGAGGGTTGAGATACTTTTGTCCACGCCCCTTTTGCCTAGAAGCCCCTAAACCCATTGAAATAGCATTGGGGGTTTAAATTCGTTAGGCCCCGCCCCTTTGGGTCCCGAAGCCCAGAATACCATTCAGAGTATAGACCATGAAATGGCTGAGGGTTGAGATACGTTTGGCCACGCCCCTTTTGCCTAGAAGCCCCTAAACCCATTGAAATAGCATTGGGGGTTTAAATTCGTTAGGCCCCGCCCCTTTGGGTCCAGAAGCCCAGAATGCCATTCAGAGTATAGACCATGACATGGCTGAGGGTTGAGATACTTTTGGCCACGCCCCTTTTGCCTAGAAGCCCCTAAACCCATTGAAATAGCATTGGGGGTTTAAATTCGTTAGGCCACGCCCCTTTAGGTCCAGAAGCCCAGAATACCATTCAGAGTATAGACCATGACATGGCTGAGGGTTGAGATACTTTTGGCCACGCCCCTTTGCCTAGAAGCCCCTAAACCCATTGAAATAGCATTGGGGGTTTAAATTCGTTAGGCCCCGCCCCTTTGGTCCAGAAGCCCAGAATACCATTCATAGTATAGACCATGACATGGCTGAGGGTTGAGATACTTTTGGCCACGCCCCTTTTGCCTGGAAGCCCATAAACCCATTGAAATAGCATTGGGGGTTTTAATTCGTTAGGCCCCGCCCCTTTGGGTCCAGAAGCCCAGAATGCCATTCAGAGTATAGACCATGACATGGCTGAGGGTTGAGATACTTTTGGCCACGCCCCTTTTGCCTAGAAGCCCCTAAACCCATTGAAATAGCATTGGGGGTTTAAATTCGTTAGGCCACGCCCCTTTGGGTCCAGAAGCCCAGAATACCATTCAGAGTATAGACCATGACATGGCTGAGGGTTGAGATACTTTTGGCCACGCCCCTTTGCCTAGAAGCCCCTAAACCCATTGAAATAGCATTGGGGGTTTAAATTCGTTAGGCCCCGCCCCTTTGGGTCCAGAAGCCCAGAATGCCATTCAGAGTATAGACCATGACATGGCTGAGGGTTGAGATACTTTTGGCCACGCCCCTTTTGCCTAGAAGCACCTAAACCCATTGAAATAGCATTGGGGGTTTAAATTCGTTAGGCCCCACCCCTTTGGGTCCAGAAGCCCAGAATGCCATTCAGAGTATAGACCATGACATGGCTGAGGGTTGAGATTCGTTTGGCCACGCCCCTTTTGCCTAGAAGCCCCTTAACCCATTGAAATAGCATTGGGGGTTTAAATTCGTTAGGCCACGCCCCTTTGGGTCCAGAAGCCCAGAATACCATTCAGAGTATAGACCATGACATGGCTAAGGGTTAAGATACTTTTGGCCACGCCCCTTTGCCTAGAAGCCCCTAAAACCATTGAAATAGCATTGGGGGTTTAAATTCGTTAGGCCACGCCCCTTTGGGTCCAGAAGCCCAGAATACCATTCAGAGTATAGACCATGACATGGCTGAGGGTTGAGATACTTTTGGCCACGCCCCTTTGCCTAGAAGCCCCTAAACCCATTGAAATAGCATTGAGGGTTTAAATTCGTTAGGCCCCGCCCCTTTGGGTCCAGAAGCCCAAAATGCAATTCAGAGTATAGACCATGACATGGCTGAGGGATGAGATACTTTTGGCCACGCCCCTTTTGCCTAGAAGCCCCTAAACCCATTGAAATAGCATTGGGGGTTTAAATTCGTTAGGCCCCGCCCCTTTGGGTCCAGAAGCCGAGAATACCATTCAGAGTATAGACTATGACCTGGCTGAGGGTTGAGATTCTTTTAGCCACGCCCCTTTTGCCTAGAAGCCCCTAAACCCATTGAAATAGCATTGGGGGTTTAAATTCGTTAGGCCACGCCCCTTTGGGTCCAGAAGCCCAGAATACCATTCAGAGTATAGACCATGACATGGCTGAGGGTTGAGATACTTTTGGCCACGCCCCTTTTGCCTAGAAGCCCCTAAACCCATTGACATAGCATTGGGGGTTTAAATTCGTTAGGCCCCGCCCCTTTTGGTCCAGAAGCCCAGAATGCCATTCAGAGTATAGACCATGACATGGCTGAGGGTTGAGATACTTTTGGCCACGCCCCCTTTGCCTAGAAGCCCCTAAACCCATTGAAATAGCATTGGGGGTTTAAATTCGTTAGGCCCCGCCCCTTTGGGTCCAGAAGCCCAGAATACCATTCAGAGTATAGACCATGACATGGCTGAGGGTTGAGATACGTTTGGCCACGCCCCTTTTGCCTAGAAGCCCCTAAACCCATTGAAATAGCATTGGGGTTTAAATTCGTTAGGCCCCGCCCCTTTGGGACAAGAAGCCCAGAATGCCATTCAGAGTATAGACCATGACATGGCTGAGGGTTGAGATACTTTTTGCCACGCCCCTTTTGCCTAGAAGCCCCTAAACCCATTGAAATAGCATTGGGGGTTTAAATTCGTTAGGCCCCGCCCCTTTGGGTCCAGAAGCCCAGAATGCCATTCAGAGTATAGAACATGACATGGCTGAGGGTTGAGATACTTTTGGCCACGCCCCTTTTGCCTAGAAGCACCTAAACCCATTGAAATAGCATTGGGGGTTTAAATTCGTTAGGCCCCGCCCCTTTGGGTCCAGAAGCCCAGAATGCCATTCAGAGTATAGACCATGACATGGCTGAGGGTTGAGATACTTTTGGCCACGCCCCTTTTGCCTAGAAGCACCTAAACCCATTGAAATAGCATTGGGGGTTTAAATTCGTTAGGCCCCGCCCCTTTGGGTCCAGAAGCCCAGAATGCCATTCAGAGTATAGACCATGACATGGCTGAGGGTTGAGATACGTTTGGCCACGCCCCTTTTGCCTAGAAGCCCCTAAACCCATTGAAATAGCATTGGGGGTTTAAATTCGTTAGGCCCCGCCCCATTGGGTCCAGAAGCCCAGAATGCCATTCAGAGTATAGACCATGACATGGCTGAGGGTTGAGATACTTTTGGCCACGCCCCTTTTGCCTAGAAGCACCTAAACCCATTGAAATAGCATTTGGGGTTTAAATTCGTTAGGCCCCGCCCCTTTGGGTCCAGAAGCCCAGAATACCATTCATAGTATAGACCATGACATGGCTGAGGGTTGAGATACTTTTGGCCACGCCCCTTTTGCCTAGAAGCCCCTAAACCCATTGAAATAGCATTGGGGGTTTAAATTCGTTAGGCCCCGCCCCTTTGGGTCCAGAAGCCCAGAATGCCATTCAGAGTATAGACCATGACATGGCTGAGGGTTGAGATACTTTTGACCACGCCCCTTTGCCTAGAAGCCCCTAAACCCATTGAAATAGCATTGGGGGTTTAAATTCGTTAGGCCCCGCCCCTTTGGGTCCAGAAGCCCAGAATATCATTCAGAGTATAGACCATGACATGGCTGAGGGTTGAGATACGTTTGGCCACGCCCCTTTTGCCTAGAAGCCCCTAAACCCATTGAAATAGCATTGGGGGTTTAAATTCGTTAGGCCACGCCCATTTGGGTCCAGAAGCCCAGAATACCATTCAGAGTATAGACCATGACATGGCTGTGGGTTGAGATACTTTTGGCCACGCCCCTTTTGCCTAGAAGCCCCTAAATCCATTGAAATAGCATTGGGGGTTTAAATTCGTTAGGCCCCGCCCCTTTGGGTCCAGAAGCCCAGAATACCATTCAGAGTATAGACCATGACCTGGCTGAGGGTTGAGATTATTTTAGCCACGCCCCTTTTGCCTAGAAGCCCCTAAACCCATTGAAATAGCATTGGGGGTTTAAATTCGTTAGGACCCGCCCCTTTGGGTCCAGAAGCCCAGAATACCATTCAGAGTATAGACCATGACATGGCTGAGGGTTGAGATACTTTTGGCCACGCCCCTTTTGCCTAGAAGCCCCTAAACCCATTGAAATAGCATTGGGGGTTTAAATTCGTTAGGCCCCGCCCCTTTGGGTCCAGAAGCCCAGAATGCCATTCAGAGTATAGACCATGACATGGCTGAGGGTTGAGATACTTTTGGCCACGCCCCTTTGCCTAGAAGCCCCTAAACCCATTGAAATAGCATTGGGGGTTTAAATTCGTTAGGCCACGCCCCTTTGGGTCCAGAAGCCCAGAATACCATTCAGAGTATAGACCATGACATGGCTGAGGGTTGAGATACTTTTGGCCACGCCCCTTTTGCCTAGAAGCCCCTAAACCCATTGAAATAGCATTGGGGGTTTAAATTCGTTAGGCCACGCCCCTTTGGGTCCAGAAGCCCAGAATACCATTCAGAGTATAGACCATGACATGGCTGAGGGTTGAGATACTTTTGGCCACGCCCCTTTTGCCTAGAAGCCCCTAAACCCATTGACATAGCATTGGGGGTTTAAATTCGTTAGGCCCCGCCCCTTTTGGTCCAGAAGCCCAGAATGCCATTCAGAGTATAGACCATGACATGGCTGAGGGTTGAGATACTTTTGGCCACGCCCCCTTTGCCTAGAAGCCCCTAAACCCATTGAAATAGCATTGGGGGTTTAAATTCGTTAGGCCCCGCTCCTTTGGGTCCAGAAGCCCAGAATACCATTCAGAGTATAGACAATGACATGGCTGAGGGTTGAGATACGTTTGGCCACGCCCCTTTTGCCTAGAAGCCCCTAAACCCATTGAAATAGCATTGGGGGTTTAAATTCGTTAGGCCCCGCCCCTTTGGGACAAGAAGCCCAGAATGCCATTCAGAGTATAGACCATGACATGGCTGAGGGTTGAGATACTTTTGGCCACGCCCCCTTTGCCTAGAAGCCCCTAAACCCATTGAAATAGCATTGGCGGTTTAAATTCGTTAGGCCACGCCCCTTTGGGTCCAGAAGCCCAGAATACCATTCAGAGTATAGACCATGACATGGCTGAGGGTTGAGATACTTTTGGCCACGCCCCTTTGCCTAGAAGCCCCTTAACCCATTGAAATAGCATTGGGGGTTTAAATTCGTTAGGCCACGCCCCTTTGGGTCCAGAAGCCCAGAATACCATTCAGAGTATAGATCATGACATGGCTAAGGGTTAAGATACTTTTGGCCACGCCCCTTTGCCTAGAAGCCCCTAAAACCATTGAAATAGCATTGGGGGTTTAAATTCGTTAGGCCACGCCCCTTTGGGTCCAGAAGCCCAGAATACCATTCAGAGTATAGACCATGACATGGCTGAGGGTTGAGATACTTTTGGCCACGCCCCTTTGCCTAGAAGCCCCTAAACCCATTGAAATAGCATTGAGGGTTTAAATTCGTTAGGCCCCGCCCCTTTGGGTCCAGAAGCCCAAAATGCAATTCAGAGTATAGACCATGACATGGCTGAGGGATGAGATACTTTTGGCCACGCCCCTTTTGCCTAGAAGCCCCTAAACCCATTGAAATAGCATTGGGGGTTTAAATTCGTTAGGCCCCGCCCCTTTGGGTCCAGAAGCCGAGAATACCATTCAGAGTATAGACTATGACCTGGCTGAGGGTTGAGATTCTTTTAGCCACGCCCCTTTTGCCTAGAAGCCCCTAAACCCATTGAAATAGCATTGGGGGTTTAAATTCGTTAGGCCACGCCCCTTTGGGTCCAGAAGCCCAGAATACCATTCAGAGTATAGACCATGACATGGCTGAGGGTTGAGATACTTTTGGCCACGCCCCTTTTGCCTAGAAGCCCCTAAACCCATTGACATAGCATTGGGGGTTTAAATTCGTTAGGCCCCGCCCCTTTTGGTCCAGAAGCCCAGAATGCCATTCAGAGTATAGACCATGACATGGCTGAGGGTTGAGATACTTTTGGCCACGCCCCCTTTGCCTAGAAGCCCCTAAACCCATTGAAATAGCATTGGGGGTTTAAATTCGTTAGGCCCCGCCCCTTTGGGTCCAGAAGCCCAGAATACCATTCAGAGTATAGACCATGACATGGCTGAGGGTTGAGATACGTTTGGCCACGCCCCTTTTGCCTAGAAGCCCCTAAACCCATTGAAATAGCATTGGGGTTTAAATTCGTTAGGCCCCGCCCCTTTGGGACAAGAAGCCCAGAATGCCATTCAGAGTATAGACCATGACATGGCTGAGGGTTGAGATACTTTTTGCCACGCCCCTTTTGCCTAGAAGCCCCTAAACCCATTGAAATAGCATTGGGGGTTTTAATTCGTTAGGCCACGCCCCTTTGGGTCCAGAAGCCCAGAATACCATTCAGAGTATAGACCATGACATGGCTGAGGGTTGAGATACTTTTGGCCACGCCCCTTTGCCTAGAAGCCCCTAAACCCATTGAAATAGCATTGGGGGTTTAAATTCGTTAGGCCCCGCCCCTTTGGGTCCAGAAGCCCAGAATACCATTCATAGTATAGACCATGACATGGCTGAGGGTTGAGATACTTTTGGTTACGCCTCTTTTGCCTAGAAGCCACTAAACCCATTGAAATAGCATTGGGGGTTTAAATTAGTTAGGCCCCGCCCCTTTGGGTCCAGAAGCCCAGAATGCCATTCAGAGTATAGACCATGACATGGCTGAGGGTTGAGATACTTTTGTCCACGCCCCTTTTGCCTAGAAGCCCCTAAACCCATTGAAATAGCATTGGGGGTTTAAATTCGTTAGGCCCCGCCCCTTTGGGTCCCGAAGCCCAGAATACCATTCAGAGTATAGACCATGAAATGGCTGAGGGTTGAGATACGTTTGGCCACGCCCCTTTTGCCTAGAAGCCCCTAAACCCATTGAAATAGCATTGGGGGTTTAAATTCGTTAGGCCCCGCCCCTTTGGGTCCAGAAGCCCAGAATGCCATTCAGAGTATAGACCATGACATGGCTGAGGGTTGAGATACTTTTGGCCACGCCCCTTTTGCCTAGAAGCCCCTAAACCCATTGAAATAGCATTGGGGGTTTAAATTCGTTAGGCCACGCCCCTTTGGGTCCAGAAGCCCAGAATACCATTCAGAGTATAGACCATGACATGGCTGAGGGTTGAGATACTTTTGGCCACGCCCCTTTGCCTAGAAGCCCCTAAACCCATTGAAATAGCATTGGGGGTTTAAATTCGTTAGGCCCCGCCCCTTTGGTCCAGAAGCCCAGAATACCATTCATAGTATAGACCATGACATGGCTGAGGGTTGAGATACTTTTGGCCACGCCCCTTTTGCCTGGAAGCCCATAAACCCATTGAAATAGCATTGGGGGTTTTAATTCGTTAGGCCCCGCCCCTTTGGGTCCAGAAGCCCAGAATGCCATTCAGAGTATAGACCATGACATGGCTGAGGGTTGAGATACTTTTGGCCACGCCCCTTTTGCCTAGAAGCCCCTAAACCCATTGAAATAGCATTGGGGGTTTAAATTCGTTAGGCCACGCCCCTTTGGGTCCAGAAGCCCAGAATACCATTCAGAGTATAGACCATGACATGGCTGAGGGTTGAGATACTTTTGGCCACGCCCCTTTGCCTAGAAGCCCCTAAACCCATTGAAATAGCATTGGGGGTTTAAATTCGTTAGGCCCCGCCCCTTTGGGTCCAGAAGCCCAGAATGCCATTCAGAGTATAGACCATGACATGGCTGAGGGTTGAGATACTTTTGGCCACGCCCCTTTTGCCTAGAAGCACCTAAACCCATTGAAATAGCATTGGGGGTTTAAATTCGTTAGGCCCCACCCCTTTGGGTCCAGAAGCCCAGAATGCCATTCAGAGTATAGACCATGACATGGCTGAGGGTTGAGATTCGTTTGGCCACGCCCCTTTTGCCTAGAAGCCCCTTAACCCATTGAAATAGCATTGGGGGTTTAAATTCGTTAGGCCACGCCCCTTTGGGTCCAGAAGCCCAGAATACCATTCAGAGTATAGACCATGACATGGCTAAGGGTTAAGATACTTTTGGCCACGCCCCTTTGCCTAGAAGCCCCTAAAACCATTGAAATAGCATTGGGGGTTTAAATTCGTTAGGCCACGCCCCTTTGGGTCCAGAAGCCCAGAATACCATTCAGAGTATAGACCATGACATGGCTGAGGGTTGAGATACTTTTGGCCACGCCCCTTTTGCCTAGAAGCCCCTAAACCCATTGAAATAGCATTGAGGGTTTAAATTCGTTAGGCCCCGCCCCTTTGGGTCCAGAAGCCCAAAATGCAATTCAGAGTATAGACCATGACATGGCTGAGGGATGAGATACTTTTGGCCACGCCCCTTTTGCCTAGAAGCCCCTAAACCCATTGAAATAGCATTGGGGGTTTAAATTCGTTAGGCCCCGCCCCTTTGGGTCCAGAAGCCGAGAATACCATTCAGAGTATAGACTATGACCTGGCTGAGGGTTGAGATTCTTTTAGCCACGCCCCTTTTGCCTAGAAGCCCCTAAACCCATTGAAATAGCATTGGGGGTTTAAATTCGTTAGGCCACGCCCCTTTGGGTCCAGAAGCCCAGAATACCATTCAGAGTATAGACCATGACATGGCTGAGGGTTGAGATACTTTTGGCCACGCCCCTTTTGCCTAGAAGCCCCTAAACCCATTGACATAGCATTGGGGGTTTAAATTCGTTAGGCCCCGCCCCTTTTGGTCCAGAAGCCCAGAATGCCATTCAGAGTATAGACCATGACATGGCTGAGGGTTGAGATACTTTTGGCCACGCCCCCTTTGCCTAGAAGCCCCTAAACCCATTGAAATAGCATTGGGGGTTTAAATTCGTTAGGCCCCGCCCCTTTGGGTCCCGAAGCCCAGAATACCATTCAGAGTATAGACCATGAAATGGCTGAGGGTTGAGATACGTTTGGCCACGCCCCTTTTGCCTAGAAGCCCCTAAACCCATTGAAATAGCATTGGGGGTTTAAATTCGTTAGGCCCCGCCCCTTTGGGTCCAGAAGCCCAGAATGCCATTCAGAGTATAGACCATGACATGGCTGAGGGTTGAGATACTTTTGGCCACGCCCCTTTTGCCTAGAAGCCCCTAAACCCATTGAAATAGCATTGGGGGTTTAAATTCGTTAGGCCACGCCCCTTTGGGTCCAGAAGCCCAGAATACCATTCAGAGTATAGACCATGACATGGCTGAGGGTTGAGATACTTTTGGCCACGCCCCTTTGCCTAGAAGCCCCTAAACCCATTGAAATAGCATTGGGGGTTTAAATTCGTTAGGCCCCGCCCCTTTGGTCCAGAAGCCCAGAATACCATTCATAGTATAGACCATGACATGGCTGAGGGTTGAGATACTTTTGGCCACGCCCCTTTTGCCTGGAAGCCCATAAACCCATTGAAATAGCATTGGGGGTTTTAATTCGTTAGGCCCCGCCCCTTTGGGTCCAGAAGCCCAGAATGCCATTCAGAGTATAGACCATGACATGGCTGAGGGTTGAGATACTTTTGGCCACGCCCCTTTTGCCTAGAAGCCCCTAAACCCATTGAAATAGCATTGGGGGTTTAAATTCGTTAGGCCACGCCCCTTTGGGTCCAGAAGCCCAGAATACCATTCAGAGTATAGACCATGACATGGCTGAGGGTTGAGATACTTTTGGCCACGCCCCTTTGCCTAGAAGCCCCTAAACCCATTGAAATAGCATTGGGGGTTTAAATTCGTTAGGCCCCGCCCCTTTGGGTCCAGAAGCCCAGAATGCCATTCAGAGTATAGACCATGACATGGCTGAGGGTTGAGATACTTTTGGCCACGCCCCTTTTGCCTAGAAGCACCTAAACCCATTGAAATAGCATTGGGGGTTTAAATTCGTTAGGCCCCACCCCTTTGGGTCCAGAAGCCCAGAATGCCATTCAGAGTATAGACCATGACATGGCTGAGGGTTGAGATTCGTTTGGCCACGCCCCTTTTGCCTAGAAGCCCCTTAACCCATTGAAATAGCATTGGGGGTTTAAATTCGTTAGGCCACGCCCCTTTGGGTCCAGAAGCCCAGAATACCATTCAGAGTATAGACCATGACATGGCTAAGGGTTAAGATACTTTTGGCCACGCCCCTTTGCCTAGAAGCCCCTAAAACCATTGAAATAGCATTGGGGGTTTAAATTCGTTAGGCCACGCCCCTTTGGGTCCAGAAGCCCAGAATACCATTCAGAGTATAGACCATGACATGGCTGAGGGTTGAGATACTTTTGGCCACGCCCCTTTTGCCTAGAAGCCCCTAAACCCATTGAAATAGCATTGAGGGTTTAAATTCGTTAGGCCCCGCCCCTTTGGGTCCAGAAGCCCAAAATGCAATTCAGAGTATAGACCATGACATGGCTGAGGGATGAGATACTTTTGGCCACGCCCCTTTTGCCTAGAAGCCCCTAAACCCATTGAAATAGCATTGGGGGTTTAAATTCGTTAGGCCCCGCCCCTTTGGGTCCAGAAGCCGAGAATACCATTCAGAGTATAGACTATGACCTGGCTGAGGGTTGAGATTCTTTTAGCCACGCCCCTTTTGCCTAGAAGCCCCTAAACCCATTGAAATAGCATTGGGGGTTTAAATTCGTTAGGCCACGCCCCTTTGGGTCCAGAAGCCCAGAATACCATTCAGAGTATAGACCATGACATGGCTGAGGGTTGAGATACTTTTGGCCACGCCCCTTTTGCCTAGAAGCCCCTAAACCCATTGACATAGCATTGGGGGTTTAAATTCGTTAGGCCCCGCCCCTTTTGGTCCAGAAGCCCAGAATGCCATTCAGAGTATAGACCATGACATGGCTGAGGGTTGAGATACTTTTGGCCACGCCCCCTTTGCCTAGAAGCCCCTAAACCCATTGAAATAGCATTGGGGGTTTAAATTCGTTAGGCCCCGCCCCTTTGGGTCCAGAAGCCCAGAATACCATTCAGAGTATAGACCATGACATGGCTGAGGGTTGAGATACGTTTGACCACGCCCCTTTTGCCTAGAAGCCCCTAAACCCATTGAAATAGCATTGGGGTTTAAATTCGTTAGGCCCCGCCCCTTTGGGACAAGAAGCCCAGAATGCCATTCAGAGTATAGACCATGACATGGCTGAGGGTTGAGATACTTTTTGCCACGCCCCTTTTGCCTAGAAGCCCCTAAACCCATTGAAATAGCATTGGGGGTTTAAATTCGTTAGGCCCCGCCCCTTTGGGTCCAGAAGCCCAGAATACCATTCATAGTATAGACCATGACATGGCTGAGGGTTGAGATACTTTTGGTTACGCCTCTTTTGCCTAGAAGCCACTAAACCCATTGAAATAGCATTGGGGGTTTAAATTAGTTAGGCCCCGCCCCTTTGGGTCCAGAAGCCCAGAATGCCATTAAGAGTATAGACCATGACATGGCTGAGGGTTGAGATACTTTTGTCCACGCCCCTTTTGCCTAGAAGCCCCTAAACCCATTGAAATAGCATTGGGGGTTTAAATTCGTTAGGCCCCGCCCCTTTGGGTCCCGAAGCCCAGAATACCATTCAGAGTATAGACCATGAAATGGCTGAGGGTTGAGATACGTTTGGCCACGCCCCTTTTGCCTAGAAGCCCCTAAACCCATTGAAATAGCATTGGGGGTTTAAATTCGTTAGGCCCCGCCCCTTTGGGTCCAGAAGCCCAGAATGCCATTCAGAGTATAGAACATGACATGGCTGAGGGTTGAGATACTTTTGGCCACGCCCCTTTTGCCTAGAAGCACCTAAACCCATTGAAATAGCATTGGGGGTTTAAATTCGTTAGGCCCCGCCCCTTTGGGTCCAGAAGCCCAGAATGCCATTCAGAGTATAGACCATGACATGGCTGAGGGTTGAGATACTTTTGGCCACGCCCCTTTTGCCTAGAAGCACCTAAACCCATTGAAATAGCATTGGGGGTTTAAATTCGTTAGGCCCCGCCCCTTTGGGTCCAGAAGCCCAGAATGCCATTCAGAGTATAGACCATGACATGGCTGAGGGTTGAGATACGTTTGGCCACGCCCCTTTTGCCTAGAAGCCCCTAAACCCATTGAAATAGCATTGGGGGTTTAAATTCGTTAGGCCCCGCCCCATTGGGTCCAGAAGCCCAGAATGCCATTCAGAGTATAGACCATGACATGGCTGAGGGTTGAGATACTTTTGGCCACGCCCCTTTTGCCTAGAAGCACCTAAACCCATTAAAATAGCATTGGGGGTTAAAATTCGTTAGGCCCCGCCCCTTTGGGTCCAGAAGCCCAGAATACCATTCATAGTATAGACCATGACATGGCTGAGGGTTGAGATACTTTTGGCCACGCCCCTTTTGCCTAGAAGCCCCTAAACCCATTGAAATAGCATTGGGGGTTTAAATTCGTTAGGCCCCGCCCCTTTGGGTCCAGAAGTCCAGAATGCCATTCAGAGTATAGACCATGACATGGCTGAGGGTTGAGATACTTTTGACCACGCCCCTTTGCCTAGAAGCCCCTAAACCCATTGAAATAGCATTGGGGGTTTAAATTCGTTAGGCCCCGCCCCTTTTGGTCCAGAAGCCCAGAATACCATTCATAGTATAGACCATGACATGGCTGAGGGTTGAGATACTTTTGGCCACGCCCCTTTTGCCTGGTAGCCCATAAACCCATTGAAATAGCATTGGGGGTTTTAATTCGTTAGGCCCCGCCCCTTTGGGTCCAGAAGCCCAGAATGCCATTCAGAGTATAGACCATGACATGGCTGAGGGTTGAGATACTTTTGGCCACGCCCCTTTTGCCTAGAAGCACCTAAACCCATTGAAATAGCATTGGGGGTTTAAATTCGTTAGGCCCCACCCCTTTGGGTCCAGAAGCCCAGAATGCCATTCAGAGTATAGACCATGACATGGCTGAGGGTTGAGATTCGTTTGGCCACGCCCCTTTTGCCTAGAAGCCCCTAAACCCATTGAAATAGCATTGGGGGTTTAAATTCGTTAGGCCCCGCCCCTTTGGGTCCAGAAGCCCAGAATGCCATTCAGAGTATAGAACATGACATGGCTGAGGGTTGAGATACTTTTGGCCACGCCCCTTTTGCCTAGAAGCACCTAAACCCATTGAAATAGCATTGGGGGTTTAAATTCGTTAGGCCCCGCCCCTTTGGGTCCAGAAGCCCAGAATGCCATTCAGAGTATAGACCATGACATGGCTGAGGGTTGAGATACTTTTGGCCACGCCCCTTTTGCCTAGAAGCACCTAAACCCATTGAAATAGCATTGGGGGTTTAAATTCGTTAGGCCCCGCCCCTTTGGGTCCAGAAGCCCAGAATGCCATTCAGAGTATAGACCATGACATGGCTGAGGGTTGAGATACGTTTGGCCACGCCCCTTTTGCCTAGAAGCCCCTAAACCCATTGAAATAGCATTGGGGGTTTAAATTCGTTAGGCCCCGCCCCATTGGGTCCAGAAGCCCAGAATGCCATTCAGAGTATAGACCATGACATGGCTGAGGGTTGAGATACTTTTGGCCACGCCCCTTTTGCCTAGAAGCACCTAAACCCATTAAAATAGCATTGGGGGTTAAAATTCGTTAGGCCCCGCCCCTTTGGGTCCAGAAGCCCAGAATACCATTCATAGTATAGACCATGACATGGCTGAGGGTTGAGATACTTTTGGCCACGCCCCTTTTGCCTAGAAGCCCCTAAACCCATTGAAATAGCATTGGGGGTTTAAATTCGTTAGGCCCCGCCCCTTTGGGTCCAGAAGCCCAGAATATCATTCAGAGTATAGAATATGACATGGCTGAGGGTTGAGATACGTTTGGCCACGCCCCTTTTGCCTAGAAGCCCCTAAACCCATTGAAATAGCATTGGGGTTTAAATTCGTTAGGCCCCGCCCCTTTGGGTCCAGAAGCCCAGAATACCATTCATAGTATAGACCATGACATGGCTGAGGGTTGAGATACTTTTGGCCACGCCCCTTTGCCTAGAAGCCCCTAAACCCATTGAAATAGCATTGGGGGTTTAAATTCGTTAGGCCCCGCCCCTTTGGGTCCAGAAGCCCAGAATGCCATTCAGAGTATAGACCATGACATGGCTGAGGGTTGAGATACTTTTGGCCACGCCCCTTTGCCTAGAAGCCCCTAAACCCATTGAAATAGCAATGGGGTTTTAAATTCGTTAGGCCCCGCCCCTTTGGGTCCAGAAGCCCAGAATACCATTCAGAGTATAGACCATGACCTGGCTGAGGGTTGAGATACTTTTGGCCACGCCCCTTTGCCTAGAAGCCCCTAAACCCATTGAAATAGCATTGGGGGTTTAAATTCGTTAGGCCCCGCCCCTTTGGGTCCAGAAGCCCAGACTACCATTCAGAGTATAGACCAGTGATTTTCAACCTTTTTCAGGTCGCGGCACACCAGACAAGACTTCAAAATTGCCAAGGCACACCAACATTTTTTAATCAGATATTCCAGATATTTTGCATACCATAATGCCAGTTACATGTTATATCACACACATTAATGGCCATTACAAGTTATGCCACACATCGTGATGCCAATTACAAGCTATGCCATATACCGCAATGGCCATTACACATTATGCCAGGACTCAACAAATTTCTTGCAAACGAGGGATAATATGAACAGTGCGCGCCGAAGGCGCGCGCCAAATTTTTTAACATAATGCCAACACAGCGCACACCCATTATATAGTATACCACATGCCATAATGGCCATTACATGTTATGCCACACTCCGTAATGCCCATTGCACATTTTAGTGAACTTTGTAATTCCGATTACACATAAGCCCACACATGATGCCCATGACATACTATGTAACACTCCGCAATGCCCATGACATACTATATAACACTCCGCAATGCCCATGACATACTATATAACACACCGCAATGCCCATTACATACTATATAACACACCATACACATTTGACACATAAGTGCCACTTACCTACATGCTCAATGCCAGGGGCTTCATGCTCGATGCCAAGGTGGACTGAATTTGCTCGTTGCCAAGGGGGACAGAACTGTGCAGTGGCCCACTCCTGGCTCCCGTCCGCTATTTGCAATTCAATGCACCGCCAGTAGTGTGCAGCAGGGAGGGAGGGTGGGAGCAGTAGGGTGGGAGGGTATCTGCAGTGGGGTGGGAGGGTGGCTGGTAGGGTATCTGCAGTGGGGTGGGAGGGTGGCTGGTAGGGTATCTGCAGTGGGGTGGGAGGGTGGCTGGGAGGGTATCTGCAGTGGGGTGGGAGGGTGGCTGGGAGGGTATCTGCAGTGGGGTGGGAGGGTGGCTGGGAGGGTATCTGCAGTGGGGTGGAAGGGTGGCTGGGAGGGTATCTGCAGTGGGGTGGAAGGGTGGCTGGGTGAGTGCAGGAGGGTGGGAGAGTGGGTGGGAGTACACCATACTAAGTTAGCCAGCCGATGGTTAGCCGGCCCGCTCACCTCACTCCCCCCCACCTCCTCCTCCCAGTGTGCGTCCGTATGCAAACCCCCCTCCTGCCTGTGCTTACACGCCGACGACCCCTCCCCCCTGTCAGTGTGCGTCCAGTGTGCCGCTCACGGCTCCCCCGCTATGTACGGGAGAGAGACGTGCTGTGCTGATATGTAATATTCATATCTCCCGCTGCTGGACCACTAGCCAATGGGCGCTCGCGGTCCAGCAGCCACCAGTTGATTGGCTGCTGGACCGCAAGCGCCCATTGGCTAGTGGTCCAGCGGGATATATGATTATTGCATAGCAGCACAGCACGTCTCTCGAGTCCCGGACAGTGCACAGCGGGGGAGCCGTGAGCGGGCGGGCAGTGCGCACATGGACGCACACTGACAGGGGGGGGCGGATGATGCCGAGCCGCCTGCCCGTCCCCCCTGTCAAATATAAACTCTGCTGGTGTGTCGCCGTGACCCGAGGCATGGCGGCACACCTGTCAGCTGGCCGCGGCACACTAGTGTGCCGCGGCACACCGGTTGAAAATCACTGGTATAGACCATGACCTGGCTGAGGGTTGAGATTATTTTAGCCACGCCCCTTTTGCCTAGAAACCCCTAAACCCATTGAAATAGCATTGGGGGTTTAAATTCGTTAGGCCCCGCCCCTTTGGGTCCAGAAGCCCAAAATACCATTCAGAGTATAGACCATGACATGGCTGAGGGTTGAGATACATTTGGCCATGCCCCTTTTGCCTAGAAGCCCCTAAACCCATTGAAATAGCATTGGGGGTTTAAATTCGTTAGGCCCCGCCCCTTTGGGTCCAGAAGCCCAGAATGCCATTCAGAGTATAGACCATGACATGGCTGAGGGTTGAGATACTTTTGGCCACGCCCCTTTTGCCTAGAAGCACCTAACCCCATTGAAATAGCATTGGGGGTTTAAATTCGTTAGGCCCCGCCCCTTTGGGTCCAGAAGCCCAGAATACCATTCAGAGTATAGACCATGACATGGCTGAGGGTTGAGATACTTTTGGCCACGCCCCTAGACTAGAAGCCCCTAAACCCATTGAAATAGCATTGGGGGTTTAAATTCGTTAGGCCCCGCCCCTTTGGGTCCAGAAGCCCAGAATGCCATTCAGAGTATAGACCATGACATGGCTGAGGGTTGAGATACGTTTGGCCACGCCCCTTTTGCCTAGAAGCCCCTAAACCCATTGAAATAGCATTGGGGGTTTAAATTCGTTAGGCCCCGCCCCTTTGGGTCCAGAAGCCCAGAATGCCATTCAGAGTATAGACCATGACATGGCTGAGGGTTGAGATACTTTTGGCCACGCCCCTTTTGCCTAGAAGCCCCTAAACCCATTGAAATAGCATTGGGGGTTTAAATTCGTTAGGCCCCGCCCATTTGGGTCCAGAAGCCCAGAATGCCATTCAGAGTATAGACCATGACCTGGCTGAGGGTTGAGATACTTTTGGCCACGCCCCTTTTGCCTAGAAGCCCCTAAACCCATTGACAAAGCATTGGGGGTTTAAATTCGTTAGGCCCCGCCCCTTTTGGTCCAGAAGCCCAGAATGCCATTCAGAGTATAGACCATGACATGGCTAAGGGGTTGAGATACTTTTGGCCACGCCCCCTTTGCCTAGAAGCCCCTAAACCCATTGAAATAGCATTGGGGGTTTAAATTCGTTAGGCCCCGCCCCTTTGGGTCCAGAAGCCCAGAATACCATTCAGAGTATAGACCATGACATGGTTGAGGGTTGAGATACGTTTGGCCACGCCCCTTTTGCCTAGAAGCCCCTAAACCCATTGAAATAGCATTGGGGTTTAAATTCGTTAGGCCCCGCCCCTTTGGGACAAGAAGCCCAGAATGCCATTCAGAGTATAGACCATGACATGGCTGAGGGTTGAGATACTTTTTGCCACGCCCCTTTTGCCTAGAAGCCCCTAAACCCATTGAAATAGCATTGGGGGTTTAAATTCGTTAGGCCCCGCCCCTTTGGGTCCAGAAGCCCAGAATACCATTCATAGTATAGACCATGACATGGCTGAGGGTTGAGATACTTTTGGTTACGCCTCTTTTGCCTAGAAGCCACTAAACCCATTGAAATAGCATTGGGGGTTTAAATTAGTTAGGCCCCGCCCCTTTGGGTCCAGAAGCCCAGAATGCCATTAAGAGTATAGACCATGACATGGCTGAGGGTTGAGATACTTTTGTCCACGCCCCTTTTGCCTAGAAGCCCCTAAACCCATTGAAATAGCATTGGGGGTTTAAATTCGTTAGGCCCCGCCCCTTTGGGTCCCGAAGCCCAGAATACCATTCAGAGTATAGACCATGAAATGGCTGAGGGTTGAGATACGTTTGGCCACGCCCCTTTTGCCTAGAAGCCCCTTAAACCCATTGAAATAGCATTGGGGGTTTAAATTCGTTAGGCCCCGCCCCTTTGGGTCCAGAAGCCCAGAATGCCATTCAGAGTATAGACCATGACATGGCTGAGGGTTGAGATACTTTTGGCCACGCCCCTTTTGCCTAGAAGCCCCTAAACCCATTGAAATAGCATTGGGGGTTTAAATTCGTTAGGCCACGCCCCTTTGGGTCCAGAAGCCCAGAATACCATTCAGAGTATAGACCATGACATGGCTGAGGGTTGAGATACTTTTGGCCACGCCCCTTTGCCTAGAAGCCCCTAAACCCATTGAAATAGCATTGGGGGTTTAAATTCGTTAGGCCCCGCCCCTTTGGGTCCAGAAGCCCAGAATGCCATTCAGAGTATAGAACATGACATGGCTGAGGGTTGAGATACTTTTGGCCACGCCCCTTTTGCCTAGAAGCACCTAAACCCATTGAAATAGCATTGGGGGTTTAAATTCGTTAGGCCCCGCCCCTTTGGGTCCAGAAGCCCAGAATGCCATTCAGAGTATAGACCATGACATGGCTGAGGGTTGAGATACTTTTGGCCACGCCCCTTTTGCCTAGAAGCACCTAAACCCATTGAAATAGCATTGGGGGTTTAAATTCGTTAGGCCCCGCCCCTTTGGGTCCAGAAGCCCAGAATGCCATTCAGAGTATAGACCATGACATGGCTGAGGGTTGAGATACGTTTGGCCACGCCCCTTTTGCCTAGAAGCCCCTAAACCCATTGAAATAGCATTGGGGGTTTAAATTCGTTAGGCCCCGCCCCATTGGGTCCAGAAGCCCAGAATGCCATTCAGAGTATAGACCATGACATGGCTGAGGGTTGAGATACTTTTGGCCACGCCCCTTTTGCCTAGAAGCACCTAAACCCATTAAAATAGCATTGGGGGTTAAAATTCGTTAGGCCCCGCCCCTTTGGGTCCAGAAGCCCAGAATACCATTCAAAGTATAGACCATGACATGGCTGAGGGTTGAGATACTTTTGGCCACGCCCCTTTTGCCTAGAAGCCCCTAAACCCATTGAAATAGCATTGGGGGTTTAAATTCGTTAGGCCCCGCCCCTTTGGGTCCAGAAGTCCAGAATGCCATTCAGAGTATAGACCATGACATGGCTGAGGGTTGAGATACTTTTGACCACGCCCCTTTGCCTAGAAGCCCCTAAACCCATTGAAATAGCATTGGGGGTTTAAATTCGTTAGGCCCCGCCCCTTTGGGTCCAGAAGCCCAGAATACCATTCAGAGTATAGACCATGACCTGGCTGAGGGTTGAGATTATTTTAGCCACGCCCCTTTTGCCTAGAAGCCCCTAAACCCATTGAAATAGCATTGGGGGTTTAAATTCGTTAGGCCCCGCCCCTTTGGGTCCAGAAGCCCAGAATATCATTCAGAGTATAGACCATGACATGGCTGAGGGTTGAGATACTTTTGGCCACGCCCCTTTTGCCTAGAAGCCCCTAAACCCATTGAAATAGCATTGGGGGTTTAAATTCGTTAGGCCCCGCCCCTTTGGGTCCAGAAGCCCAGAATATCATTCAGAGTATAGACCATGACATGGCTGAGGGTTGAGATACGTTTGGCCACGCCCCTTTTGCCTAGAAGCCCCTAAACCCATTGAAATAGCATTGGGGTTTAAATTCGTTAGGCCCCGCCCCTTTGGGTCCAGAAGCCCAGAATACCATTCATAGTATAGACCATGACATGGCTGAGGGTTGAGATACTTTTGGCCACGCCCCTTTGCCTAGAAGCCCCTAAACCCATTGAAATAGCATTGGGGGTTTAAATTCGTTAGGCCCCGCCCCTTTGGGTCCAGAAGCCCAGAATGCCATTCAGAGTATAGACCATGACATGGCTGAGGGTTGAGATACTTTTGGCCACGCCCCTTTGCCTACAAGCCCCTAAACCCATTGAAATAGCAATGGGGTTTTAAATTCGTTAGGCCCCGCCCCTTTGGGTCCAGAAGCCCAGAATACCATTCAGAGTATAGACCATGACCTGGCTGAGGGTTGAGATACTTTTGGCCACGCCCCTTTGCCTAGAAGCCCCTAAACCCATTGAAATAGCATTGGGGGTTTAAATTCGTTAGGCCCCGCCCCTTTGGGTCCAGAAGCCCAGACTACCATTCAGAGTATAGACCATGACCTGGCTGAGGGTTGAGATTATTTTAGCCACGCCCCTTTTGCCTAGAAACCCCTAAACCCATTGAAATAGCATTGGGGGTTTAAATTCGTTAGGCCCCGCCCCTTTGGGTCCAGAAGCCCAAAATACCATTCAGAGTATAGACCATGACATGGCTGAGGGTTGAGATACATTTGGCCATGCCCCTTTTGCCTAGAAGCCCCTAAACCCATTGAAATAGCATTGGGGGTTTAAATTCGTTAGGCCCCGCCCCTTTGGGTCCAGAAGCCCAGAATGCCATTCAGAGTATAGACCATGACATGGCTGAGGGTTGAGATACTTTTGGCCACGCCCCTTTTGCCTAGAAGCACCTAACCCCATTGAAATAGCATTGGGGGTTTAAATTCGTTAGGCCCCGCCCCTTTGGGTCCAGAAGCCCAGAATACCATTCAGAGTATAGACCATGACATGGCTGAGGGTTGAGATACTTTTGGCCACGCCCCTAGACTAGAAGCCCCTAAACCCATTGAAATAGCATTGGGGGTTTAAATTCGTTAGGCCCCGCCCCTTTGGGTCCAGAAGCCCAGAATGCCATTCAGAGTATAGACCATGACATGGCTGAGGGTTGAGATACGTTTGGCCACGCCCCTTTTGCCTAGAAGCCCCTAAACCCATTGAAATAGCATTGGGGGTTTAAATTCGTTAGGCCCCGCCCCTTTGGGTCCAGAAGCCCAGAATGCCATTCAGAGTATAGACCATGACCTGGCTGAGGGTTGAGATTCTTTTGGCCACGCCCCTAGACTAGAAGCCCCTAAACCCATTGAAATAGCATTGGGGGTTTAAATTCGTTAGGCCCCGCCCCTTTGGGTCCAGAAGCCCAGAATACCATTCAGAGTATAGACCATGACATGGCTGAGGGTTGAGATACTTTTGGCCACGCCCCTAGACTAGAAGCCCCTAAACCCATTGAAATAGCATTGGGGGTTTAAATTCGTTAGGCCCCGCCCCTTTGGGTCCAGAAGCCCAGAATGCCATTCAGAGTATAGACCATGACATGGCTGAGGGTTGAGATACTTTTGGCCACGCCCCTTTTGCCTAGAAGCCCCTAAACCCATTGAAATAGCATTGGGGGTTTAAATTCGTTAGGCCCCGCCCCTTTGGGTCCAGAAGCCCAGAATGCCATTCAGAGTATAGACCATGACCTGGCTGAGGGTTGAGATTCTTTTGGCCACGCCCCTTTTGCCTAGAAGCCCCTAAACCCATTGAAATAGCATTGGAGGTTTAAATTCGTTAGGCCCCGCCCCTTTGGGTCCAGAAGCCCAGAATGCCATTCAGAGTATAGACCATGACATGGCTGAGGGTTGAGATACTTTTGGCCACGCCCCTTTTGCCTAGAAGCCCCTAAACACATTGAAAAAGCATTGGGGGTTTAAATTCGTTAGGCCCCGCCCCTTTGGGTCCAGAAGCCCAGAATGCCATTCAGAGTATAGACCATGACATGGCTGAGGGTTGAGATACTTTTGGCCACGCCCCTTTGCCTAGAAGCCCCTAAACCCATTGAAATAGCATTGGGGGGTTTAAATTCGTTAGGCCCCGCCCCTTTGGGTCCAGAAGCCCAGAATACCATTCAGAGTATAGACCATGACCTGGCTGAGGGTTGAGATTCTTTTAGCCACGCCCCTTTTGCCTAGAAGCCCCTAAACCCGTTGAAATAGCATTGGGGGTTTAAATTCGTTAGGCCACGCCCCTTTGGGTCCAGAAGCCCAGAATGCCATTCACAGTATAGACCATGACATGGCTGAGGGTTGATATACTTTTGGCCACGCCCCTTTGCCTAGAAGCCCCTAAACCCATTGAAATAGCATTGGGGGTTTAAATTCGTTAGGCCCCGCCCCTTTGGGTCCAGAAGCCCAGAATGCCATTCAGAGTATAGACCATGACATGGCTGAGGGTTGAGATACTTTTGGCCACGCCCCTTTTGCCTAGAAGCCCCTAAACCCATTGAAATAGCATTGGGGGTTTAAATTCGTTAGGCCACGCCCCTTTGGGTCCAGAAGCCCAGAATGCCATTCAGAGTATAGACCAAGACATGGCTGAGGGTTGAGATACTTTTGGCCACGCCCCTTTGCCTAGAAGCCCCTAAACCCATTGAAATAGCATTGGGGGTTTAAATTCGTTAGGCCCCGCCCCTTTGGGTCCAGAAGCCCAGAATACCATTCATAGTATAGACCATGACATGGCTGAGGGTTGAGATACTTTTGGCCACGCCCCTTTTGCCTAGAAGCCCCTAAACCCATTGAAATAGCATTGGGGGTTTAAATTCGTTAGGCCCCGCCCCTTTGGGTCCAGAAGCCCAGAATGCCATTCAGAGTATAGACCATGACATGGCTGAGGGTTGAGATACTTTTTTCCACGCCCCTTTGCCTAGAAGCCCCTAAACCCATTGAAATAGCATTGGGGGTTTAAATTCGTTAGGCCCCGCCCCTTTGGGTCCAGAAGCCCAGAATGCCATTCAGAGTATAGACCATGACATGACTGAGGGTTGAGATACTTTTGGCCACGCCCCTTTGCCTAGAAGCCCCTAAACCCATTGAAATAGCATTGGGGGTTTAAATTCGTTAGGCCCCGCCCCTTTGGGTCCAGAAGCCCAGAATACCATTCAGAGTATAGACCATGACATGGCTGAGGGTTGAGATACTTTTGGCCACGCCCCTTTTGCCTAGAAGCCCCTAAACCCATTGAAATAGCATTGGGGGTTTAAATTCGTTAGGCCCCGCCCCTTTGGGTACAGAAGCCCAGAATGCCATTCAGAGTATAGACCATGACATGGCTGAGGGTTGAGATACTTTTTTCCACGCCCCTTTGCCTAGAAGCCCCTAAACCCATTGAAATAGCATTGGGGGTTTAAATTCGTTAGGCCCCGCCCCTTTGGGTCCAGAAGCCCAGAATGCCATTCAGAGTATAGACCATGACATGACTGAGGGTTGAGATACTTTTGGCCACGCCCCTTTGCCTAGAAGCCCCTAAACCCATTGAAATAGCATTGGGGGTTTAAATTCGTTAGGCCCCGCCCCTTTGGGTCCAGAAGCCCAGAATACCATTCAGAGTATAGACCATGACCTGGCTGAGGGTTGAGATTCTTTTAGCCACGCCCCTTTTGCCTAGAAGCCCCTAAACCCATTGAAATAGCATTGGGGGTTTAAATTCGTTAGGCCACGCCCCTTTGGGTCCAGAAGCCCAGAATACCATTCAGAGTATAGACCATGACATGGCTGAGGGTTGAGATACTTTTGGCCACGCCCCTTTTGCCTAGAAGCCCCTAAACCCATTGAAATAGCATTGGGGGTTTAAATTCGTTAGGCCCCGCCCCTTTGGGTCCAGAAGCCCAGAATATCATTAGAGTATAGACCATGACATGGCTGAGGGTTGAGATACGTTTGGCCACGCCCCTTTTGCCTAGAAGCCCCTAAACCCATTGAAATAGCATTGGGGGTTTAAATTCGTTAGGCCCCGCCCCTTTGGGTCCAGAAGCCCAGAATACCATTCATAGTATAGACCATGACATGGCTGAGGGTTGAGATACTTTTGGCCACGCCCCTTTGCCTAGAAGCCCCTAAACCCTTTGAAATAGCATTGGGGGTTTAAATTCGTTAGGCCCCGCCCCTTTGGGTCCAGAAGCCCAGAATGCCATTCAGAGTATAGACCATGACATGGCTGAGGGTTGAGATACTTTTGGCCACGCCCCTTTGCCTAGAAGCCCCTAAACCCATTGAAATAGCATTGGGGGTTTAAATTCGTTAGGCCCCGCCCCTTTGGGTCCAGAAGCCCAGAATACCATTCAGAGTATAGACCATGACCTGGCTGAGGGTTGAGATACTTTTGGCCACGCCCCTTTGCCTAGAAGCCCCTAAACCCATTGAAATATCATTGGGGGTTTAAATTCGTTAGGCCCCGCCCCTTTGGGTCCAGAAGCCCAGAATGCCATTCAGAGTATAGACCATGACATGGCTGAGGGTTGAGATACTTTTTTCCACGCCCCTTTGCCTAGAAGCCCCTAAACCCATTGAAATATCATTGGGGGTTTAAATTCGTTAGGCCCCGCCCCTTTGGGTCCAGAAGCCCAGAATGCCATTCAGAGTATAGACCATGACATGACTGAGGGTTGAGATACTTTTGGCCACGCCCCTTTGCCTAGAAGCCCCTAAACCCATTGAAATAGCATTGGGGGTTTAAATTCGTTAGGCCCCGCCCCTTTGGGTCCAGAAGCCCAGAATACCATTCAGAGTATAGCCCATGACCTGGCTGAGGGTTGAGATACGTTTGGCCACGCCCCTTTTGCCTAGAAGCCCCTAAACCCATTGAAATAGCATTGGGGGTTTAAATTCGTTAGGCCACGCCCCTTTGGGTCCAGAAGCCCAGAATACCATTCAGAGTATAGACCATGACATGGCTAAGGGTTAAGATACTTTTGGCCACGCCCCTTTGCCTAGAAGCCCATAAACCCATTGAAATAGCATTGGGGGTTTAAATTCGTTAGGCCACGCCCCTTTGGGTCCAGAAGCCCAGAATACCATTCAGAGTATAGACCATGACATGGCTGAGGGTTGAGATACTTTTGGCCACGCCCCTTTGCCTAGAAGCCCCTAAACCCATTGAAATAGCATTAAGGGTTTAAATTCGTTAGGCCCCGCCCCTTTGGGTCCAGAAGCCCAAAATGCAATTCAGAGTATAGACCATGACATGGCTGAGGGATGAGATACTTTTGGCCACGCCCCTTTTGCCTAGAAGCCCCTAAACCCATTGAAATAGCATTGGGGGTTTAAATTCGTTAGGCCCCGCCCCTTTGGGTCCAGAAGCCGAGAATACCATTCAGATTATAGCCCATGACCTGGCTGAGGGTTGAGATTCTTTTAGCCACGCCCCTTTTGCCTAGAAGCCCCTAAACCCATTGAAATAGCATTGGGGGTTTAAATTCGCTAGGCCACGCCCCTTTGGGTCCAGAAGCCCAGAATACCATTCAGAGTATAGACCATGACATGGCTGAGGGTTGAGATACTTTTGGCCACGCCCCTTTTGCCTAGAAGCCCCTAAACCCATTGACATAGCATTGGGGGTTTAAATTCGTTAGGCCACGCCCCTTTTGGTCCAGAAGCCCAGAATGCCATTCAGAGTATAGACCATGACATGGCTGAGGGTTGAGATACTTTTGGCCACGCCCCCTTTGCCTAGAAGCCCCTAAACCCATTGAAATAGCATTGGGGGTTTAAATTCGTTAGGCCCCGCCCCTTTGGGTCCAGAAGCCCAGAATACCATTCAGAGTATAGACCATGACATGGCTGAGGGTTGAGATACGTTTGGCCACGCCCCTTTTGCCTAGAAGCCCCTAAACCCATTGAAATAGCATTGGGGGTTTAAATTCGTTAGGCCCCGCCCCTTTGGGACAAGAAGCCCAGAATGCCATTCAGAGTATAGACCATGACATGGCTGAGGGTTGAGATACTTTTTGCCACGCCCCTTTTGCCTAGAAGCCCCTAAACCCATTGAAATAGCATTGGGGGTTTTAATTCGTTAGGCCACGCCCCTTTGGGTCCAGAAGCCCAGAATACCATTCAGAGTATAGACCATGACATGGCTGAGGGTTGAGATACTTTTGGCCACGCCTCTTTTGCCTAGAAGCCACTAAACCCATTGAAATAGCATTGGGGGTTTTAATTCGTTAGGCCACGCCCCTTTGGGTCCAGAAGCCCAGAATACCATTCAGAGTATAGACCAAGACATGGCTGAGGGTTGAGATACTTTTGGCCACGCCTCTTTTGCCTAGAAGCCACTAAACCCATTGAAATAGCATTGGGGGTTTAAATTAGTTAGGCCCCGCCCCTTTGGGTCCAGAAGCCCAGAATGCCATTCATAGTATAGACCATGACATGGCTGAGGGTTGAGATACTTTTGGTTACGCCTCTTTTGCCTAGAAGCCACTAAACCCATTGAAATAGCATTGGGGGTTTAAATTAGTTAGGCCCCGCCCCTTTGGGTCCAGAAGCCCAGAATGCCATTCAGAGTATAGACCATGACATGGCTGAGGGTTGAGATACTTTTGGCCACGCCCCTTTTGCCTAGAAGCCCCTAAACCCATTGAAATAGCATTGGGGGTTTAAATTCGTTAGGCCCCGCCCCTTTGGGTCCAGAAGCCCAAAATATCATTCAGAGTATAGACCATGACATGGCTGAGGGTTGAGATACGTTTGGCCACGCCCCTTTTGCCTAGAAGCCCCTAAACCCATTGAAATAGCATTGGGGGTTTAAATTCGTTAGGCCCCGCCCCTTTGGGTCCAGAAGCCCAGAATACCATTCATAGTATAGACCATGACATGGCTGAGGGTTGAGATACTTTTGGCCACGCCCCTTTGCCTAGAAGCCCCTAAACCCATTGAAATAGCATTGGGGGTTTAAATTCGTTAGGCCCCGCCCCTTTGGGTCCAGAAGCCCAGAATGCCATTCAGAGTATAGACCATGACATGACTGAGGGTTGAGATACTTTTGGCCACGCCCCTTTGCCTAGAAGCCCCTAAACCCATTGAAATAGCATTGGGGGTTTAAATTCGTTAGGCCCCGCCCCTTTGGGTCCAGAAGCCCAGAATACCATTCAGAGTATAGCCCATGACCTGGCTGAGGGTTGAGATACGTTTGGCCACGCCCCTTTTGCCTAGAAGCCCCTAAACCCATTGAAATAGCATTGGGGGTTTAAATTCGTTAGGCCACGCCCCTTTGGGTCCAGAAGCCCAGAATACCATTCAGAGTATAGACCATGACATGGCTAAGGGTTAAGATACTTTTGGCCACGCCCCTTTGCCTAGAAGCCCATAAACCCATTGAAATAGCATTGGGGGTTTAAATTCGTTAGGCCACGCCCCTTTGGGTCCAGAAGCCCAGAATACCATTCAGAGTATAGACCATGACATGGCTGAGGGTTGAGATACTTTTGGCCACGCCCCTTTGCCTAGAAGCCCCTAAACCCATTGAAATAGCATTAAGGGTTTAAATTCGTTAGGCCCCGCCCCTTTGGGTCCAGAAGCCCAAAATGCAATTCAGAGTATAGACCATGACATGGCTGAGGGATGAGATACTTTTGGCCACGCCCCTTTTGCCTAGAAGCCCCTAAACCCATTGAAATAGCATTGGGGGTTTAAATTCGTTAGGCCCCGCCCCTTTGGGTCCAGAAGCCGAGAATACCATTCAGATTATAGCCCATGACCTGGCTGAGGGTTGAGATTCTTTTAGCCACGCCCCTTTTGCCTAGAAGCCCCTAAACCCATTGAAATAGCATTGGGGGTTTAAATTCGCTAGGCCACGCCCCTTTGGGTCCAGAAGCCCAGAATACCATTCAGAGTATAGACCATGACATGGCTGAGGGTTGAGATACTTTTGGCCACGCCCCTTTTGCCTAGAAGCCCCTAAACCCATTGACATAGCATTGGGGGTTTAAATTCGTTAGGCCACGCCCCTTTTGGTCCAGAAGCCCAGAATGCCATTCAGAGTATAGACCATGACATGGCTGAGGGTTGAGATACTTTTGGCCACGCCCCCTTTGCCTAGAAGCCCCTAAACCCATTGAAATAGCATTGGGGGTTTAAATTCGTTAGGCCCCGCCCCTTTGGGTCCAGAAGCCCAGAATACCATTCAGAGTATAGACCATGACATGGCTGAGGGTTGAGATACGTTTGGCCACGCCCCTTTTGCCTAGAAGCCCCTAAACCCATTGAAATAGCATTGGGGGTTTAAATTCGTTAGGCCCCGCCCCTTTGGGACAAGAAGCCCAGAATGCCATTCAGAGTATAGACCATGACAGGGCTGAGGGTTGAGATACTTTTTGCCACGCCCCTTTTGCCTAGAAGCCCCTAAACCCATTGAAATAGCATTGGGGGTTTTAATTCGTTAGGCCACGCCCCTTTGGGTCCAGAAGCCCAGAATACCATTCAGAGTATAGACCATGACATGGCTGAGGGTTGAGATACTTTTGGCCACGCCTCTTTTGCCTAGAAGCCACTAAACCCATTGAAATAGCATTGGGGGTTTTAATTCGTTAGGCCACGCCCCTTTGGGTCCAGAAGCCCAGAATACCATTCAGAGTATAGACCATGACATGGCTGAGGGTTGAGATACTTTTGGCCACGCCTCTTTTGCCTAGAAGCCACTAAACCCATTGAAATAGCATTGGGGGTTTAAATTAGTTAGGCCCCGCCCCTTTGGGTCCAGAAGCCCAGAATGCCATTCATAGTATAGACCATGACATGGCTGAGGGTTGAGATACTTTTGGTTACGCCTCTTTTGCCTAGAAGCCACTAAACCCATTGAAATAGCATTGGGGGTTTAAATTAGTTAGGCCCCGCCCCTTTGGGTCCAGAAGCCCAGAATGCCATTCAGAGTATAGACCATGACATGGCTGAGGGTTGAGATACTTTTGGCCACGCCCCTTTTGCCTAGAAGCCCCTAAACCCATTGAAATAGCATTGGGGGTTTAAATTCGTTAGGCCCCGCCCCTTTGGGTCCAGAAGCCCAAAATATCATTCAGAGTATAGACCATGACATGGCTGAGGGTTGAGATACGTTTGGCCACGCCCCTTTTGCCTAGAAGCCCCTAAACCCATTGAAATAGCATTGGGGGTTTAAATTCGTTAGGCCCCGCCCCTTTGGGTCCAGAAGCCCAGAATACCATTCATAGTATAGACCATGACATGGCTGAGGGTTGAGATACTTTTGGCCACGCCCCTTTGCCTAGAAGCCCCTAAACCCATTGAAATAGCATTGGGGGTTTAAATTCGTTAGGCCCCGCCCCTTTGGGTCCAGAAGCCCAGAATGCCATTCAGAGTATAGACCATGACATGGCTGAGGGTTGAGATACTTTTGGCCACGCCCCTTTGCCTAGAAGCCCCTAAACCCATTGAAATAGCATTGGGGGTTTAAATTCGTTAGGCCCCGCCCCTTTGGGTCCAGAAGCCCAGAATACCATTCATAGTATAGACCATGACCTGGCTGAGGGTTGAGATACTTTTGGCCACGCCCCTTTGCCTAGAAGCCCCTAAACCCATTGAAATAGCATTGGGGGTTTAAATTCGTTAGGCCCCGCCCCTTTGGGTCCAGAAGCCCAGAATACCATTCAGAGTATAGACCATGACCTGGCTGAGGGTTGAGATTATTTTAGCCACGCCCCTTTTGCCTAGAAACCCCTAAACCCATTGAAATAGCATTGGGGGTTTAAATTCGTTAGGCCCCGCCCCTTTGGGTCCAGAAGCCCAAAATACCATTCAGAGTATAGACCATGACATGGCTGAGGGTTGAGATACGTTTGGCCACGCCCCTTTTGCCTAGAAGCCCCTAAACCCATTGAAATAGCATTGGGGGTTTAAATTCGTTAGGCCCCGCCCCTTTGGGTCCAGAAGCCCAGAATGCCATTCAGAGTATAGACCATGACATGGCTGAGGGTTGAGATACTTTTGGCCACGCCCCTTTTGCCTAGAAGCACCTAACCCCATTGAAATAGCATTGGGGGTTTAAATTCGTTAGGCCCCGCCCCTTTGGGTCCAGAAGCCCAGAATACCATTCAGAGTATAGACCATGACATGGCTGAGGGTTGAGATACTTTTGGCCACGCCCCTAGCCTAGAAGCCCCTAAACCCATTGAAATAGCAATGGGGGTTTAAATTCGTTAGGCCCCGCCCCTTTGGGTCCAGAAGCCCAGAATGCCATTCAGAGTATAGACCATGACATGGCTGAGGGTTGAGATACGTTTGGCCACGCCCCTTTTGCCTAGAAGCCCCTAAACCCATTGAAATAGCATTGGGGGTTTAAATTCGTTAGGCCCCGCCCCTTTGGGTCCAGAAGCCCAGAATGCCATTTAGAGTATAGACCATGACATGGCTGAGGGTTGAGATACTTTTGGCCACGCCCCTTTGCCTAGAAGCCCCTAAACCCATTGAAATAGCATTGGGGGTTTAAATTCGCTAGGCCACGCCCCTTTGGGTCCAGAAGCCCAGAATACCATTCAGAGTATAGACCATGACATTGCTGAGGGTTGAGATACTTTTGGCCACGCCCCTTTTGCCTAGAAGCCCCTAAACCCATTGACATAGCATTGGGGGTTTAAATTCGTTAGGCCACGCCCCTTTTGGTCCAGAAGCCCAGAATGCCATTCAGAGTATAGACCATGACATGGCTGAGGGTTGAGATACTTTTGGCCACGCCCCCTTTGCCTAGAAGCCCCTAAACCCATTGAAATAGCATTGGGGGGTTAAATTCGTTAGGCCCCGCCCCTTTGGGTCCAGAAGCCCAGAATACCATTCAGAGTATAGACCATGACATGGCTGAGGGTTGAGATACGTTTGGCCACGCCCCTTTTGCCTAGAAGCCCCTAAACCCATTGAAATAGCATTGGGGGTTTAAATTCGTTAGGCCCCGCCCCTTTGGGACAAGAAGCCCAGAATGCCATTCAGAGTATAGACCATGACATGGCTGAGGGTTGAGATACTTTTTGCCACGCCCCTTTTGCCTAGAAGCCCCTAAACCCATTGAAATAGCATTGGGGGTTTTAATTCGTTAGGCCACGCCCCTTTGGGTCCAGAAGCCCAGAATACCATTCAGAGTATAGACCATGACATGGCTGAGGGTTGAGATACTTTTGGCCACGCCTCTTTTGCCTAGAAGCCACTAAACCCATTGAAATAGCATTGGGGGTTTAAATTAGTTAGGCCCCGCCCCTTTGGGTCCAGAAGCCCAGAATGCCATTCATAGTATAGACCATGACATGGCTGAGGGTTGAGATACTTTTGGTTACGCCTCTTTTGCCTAGAAGCCACTAAACCCATTGAAATAGCATTGGGGGTTTAAATTAGTTAGGCCCCGCCCCTTTGGGTCCAGAAGCCCAGAATGCCATTCAGAGTATAGACCATGACATGGCTGAGGGTTGAGATACTTTTGGCCACGCCCCTTTTGCCTAGAAGCCCCTAAACCCATTGAAATAGCATTGGGGGTTTAAATTCGTTAGGCCCCGCCCCTTTGGGTCCAGAAGCCCAAAATATCATTCAGAGTATAGACCATGACATGGCTGAGGGTTGAGATACGTTTGGCCACGCCCCTTTTGCCTAGAAGCCCCTAAACCCATTGAAATAGCATTGGGGGTTTAAATTCGTTAGGCCCCGCCCCTTTGGGTCCAGAAGCCCAGAATACCATTCATAGTATAGACCATGACATGGCTGAGGGTTGAGATACTTTTGGCCACGCCCCTTTGCCTAGAAGCCCCTAAACCCATTGAAATAGCATTGGGGGTTTAAATTCGTTAGGCCCCGCCCCTTTGGGTCCAGAAGCCCAGAATGCCATTCAGAGTATAGACCATGACATGGCTGAGGGTTGAGATACTTTTGGCCACGCCCCTTTGCCTAGAAGCCCCTAAACCCATTGAAATAGCATTGGGGGTTTAAATTCGTTAGGCCCCGCCCCTTTGGGTCCAGAAGCCCAGAATACCATTCAGAGTATAGACCATGACCTGGCTGAGGGTTGAGATACTTTTGGCCACGCCCCTTTGCCTAGAAGCCCCTAAACCCATTGAAATAGCATTGGGGGTTTAAATTCGTTAGGCCCCGCCCCTTTGGGTCCAGAAGCCCAGAATACCATTCAGAGTATAGACCATGACCTGGCTGAGGGTTGAGATTATTTTAGCCACGCCCCTTTTGCCTAGAAACCCCTAAACCCATTGAAATAGCATTGGGGGTTTAAATTCGTTAGGCCCCGCCCCTTTGGGTCCAGAAGCCCAAAATACCATTCAGAGTATAGACCATGACATGGCTGAGGGTTGAGATACGTTTGACCACGCCCCTTTTGCCTAGAAGCCCCTAAACCCATTGAAATAGCATTGGGGGTTTAAATTCGTTAGGCCCCGCCCCTTTGGGTCCAGAAGCCCAGAATGCCATTCAGAGTATAGACCATGACATGGCTGAGGGTTGAGATACTTTTGGCCACGCCCCTTTTGCCTAGAAGCACCTAACCCCATTGAAATAGCATTGGGGGTTTAAATTCGTTAGGCCCCGCCCCTTTGGGTCCAGAAGCCCAGAATACCATTCAGAGTATAGACCATGACATGGCTGAGGGTTGAGATACTTTTGGCCACGCCCCTAGCCTAGAAGCCCCTAAACCCATTGAAATAGCAATGGGGGTTTAAATTCGTTAGGCCCCGCCCCTTTGGGTCCAGAAGCCCAGAATGCCATTCAGAGTATAGACCATGACATGGCTGAGGGTTGAGATACGTTTGGCCACGCCCCTTTTGCCTAGAAGCCCCTAAACCCATTGAAATAGCATTGGGGGTTTAAATTCGTTAGGCCCCGCCCCTTTGGGTCCAGAAGCCCAGAATGCCATTTAGAGTATAGACCATGACATGGCTGAGGGTTGAGATACTTTTGGCCACGCCCCTTTGCCTAGAAGCCCCTAAACCCATTGAAATAGCATTGGGGGTTTAAATTCGTTAGGCCCCGCCCCTTTAGGTCCAGAAGCCCAGAATGCCATTCAGAGTATAGACCATGACATGGCTGAGGGTTGAGATACTTTTGGCCACGCCCCTTTGCCTAGAAGCCCCTAAACCCATTGAAATAGCATTGGAGGTTTAAATTCGTTAGGCCCCGCCCCTTTGGGTCCAGAAGCCCAGAATACCATTCATAGTATAGACCATGACATGGCTGAGGGTTGAGATACTTTTGGCCACGCCCCTTTGCCTAGAAGCCCCTAAACCCATTGAAATAGCATTGGGGGTTTAAATTCGTTAGGCCCCGCCCCTTTGGGTCCAGAAGCCCAGAATACCATTCAGAGTATAGACCATGACCTGGCTGAGGGTTGAGATTATTTTAGCCACGCCCCTTTTGCCTAGAAACCCCTAAACCCATTGAAATAGCATTGGTGGTTTAAATTCGTTAGGCCCCGCCCCTTTGGGTCCAGAAGCCCAAAATACCATTCAGAGTATAGACCATGACATGGCTGAGGGTTGAGATACGTTTGGCCACGCCCCTTTTGCCTAGAAGCCCCTAAACCCATTGAAATAGCATTGGGGGTTTAAATTCGTTAGGCCCCGCCCCTTTGGGTCCAGAAGCCCAGAATGCCATTCAGAGTATAGACCATGACATGGCTGAGGGTTGAGATACTTTTGGCCACGCCCCTTTTGCCTAGAAGCACCTAACCCCATTGAAATAGCATTGGGGGTTTAAATTCGTTAGGCCCCGCCCCTTTGGGTCCAGAAGCCCAGAATACCATTCAGAGTATAGACCATGACATGGCTGAGGGTTGAGATACTTTTGGCCACGCCCCTAGCCTAGAAGCCCCTAAACCCATTGAAATAGCAATGGGGGTTTAAATTCGTTAGGCCCCGCCCCTTTGGGTCCAGAAGCCCAGAATGCCATTCAGAGTATAGACCATGACATGGCTGAGGGTTGAGATACGTTTGGCCACGCCCCTTTTGCCTAGAAACCCCTAAACCCATTGAAATAGCATTGGGGGTTTAAATTCGTTAGGCCCCGCCCCTTTGGGTCCAGAAGCCCAGAATGCCATTCAGAGTATAGACCATGACCTGGCTGAGGGTTGAGATTCTTTTGGCCACGCCCCTTTTGCCTAGAAGCCCCTAAACCCATTGAAATAGCATTGGAGGTTTAAATTCGTTAGGCCCCGCCCCTTTGGGTCCAGAAGCCCAGAATGCCATTCAGAGTATAGACCATGACATGGCTGAGGGTTGAGATACTTTTGGCCACGCCCCTTTTGCCTAGAAGCCCCTAAACCCATTGAAAAAGCATTGGGGGTTTAAATTCGTTAGGCCCCGCCCCTTTGGGTCCAGAAGCCCAGAATGCCATTCAGAGTATAGACCATGACATGGCTGAGGGTTGAGATACTTTTGGCCACGCCCCTTTCCCTAGAAGCCCCTAAACCCATTGAAATAGCATTGGGGGGTTTAAATTCGTTAGGCCCCGCCCCTTTGGGTCCAGAAGCCCAGAATACCATTCAGAGTATAGACCATGACCTGGCTGAGGGTTGAGATTCTTTTAGCCACGCCCCTTTTGCCTAGAAGCCCCTAAACCCGTTGAAATAGCATTGGGGGTTTAAATTCGTTAGGCCACGCCCCTTTGGGTCCAGAAGCCCAGAATGCCATTCACAGTATAGACCATGACATGGCTGAGGGTTGATATACTTTGGGCCACGCCCCTTTGCCTAGAAGCCCCTAAACCCATTGAAATAGCATTGGGGGTTTAAATTCGTTAGGCCCCGCCCCTTTGGGTCCAGAAGCCCAGAATGCCATTCAGAGTATAGACCATGACATGGCTGAGGGTTGAGATACTTTTGGCCACGCCCCTTTTGCCTAGAAGCCCCTAAACCCATTGAAATAGCATTGGGGGTTTAAATTCGTTAGGCCACGCCCCTTTGGGTCCAGAAGCCCAGAATGCCATTCAGAGTATAGACCATGACATGGCTGAGGGTTGAGATACTTTTGGCCACGCCCCTTTGCCTAGAAGCCCCTAAACCCATTGAAATAGCATTGGGGGTTTAAATTCGTTAGGCCCCGCCCCTTTGGGTCCAGAAGCCCAGAATACCATTCATAGTATAGACCATGACATGGCTGAGGGTTGATATACTTTTGGCCACGCCCCTTTTGCCTAGAAGCCCCTAAACCCATTGAAATAGCATTGGGGGTTTAAATTGGTTAGGCCCCGCCCCTTTGGGTCCAGAAGCCCAGAATGCCATTCAGAGTATAGACCATGACATGGCTGAGGGTTGAGATACTTTTTTCCACGCCCCTTTGCCTAGAAGCCCCTAAACCCATTGAAATAGCATTGGGGGTTTAAATTCGTTAGGCCCCGCCCCTTTGGGTCCAGAAGCCCAGAATGCCATTCAGAGTATAGACCATGACATGACTGAGGGTTGAGATACTTTTGGCCACGCCCCTTTGCCTAGAAGCCCCTAAACCCATTGAAATAGCATTGGGGGTTTAAATTCGTTAGGCCCCGCCCCTTTGGGTCCAGAAGCCCAGAATACCATTCAGAGTATAGACCATGACATGGCTGAGGGTTGAGATACTTTTGGCCACGCCCCTTTTGCCTAGAAGCCCCTAAACCCATTGAAATAGCATTGGGGGTTTAAATTCGTTAGGCCCCGCCCCTTTGGGTCCAGAAGCCCAGAATGCCATTCAGAGTATAGACCATGAC
The DNA here is from genome assembly GCF_055691185.1 of Crinia signifera. NCBI lineage: Eukaryota > Metazoa > Chordata > Amphibia > Anura > Myobatrachidae > Crinia > Crinia signifera. Next base: position 207,535,691 of record NC_139217.1, on the reverse strand, counting down.
ATGGCTGAGGGTTGAGATACTTTTTTCCACGCCCCTTTGCCTAGAAGCCCCTAAACCCATTGAAATAGCATTGGGGGTTTAAATTCGTTAGGCCCCGCCCCTTTGGGTCCAGAAGCCCAGAATGCCATTCAGAGTATAGACCATGACATGACTGAGGGTTGAGATACTTTTGGCCACGCCCCTTTGCCTAGAAGCCCCTAAACCCATTGAAATAGCATTGGGGGTTTAAATTCGTTAGGCCCCGCCCCTTTGGGTCCAGAAGCCCAGAATAGCATTCAGAGTATAGACCATGACCTGGCTGAGGGTTGAGATTCTTTTAGCCACGCCCCTTTTGCCTAGAAGCCCCTAAACCCATTGAAATAGCATTGGGGGTTTAAATTCGTTAGGCCACGCCCCTTTGGGTCCAGAAGCCCAGAATACCATTCAGAGTATAGACCATGACATGGCTGAGGGTTTAGATACTTTTGGCCACGCCCCTTTTGCCTAGAAGCCCCTAAACCCATTGAAATAGCATTGGGGGTTTAAATTCGTTAGGCCCCGCCCCTTTTGGTCCAGAAGCCCAGAATATCATTCAGAGTATAGACCATGACATGGCTAAGGGTTGAGATACGTTTGGCCACGCCCCTTTTGCCTAGAAGCCCCTAAACCCATTGAAATAGCATTGGGGGTTTAAATTCGTTAGGCCCCGCCCCTTTGGGTCCAGAAGCCCAGAATACCATTCATAGTATAGACCATGACATGGCTGAGGGTTGAGATACTTTTGGCCACGCCCCTTTGCCTAGAAGCCCCTAAACCCATTGAAATAGCATTGGGGGTTTAAATTCGTTAGGCCCCGCCCCTTTGGGTCCAGAAGCCCAGAATACCATTCAGAGTATAGACCATGACCTGGCTGAGGGTTGAGATACTTTTGGCCACGCCCCTTTGCCTAGAAGCCCCTAAACCCATTGAAATAGCATTGGGGGTTTAAATTAATACGGCCCCGCCCCTTTGGATCCAGAAGCCCAGAATACCATTCAGAGTATAGACCATGACCTGGCTGAGGGTTGAGATTATTTTAGCCACGCACCTTTTGCCTAGAAACCCCTAAACCCATTGAAATAGCATTGGGGGTTTAAATTCGTTAGGCCCCGCCCCTTTGGGTCCAGAAGCCCAAAATACCATTCAGAGTATAGAACATGACATGGCTGAGGGTTGAGATACGTTTGGCCACGCCCCTTTTGCCTAGAAGCCCCTAAACCCATTGAAATAGCATTGGGGGTTTAAATTCGTTAGGCCCCGCCCCTTTGGGTCCAGAAGCCCAGAATGCCATTCAGAGTATAGACCATGACATGGCTGAGGGTTGAGATACTTTTGGCCACGCCCCTTTTGCCTAGAAGCACCTAACCCCATTGAAATAGCATTGGGGGTTTAAATTCGTTAGGCCCCGCCCCTTTGGGTCCAGAAGCCCAGAATACCATTCAGAGTATAGACCATGACATGGCTGAGGGTTGAGATACTTTTGGCCACGCCCCTAGCCTAGAAGCCCCTAAACCCATTGAAATAGCATTGGGGGTTTAAATTCGTTAGGCCCCGCCCCTTTGGGTCCAGAAGCCCAGAATGCCATTCAGAGTATAGACCATGACATGGCTGAGGGTTGAGATACGTTTGGCCACGCCCCTTTTGCCTAGAAGCCCCTAAACCCATTGAAATAGCATTTGGGGTTTAAATTCGTTAGGCCCCGCCCCTTTGGGTCCAGAAGCCCAGAATGCCATTCAGAGTATAGACCATGACATGGCTGAGGGTTGAGATACTTTTGGCCACGCCCCTTTTGCCTAGAAGCCCCTAAACCCATTGAAATAGCATTGGGGGTTTAAATTCGTTAGGCCCCGCCCCTTTGGGTCCAGAAGCCCAGAATGCCATTCAGAGTATAGACCATGACCTGGCTGAGGGTTGAGATTCTTTTGGCCACGCCCCTTTTGCCTAGAAGCCCCTAAACCCATTGAAATAGCATTGGAGGTTTAAATTCGTTAGGCCCCGCCCCTTTGGGTCCAGAAGCCCAGAATGCCATTCAGAGTATAGACCATGACATGGCTGAGGGTTGAGATACTTTTAGCCACGCCCCTTTTGCCTAGAAGCCCCTAAACCCGTTAAAATAGCATTGGGGGTTTAAATTCGTTAGGCCACGCCCCTTTTGGTCCAGAAGCCCAGAATGCCATTCAGAGTATAGACCATGACATGGCTGAGGGTTGAGATACTTTTGGCCACGCCCCCTTTGCCTAGAAGCCCCTAAACCCATTGAAATAGCATTGGGGGTTTAAATTCGTTAGGCCCCGCCCCTTTGGGTCCAGAAGCCCAGAATACCATTCAGAGTATAGACCATGACATGGCTGAGGGTTGAGATACGTTTGGCCACGCCCCTTTTGCCTAGAAGCCCCTAAACCCATTGAAATAGCATTGGGGGTTTAAATTCGTTAGGCCCCGCCCCTTTGGGTCTAGAAGCCCAGAATGCCATTCAGAGTATAGACCATGACATGGCTGAGGCTTGAGATACTTTTTTCCACGCCCCTTTGCCTAGAAGCCCCTAAACCCATTGAAATAGCATTGGGGGTTTAAATTCGTTAGGCCCCGCCCCTTTGGGTTCAGAAGCCCAGAATGCCATTCAGAGTATAGACCATGACATGACTGAGGGTTGAGATACTTTTGGCCACGCCCCTTTGCCTAGAAGCCCCTAAACCCATTGAAATAGCATTGGGGGTTTAAATTCGTTAGGCCCCGCCCCTTTGGGTCCAGAAGCCCAGAATACCATTCAGAGTATAGACCATGACATGGCTGAGGGTTGAGATACTTTTGGCCACGCCCCTTTTGCCTAGAAGCCCCTAAACCCATTGAAATAGCATTGGGGGTTTAAATTCGTTAGGCCCCGCCCCTTTGGGTCCAGAAGCCCAGAATGCCATTCAGAGTATAGACCATGACATGGCTGAGGGTTGAGATACTTTTTTCCACGCCCCTTTGCCTAGAAGCCCCTAAACCCATTGAAATAGCATTGGGGGTTTAAATTCGTTAGGCCCCGCCCCTTTGGGTCCAGAAGCCCAGAATGCCATTCAGAGTATAGACCATGACATGACTGAGGGTTGAGATACTTTTGGCCACGCCCCTTTGCCTAGAAGCCCCTAAACCCATTGAAATAGCATTGGGGGTTTAAATTCGTTAGGCCCCGCCCCTTTGGGTCCAGAAGCCCAGAATACCATTCAGAGTATAGACCATGACATGGCTGAGGGTTGAGATACGTTTGGCCACGCCCCTTTTGCCTAGAAGCCCCTAAACCCATTGAAATAGCATTGGGGGTTTAAATTCGTTAGGCCCCGCCCCTTTGGGACAAGAAGCCCAGAATGCCATTCAGAGTATAGACCATGACATGGCTGAGGGTTGAGATACTTTTGGCCACGCCCCCTTTGCCTAGAAGCCCCTAAACCCATTGAAATAGCATTGGGGGTTTAAATTCGTTAGGCCACGCCCCTTTGGGTCCAGAAGCCCAGAATACCATTCAGAGTATAGACCATGACATGGCTGAGGGTTGAGATACTTTTGGCCACGCCCCTTTGCCTAGAAGCCCCTAAACCCATTGAAATAGCATTGGGGGTTTAAATTCGTTAGGCCACGCCCCTTTGGGTCCAGAAGCCCAGAATACCATTCAGAGTATAGACCATGACGTGGCTAAGGGTTAAGATACTTTTGGCCACGCCCCTTTGCCTAGAAGCCCCTAAACCCATTGAAATAGCATTGGGGGTTTAAATTCGTTAGGCCACGCCCCTTTGGGTCCAGAAGCCCAGAATACCATTCAGAGTATAGACCATGACATGGCTGAGGGTTGAGATACTTTTGGCCACGCCCCTTTGCCTAGAAGCCCCTAAACCCATTGAAATAGCATTAAGGGTTTAAATTCGTTAGGCCCCGCCCCTTTGGGTCCAGAAGCCCAAAATGCAATTCAGAGTATAGACCATGACATGGCTGAGGGATGAGATACTTTTGGCCTCGCCCCTTTTGCCTAGAAGCCCCTAAACCCATTGAAATAGCATTGGGGGTTTAAATTCGTTAGGCCCCGCCCCTTTGGGTCCAGAAGCCGAGAATACCATTCAGAGTATAGACCATGACCTGGCTGAGGGTTGAGATTCTTTTAGCCACGCCCCTTTTGCCTAGAAGCCCCTAAACCCATTGAAATAGCATTGGGGGTTTAAATTCGTTAGGCCACGCCCCTTTGGGTCCAGAAGCCCAGAATACCATTCAGAGTATAGACCATGACATGGCTGAGGGTTGAGATACTTTTGGCCACGCCCCTTTTGCCTAGAAGCCCCTAAACCCATTGACATAGCATTGGGGGTTTAAATTCGTTAGGCCACGCCCCTTTTGGTCCAGAAGCCCAGAATGCCATTCAGAGTATAGACCATGACATGGCTGAGGGTTGAGATACTTTTGGCCACGCCCCCTTTGCCTAGAAGCCCCTAAACCCATTGAAATAGCATTGGGGGTTTAAATTCGTTAGGCCCCGCCCCTTTGGGTCCAGAAGCCCAGAATACCATTCAGAGTATAGACCATGACATGGCTGAGGGTTGAGATACGTTTGGCCACGCCCCTTTTGCCTAGAAGCCCCTAAACCCATTGAAATAGCATTGGGGGTTTAAATTCGTTAGGCCCCGCCCCTTTGGGACAAGAAGCCCAGAATGCCATTCAGAGTATAGACCATGACATGGCTGAGGGTTGAGATACTTTTTGACACGCCCCTTTTGCCTAGAAGCCCCTAAACCCATTGAAATAGCATTGGGGGTTTTAATTCGTTAGGCCACGCCCCTTTGGGTCCAGAAGCCCAGAATACCATTCAGAGTATAGACCATGACATGGCTGAGGGTTGAGATACTTTTGGCCACGCCCCTTTGCCTAGAAGCCCCTAAACCCATTGAAATAGCATTGGGGGTTTAAATTCGTTAGGCCCCGCCCCTTTGGGTCCAGAAGCCCAGAATACCATTCATAGTATAGACCATGACATGGCTGAGGGTTGAGATACTTTTGGTTACGCCTCTTTTGCCTAGAGGCCACTAAACCCATTGAAATAGCATTGGGGGTTTAAATTAGTTAGGCCCCGCCCCTTTGGGTCCAGAAGCCCAGAATGCCATTCAGAGTATAGACCATGACATGGCTGAGGGTTAAGATACTTTTGGCCACGCCCCTTTGCCTAGAAGCCCCTAAACCCATTGAAATAGCATTGGGGGTTTAAATTCGTTAGGCCACGCCCCTTTGGGTCCAGAAGCCCAGAATACCATTCAGAGTATAGACCATGACATGGATGAGGGTTGAGATACTTTTGGCCACGCCCCTTTGCCTAGAAGCCCCTAAACCCATTGAAATAGCATTGGGGGTTTAAATTCGTTAGGCCCCGCCCCTTTGGGTCCAGAAGCCCAGGATACCATTCAGACTATAGACCATGACATGGCTGAGGGTTGAGATATGTTTGGCCACGCCCTTTTTGCCTAGAAGCACCTAAACCCATTGAAATAGCATTGGGGGTTTAAATTCGTTAGGCCCCGCCCCTTTGGGTCCAGAAGCCCAGAATGCCATTCAGAGTATAGACCATGACATGGCTGAGGGTTGAGATACTTTTGGCCACGCCCCTTTTGCCTAGAAGCCCCTAAACCCATTGAAATAGCATTGGGGGTTTAAATTCGTTAGGCCACGCCCCTTTGGGTACAGAAGCCCAGAATACCATTCAGAGTATAGACCATGACATGGCTGAGGGTTGAGATACTTTTGGTTACGCCCCTTTGCCTAGAAGCCCCTAAACCCATTGAAATAGCATTGGGGGTTTAAATTCGTTAGGCCCCGCCCCTTTGGGACCAGAAGCCCAGAATACCATTCAGAGTATAAACCATGACCTGGCTGAGGGTTGAGATTCTTTTGGCCACGCCCCTTTTGCCTAGAAGCCCCTAAACCCATTGAAATAGCATTGGGGGTTTAAATTCGTTAGGCCCTGCCCCTTTGGGTCCAGAAGCCCAGAATACCATTCAGAGTATAGACCATGACATGGCTGAGGGTTGAGATACTTTTGGCCACGCCCCTTTGCCTAGAAGCCCCTAAACCCATTGAAATAGCATTGGGGGTTTAAATTCGTTAGGCCACGCCCCTTTGGGTCCAGAAGCCCAGAATACCATTCAGAGTATAGACCATGACATGGCTGAGGGTTGAGATACTTTTGGCCTAGCCCCTTTTGCCTAGAAGCCCCTAAACCCATTGAAATAGCATTGGGGGTTTAAATTCGTTAGGCCACGCCCCTTTGGGTCCAGAAGCCCAGAATACCATTCAGAGTATAGACCATGACATGGCTGAGGGTTGAGATACTTTTGGCCACGCCCCTTTTGCCTAGAAGCCCCTAAACCCATTGAAATAGCATTGGAAGTTTAAATTCATTAGGCCCCGCCCCTTTGGGTCCAGAAGCCCAGAATGCCATTCAGAGTATAGACCATGACATGGCTGAGGGTTGAGATACTTTTGGCCACGCCCCTTTGCCTAGAAGCCCCTAAACCCATTGAAATAGCATTGGGGGTTTTAATTCGTTAGGCCACGCCCCTTTGGGTCCAGAAGCCCAGAATACCATTCAGAGTATAGACCATGACATGGCTGAGGGTTGAGATACTTTTGGCCACGCCCCTTTGCCTAGAAGCCCCTAAACCCATTGAAATAGCATTGGGGGTTTAAATTCGTTAGGCCCCGCCCCTTTGGGTCCAGAAGCCCAGAATACCATTCATAGTATAGACCATGACATGGCTGAGGGTTGAGATACTTTTGGTTACGCCTCTTTTGCCTAGAGGCCACTAAACCCATTGAAATAGCATTGGGGGTTTAAATTAGTTAGGCCCCGCCCCTTTGGGTCCAGAAGCCCAGAATGCCATTCAGAGTATAGACCATGACATGGCTGAGGGTTAAGATACTTTTGGCCACGCCCCTTTGCCTAGAAGCCCCTAAACCCATTGAAATAGCATTGGGGGTTTAAATTCGTTAGGCCACGCCCCTTTGGGTCCAGAAGCCCAGAATACCATTCAGAGTATAGACCATGACATGGATGAGGGTTGAGATACTTTTGGCCACGCCCCTTTGCCTAGAAGCCCCTAAACCCATTGAAATAGCATTGGGGGTTTAAATTCGTTAGGCCCCGCCCCTTTGGGTCCAGAAGCCCAGGATACCATTCAGACTATAGACCATGACATGGCTGAGGGTTGAGATATGTTTGGCCACGCCCTTTTTGCCTAGAAGCCCCTAAACCCATTGAAATAGCATTGGGGGTTTAAATTCGTTAGGCCCCGCCCCTTTGGGTCCAGAAGCCCAGAATGCCATTCAGAGTATAGACCATGACATGGCTGAGGGTTGAGATACTTTTGGCCACGCCCCTTTTGCCTAGAAGCCCCTAAACCCATTGAAATAGCATTGGGGGTTTAAATTCGTTAGGCCACGCCCCTTTGGGTACAGAAGCCCAGAATACCATTCAGAGTATAGACCATGACATGGCTGAGGGTTGAGATACTTTTGGTTACGCCCCTTTGCCTAGAAGCCCCTAAACCCATTGAAATAGCATTGGGGGTTTAAATTCGTTAGGCCCCGCCCCTTTGGGACCAGAAGCCCAGAATACCATTCAGAGTATAAACCATGACCTGGCTGAGGGTTGAGATTCTTTTGGCCACGCCCCTTTTGCCTAGAAGCCCCTAAACCCATTGAAATAGCATTGGGGGTTTAAATTCGTTAGGCCCTGCCCCTTTGGGTCCAGAAGCCCAGAATACCATTCAGAGTATAGACCATGACATGGCTGAGGGTTGAGATACTTTTGGCCACGCCCCTTTGCCTAGAAGCCCCTAAACCCATTGAAATAGCATTGGGGGTTTAAATTCGTTAGGCCACGCCCCTTTGGGTCCAGAAGCCCAGAATACCATTCAGAGTATAGACCATGACATGGCTGAGGGTTGAGATACTTTTGGCCTAGCCCCTTTTGCCTAGAAGCCCCTAAACCCATTGAAATAGCATTGGGGGTTTAAATTCGTTAGGCCACGCCCCTTTGGGTCCAGAAGCCCAGAATACCATTCAGAGTATAGACCATGACATGGCTGAGGGTTGAGATACTTTTGGCCACGCCCCTTTTGCCTAGAAGCCCCTAAACCCATTGAAATAGCATTGGAAGTTTAAATTCATTAGGCCCCGCCCCTTTGGGTCCAGAAGCCCAGAATGCCATTCAGAGTATAGACCATGACATGGCTGAGGGTTGAGATACTTTTGGCCACGCCCCTTTGCCTAGAAGCCCCTAAACCCATTGAAATAGCATTGGGGGTTTAAATTCGTTAGTCCCCGCCCCTTTGGGTCCAGAAGCCCAGAATACCATTCAGAGTATAGACCATGACCTGGCTGAGGGTTGAGATTCTTTTAGCCACGCCCCTTTTGCCTAGAAGCTCCTAAACCCATTGAAATAGCATTGGGGGTTTAAATTCGTTAGGCCACGCCCCTTTGGGTCCAGAAGCCCAGAATACCATTCAGAGTATAGACCATGACATGGCTGAGAATTGAGATACTTTTGGCCACGCCCCTTTTGCCTAGAAGCCCCTAAACCCATTGAAATAGCATTGGGGGTTTAAATTCGTTAGGCCCCGCCCCTTTGGGTCCAGAAGCCCAGAATACCATTCAGAGTATAGACCATGACATGGCTGAGGGTTGAGATACTTTTGGCCACGCCCCTTTGCCTAGAAGCCCCTAAACCCATTGAAATAGCATTGGGGGTTTAAATTCGTTAGGCCCCGCCCCTTTGGGTCCAGAAGCCCAGAATACCATTCAGAGTATAGACCATGACCTGGCTGAGGGTTGAGATTATTTTAGCCACGCCCCTTTTGCCTAGAAGCCCCTAAACCCATTGAAATAGCATTGGGGGTTTAAATTCTTTAGGCCCCGCCCCTTTGGGTCCAGAAGCCCAGAATACCAATCAGAGTATAGACCATGACCTGGCTGAGGGTTGAGATTATTTTAGCCACGCCCCTTTTGCCTAGAAGCCCCTAAACCCATTGAAATAGCATTGGGGGTTTAAATTCCTTAGGCCCCGCCCCTTTGTGTCCAGAAGCCCAGAATACCATTCAGAGTATAAACCATGACCTGGCTGAGGGTTGAGATTCTTTTTGCCACGCCCCTTTTGCCTAGAAGCCCCTAAACCCATTGAAATAGCATTGGGGGTTTAAATTCGTTAGGCCACGCCCCTTTGGGTCCAGAAGCCCAGAATACCATTCAGAGTATAGACCATGACATGGCTGAGGGTTGAGATACTTTTGGCCACGCCCCTTTGCCTAGAAGCCCCTAAACCCATTGAAATAGCATTGGGGGTTTAAATTCGTTACTCCACGCCCCTTTGGGTCCAGAAGCCCAGAATACCATTCAGAGTATAGACCATGACCTGGCTGAGGGTTGAGATTATGCTGAGGGTTAAGATACTTTTGGCCACGCCCCTTTGCCTAGAAGCCCCTAAACCCATTGAAATAGCATTGGGGGTTTAAATTCGTTAGGCCACGCCCCTTTGGGTCCAGAAGCCCAGAATACCATTCAGAGTATAGACCATGACATGGCTGAGGGTTGAGATACTTTTGGCCACGCCCCTTTGCCTAGAAGCCCCTAAACCCATTGAAATAGCATTGGGGGTTTAAATTCGTTAGGCCCCGCCCCTTTGGGTCCAGAAGCCCAGAAAACCATTCAGAGTATAGACCATGACATGGCTGAGGGTTGAGATACTTTTGGTTACGCCCCTTTTGCCTAGAAGCACCTAAACCCATTGAAATAGCATTGGGGGTTTAAATTCGTTAGGCCCCGCCCCTTTGGTTCCAGAAGCCCAGAATGCCATTCAGAGTATAGACCATGACATGGCTGAGGGTTGAGATACTTTTGGCCACGCCCCTTTTGCCTAGAAGCCCCTAAACCCATTGAAATAGCATTGGGGGTTTAAATTCGTTAGGCCACGCCCCTTTGGGTTCAGAAGCCCAGAATACCATTCAGAGTATAGACCATGACATGGCTGAGGGTTGAGATACTTTTGGCCACGCCCCTTTGCCTAGAAGCCCCTAAACCCATTGAAATAGCATTGGGGGTTTAAATTCGTTAGGCCCCGCCCCTTTGGGACCAGAAGCCCAGAATACCATTCAGAGTATAAACCATGACCTGGCTGAGGGTTGAGATTCTTTTGGCCACGCCCCATTTGCCTAGAAGCCCCTAAACCCATTGAAATAGCATTGGGGGTTTAAATTCGTTAGGCCACACCCCTTTGGGTCCAGAAGCCCAGAATACCATTCAGAGTATAGACCATGACATGGCTGAGGGTTGAGATACTTTTGGCCACGCCCCTTTGCCTAGAAGCCCCTAAACCCATTGAAATAGCATTGGGGGTTTAAATTCGTTAGGCCCCGCCCCTTTAGGTCCAGAAGCCCAGAATGCCATTCAGAGTATAGACCATGACATGGCTGAGGGTTGAGATACTTTTTGCCACGCCCCTTTTGCCTAGAAGCCCCTAAACCCATTGAAATAGCATTGGGGGTTTTAATTCGTTAGGCCACGCCCCTTTGGGTCCAGAAGCCCAGAATACCATTCAGAGTATAGACCATGACATGGCTGAGGGTTGAGATACTTTTGGCCACGCCCCTTTGCCTAGAAGCCCCTAAACCCATTGAAATAGCATTGGGGGTTTAAATTCGTTAGGCCCCGCCCCTTTGGGTCCAGAAGCCCAGAATACCATTCATAGTATAGACCATGACATGGCTGAGGGTTGAGATACTTTTGGTTACGCCTCTTTTGCCTAGAGGCCACTAAACCCATTGAAATAGCATTGGGGGTTTAAATTCGTTAGGCCACGCCCCTTTGGGTCCAGAAGCCCAGAATACCATTCAGAGTATAGACCATGACATGGATGAGGGTTGAGATACTTTTGGCCACGCCCCTTTGCCTAGAAGCCCCTAAACCCATTGAAATAGCATTGGGGGTTTAAATTCGTTAGGCCCCGCCCCTTTGGGTCCAGAAGCCCAGGATACCATTCAGACTATAGACCATGACATGGCTGAGGGTTGAGATATGTTTGGCCACGCCCTTTTTGCCTAGAAGCCCCTAAACCCATTGAAATAGCATTGGGGGTTTAAATTCGTTAGGCCCCGCCCCTTTGGGTCCAGAAGCCCAGAATGCCATTCAGAGTATAGACCATGACATGGCTGAGGGTTGAGATACTTTTGGCCACGCCCCTTTTGCCTAGAAGCCCCTAAACCCATTGAAATAGCATTGGGGGTTTAAATTCGTTAGGCCACGCCCCTTTGGGTACAGAAGCCCAGAATACCATTCAGAGTATAGACCATGACATGGCTGAGGGTTGAGATACTTTTGGCCACGCCCCTTTGCCTAGAAGCCCCTAAACCCATTGAAATAGCATTGGGGGTTTAAATTCGTTAGGCCCCGCCCCTTTGGGACCAGAAGCCCAGAATACCATTCAGAGTATAAACCATGACCTGGCTGAGGGTTGAGATTCTTTTGGCCACGCCCCTTTTGCCTAGAAGCCCCTAAACCCATTGAAATAGCATTGGGGGTTTAAATTCGTTAGGCCCTGCCCCTTTGGGTCCAGAAGCCCAGAATACCATTCAGAGTATAGACCATGACATGGCTGAGGGTTGAGATACTTTTGGCCACGCCCCTTTGCCTAGAAGCCCCTAAACCCATTGAAATAGCATTGGGGGTTTAAATTCGTTAGGCCACGCCCCTTTGGGTCCAGAAGCCCAGAATACCATTCAGAGTATAGACCATGACATGGCTGAGGGTTGAGATACTTTTGGCCTAGCCCCTTTTGCCTAGAAGCCCCTAAACCCATTGAAATAGCATTGGGGGTTTAAATTCGTTAGGCCACGCCCCTTTGGGTCCAGAAGCCCAGAATACCATTCAGAGTATAGACCATGACATGGCTGAGGGTTGAGATACTTTTGGCCACGCCCCTTTTGCCTAGAAGCCCCTAAACCCATTGAAATAGCATTGGAAGTTTAAATTCATTAGGCCCCGCCCCTTTGGGTCCAGAAGCCCAGAATGCCATTCAGAGTATAGACCATGACATGGCTGAGGGTTGAGATACTTTTGGCCACGCCCCTTTGCCTAGAAGCCCCTAAACCCATTGAAATAGCATTGGGGGTTTAAATTCGTTAGGCCCCGCCCCTTTGGGTCCAGAAGCCCAGAATACCATTCAGAGTATAGACCATGACCTGGCTGAGGGTTGAGATTCTTTTAGCCACGCCCCTTTTGCCTAGAAGCTCCTAAACCCATTGAAATAGCATTGGGGGTTTAAATTCGTTAGGCCACGCCCCTTTGGGTCCAGAAGCCCAGAATACCATTCAGAGTATAGACCATGACATGGCTGAGAATTGAGATACTTTTGGCCACGCCCCTTTTGCCTAGAAGCCCCTAAACCCATTGAAATAGCATTGGGGGTTTAAATTCGTTAGGCCCCGCCCCTTTGGGTCCAGAAGCCCAGAATACCATTAAGAGTATAGACCATGACATGGCTGAGGGTTGAGATACTTTTGGCCACGCCCCTTTGCCTAGAAGCCCCTAAACCCATTGAAATAGCATTGGGGGTTTAAATTCGTTAGGCCCCGCCCCTTTGGGTCCAGAAGCCCAGAATACCATTCAGAGTATAGACCATGACCTGGCTGAGGGTTGAGATTATTTTAGCCACGCCCCTTTTGACTAGAAGCCCCTAAACCCATTGAAATAGCATTGGGGGTTTAAATTCTTTAGGCCCCGCCCCTTTGGGTCCAGAAGCCCAGAATACCATTCAGAGTATAGACCATGACCTGGCTGAGGGTTGAGATTATTTTAGCCACGCCCCTTTTGCCTAGAAGCCCCTAAACCCATTGAAATAGCATTGGGGGTTTAAATTTCTTAGGCCCCGCCCCTTTGGGTCCAGAAGCCCAGAATACCATTCAGAGTATAGACCATGACATGGCTGAGGGTTGAGATACTTTTGGCCACGCCCCTTTGCCTAGAAGCCCCTAAACCCATTGAAATAGCATTGGGGGTTTAAATTCGTTAGGCCACGCCCCTTTGGGTCCAGAAGCCCAGAATACCATTCAGAGTATAGACCATGACATGGCTGAGGGTTAAGATACTTTTGGCCACGCCCCTTTGCCTAGAAGCCCCTAAACCCATTGAAATAGCATTGGGGGTTTAAATTCGTTAGGCCCCGCCCCTTTGGGTCCAGAAGCCCAGAATACCATTCAGAGTATAGACCATGACCTGGCTGAGGGTTGAGATTATGCTGAGGGTTAAGATACTTTTGGCCACGCCCCTTTGCCTAGAAGCCCCTAAACCCATTGAAATAGCATTGGGGGTTTAAATTCCTTAGGCCCCGCCCCTTTGGGTCCAGAAGCCCAGAATACCATTCAGAGTATAAACCATGACCTGGCTGAGGGTTGAGATTCTTTTTGCCACGCCCCTTTTGCCTAGAAGCCCCTAAACCCATTGAAATAGCATTGGGGGTTTAAATTCGTTAGGCCACGCCCCTTTGGGTCCAGAAGCCCAGAATACCATTCAGAGTATAGACCATGACATGGCTGAGGGTTGAGATACTTTTGGCCACGCCCCTTTGCCTAGAAGCCCCTAAACCCATTGAAATAGCATTGGGGGTTTAAATTCGTTACTCCACGCCCCTTTGGGTCCAGAAGCCCAGAATACCATTCAGAGTATAGACCATGACCTGGCTGAGGGTTGAGATTATGCTGAGGGTTAAGATACTTTTGGCCACGCCCCTTTGCCTAGAAGCCCCTAAACCCATTGAAATAGCATTGGGGGTTTAAATTCGTTAGGCCACGCCCCTTTGGGTCCAGAAGCCCAGAATACCATTCAGAGTATAGACCATGACATGGCTGAGGGTTGAGATACTTTTGGCCACGCCCCTTTGCCTAGAAGCCCCTAAACCCATTGAAATAGCATTGGGGGTTTAAATTCGTTAGGCCCCGCCCCTTTGGGTCCAGAAGCCCAGAAAACCATTCAGAGTATAGACCATGACATGGCTGAGGGTTGAGATACGTTTGGCCACGCCCCTTTTGCCTAGAAGCCCCTAAACCCATTGAAATAGCATTGGGGGTTTAAATTCGTTAGGCCCCGCCCCTTTGGGTCCAGAAGCCCAGAATGCCATTCAGAGTATAGACCATGACATGGCTGAGGGTTGAGATACTTTTGGCCACGCCCCTTTTGCCTAGAAGCCCCTAAACCCATTGAAATAGCATTGGGGGTTTAAATTCGTTAGGCCACGCCCCTTTGGGTTCAGAAGCCCAGAATACCATTCAGAGTATAGACCATGACATGGCTGAGGGTTGAGATACTTTTGGCCACGCCCCTTTGCCTAGAAGCCCCTAAACCCATTGAAATAGCATTGGGGGTTTAAATTCGTTAGGCCCCGCCCCTTTGGGACCAGAAGCCCAGAATACCATTCAGAGTATAAACCATGACCTGGCTGAGGGTTGAGATTCTTTTGGCCACGCCCCATTTGCCTAGAAGCCCCTAAACCCATTGAAATAGCATTGGGGTTTAAATTCGTTAGGCCACACCCCTTTGGGTCCAGAAGCCCAGAATACCATTCAGAGTATAGACCATGACATGGCTGAGGGTTGAGATACTTTTGGCCACGCCCCTTTGCCTAGAAGCCCCTAAACCCATTGAAATAGCATTGGGGGTTTAAATTCGTTAGGCCACGCCCCTTTGGGTCCAGAAGCCCAGAATACCATTCAGAGTATAGACCATGACATGGCTGAGGGTTAAGATACTTTTGGCCACGCCCCTTTGCCTAGAAGCCCCTAAACCCATTGAAATAGCATTGGGGGTTTAAATTCGTTAGGCCCCGCCCCTTTAGGTCCAGAAGCCCAGAATGCCATTCAGAGTATAGACCATGACATGGCTGAGGGTTGAGATACTTTTTGCCACGCCCCTTTTGCCTAGAAGCCCCTAAACCCATTGAAATAGCATTGGGGGTTTTAATTCGTTAGGCCACGCCCCTTTGGGTCCAGAAGCCCAGAATACCATTCAGAGTATAGACCATGACATGGCTGAGGGTTGAGATACTTTTGGCCACGCCCCTTTGCCTAGAAGCCCCTAAACCCATTGAAATAGCATTGGGGGTTTAAATTCGTTAGGCCCCGCCCCTTTGGGTCCAGAAGCCCAGAATACCATTCATAGTATAGACCATGACATGGCTGAGGGTTGAGATACTTTTGGTTACGCCTCTTTTGCCTAGAGGCCACTAAACCCATTGAAATAGCATTGGGGGTTTAAATTCGTTAGGCCACGCCCCTTTGGGTCCAGAAGCCCAGAATACCATTCAGAGTATAGACCATGACATGGATGAGGGTTGAGATACTTTTGGCCACGCCCCTTTGCCTAGAAGCCCCTAAACCCATTGAAATAGCATTGGGGGTTTAAATTCGTTAGGCCCCGCCCCTTTGGGTCCAGAAGCCCAGGATACCATTCAGACTATAGACCATGACATGGCTGAGGGTTGAGATATGTTTGGCCAAGCCCTTTTTGCCTAGAAGCCCCTAAACCCATTGAAATAGCATTGGGGGTTTAAATTCGTTAGGCCCCGCCCCTTTGGGTCCAGAAGCCCAGAATGCCATTCAGAGTATAGACCATGACATGGCTGAGGGTTGAGATACTTTTGGCCACGCCCCTTTTGCCTAGAAGCCCCTAAACCCATTGAAATAGCATTGGGGGTTTAAATTCGTTAGGCCACGCCCCTTTGGGTACAGAAGCCCAGAATACCATTCAGAGTATAGACCATGACATGGCTGAGGGTTGAGATACTTTTGGCCACGCCCCTTTGCCTAGAAGCCCCTAAACCCATTGAAATAGCATTGGGGGTTTAAATTCGTTAGGCCCCGCCCCTTTGGGACCAGAAGCCCAGAATACCATTCAGAGTATAAACCATGACCTGGCTGAGGGTTGAGATTCTTTTGGCCACGCCCCTTTTGCCTAGAAGCCCCTAAACCCATTGAAATAGCATTGGGGGTTTAAATTCGTTAGGCCCTGCCCCTTTGGGTCCAGAAGCCCAGAATACCATTCAGAGTATAGACCATGACATGGCTGAGGGTTGAGATACTTTTGGCCACGCCCCTTTGCCTAGAAGCCCCTAAACCCATTGAAATAGCATTGGGGGTTTAAATTCGTTAGGCCACGCCCCTTTGGGTCCAGAAGCCCAGAATACCATTCAGAGTATAGACCATGACATGGCTGAGGGTTGAGATACTTTTGGCCTAGCCCCTTTTGCCTAGAAGCCCCTAAACCCATTGAAATAGCATTGGGGGTTTAAATTCGTTAGGCCACGCCCCTTTGGGTCCAGAAGCCCAGAATACCATTCAGAGTATAGACCATGACATGGCTGAGGGTTGAGATACTTTTGGCCACGCCCCTTTTGCCTAGAAGCCCCTAAACCCATTGAAATAGCATTGGAAGTTTAAATTCATTAGGCCCCGCCCCTTTGGGTCCAGAAGCCCAGAATGCCATTCAGAGTATAGACCATGACATGGCTGAGGGTTGAGATACTTTTGGCCACGCCCCTTTGCCTAGAAGCCCCTAAACCCATTGAAATAGCATTGGGGGTTTAAATTCGTTAGGCCCCGCCCCTTTGGGTCCAGAAGCCCAGAATACCATTCAGAGTATAGACCATGACCTGGCTGAGGGTTGAGATTCTTTTAGCCACGCCCCTTTTGCCTAGAAGCTCCTAAACCCATTGAAATAGCATTGGGGGTTTAAATTCGTTAGGCCACGCCCCTTTGGGTCCAGAAGCCCAGAATACCATTCAGAGTATAGACCATGACATGGCTGAGAATTGAGATACTTTTGGCCACGCCCCTTTTGCCTAGAAGCCCCTAAACCCATTGAAATAGCATTGGGGGTTTAAATTCGTTAGGCCCCGCCCCTTTGGGTCCAGAAGCCCAGAATACCATTCAGAGTATAGAACATGACCTGGCTGAGGGTTGAGATTATTTTAGCCACGCCCCTTTTGCCTAGAAGCCCCTAAACCCATTGAAATAGCATTGGGGGTTTAAATTCTTTAGGCCCCGCCCCTTTGGGTCCAGAAGCCCAGAATACCATTCAGAGTATAGACCATGACCTGGCTGAGGGTTGAGATTATTTTAGCCACGCCCCTTTTGCCTAGAAGCCCCTAAACCCATTGAAATAGCATTGGGGGTTTAAATTCCTTAGGCCCCGCCCCTTTGGGTCCAGAAGCCCAGAATACCATTCAGAGTATAAACCATGACCTGGCTGAGGGTTGAGATTCTTTTTGCCACGCCCCTTTTGCCTAGAAGCCCCTAAACCCATTGAAATAGCATTGGGGGTTTAAATTCGTTAGGCCACGCCCCTTTGGGTCCAGAAGCCCAGAATACCATTCAGAGTATAGACCATGACATGGCTGAGGGTTGAGATACTTTTGGCCACGCCCCTTTGCCTAGAAGCCCCTAAACCCATTGAAATAGCATTGGGGGTTTAAATTCGTTACTCCACGCCCCTTTGGGTCCAGAAGCCCAGAATACCATTCAGAGTATAGACCATGACCTGGCTGAGGGTTGAGATTATGCTGAGGGTTAAGATACTTTTGGCCACGCCCCTTTGCCTAGAAGCCCCTAAACCCATTGAAATAGCATTGGGGGTTTAAATTCGTTAGGCCACGCCCCTTTGGGTCCAGAAGCCCAGAATACCATTCAGAGTATAGACCATGACATGGCTGAGGGTTGAGATACTTTTGGCCACGCCCCTTTGCCTAGAAGCCCCTAAACCCATTGAAATAGCATTGGGGGTTTAAATTCGTTAGGCCCCGCCCCTTTGGGTCCAGAAGCCCAGAAAACCATTCAGAGTATAGACCATGACATGGATGAGGGTTGAGATACGTTTGGCCACGCCCCTTTTGCCTAGAAGCCCCTAAACCCATTGAAATAGCATTGGGGGTTTAAATTCGTTAGGCCCCGCCCCTTTGGGTCCAGAAGCCCAGAATGCCATTCAGAGTATAGACCATGACATGGCTGAGGGTTGAGATACTTTTGGCCACGCCCCTTTTGCCTAGAAGCCCCTAAACCCATTGAAATAGCATTGGGGGTTTAAATTCGTTAGGCCACGCCCCTTTGGGTTCAGAAGCCCAGAATACCATTCAGAGTATAGACCATGACATGGCTGAGGGTTGAGATACTTTTGGCCACGCCCCTTTGCCTAGAAGCCCCTAAACCCATTGAAATAGCATTGGGGGTTTAAATTCGTTAGGCCCCGCCCCTTTGGGACCAGAAGCCCAGAATACCATTCAGAGTATAAACCATGACCTGGCTGAGGGTTGAGATTCTTTTGGCCACGCCCCTTTTGCCTAGAAGCCCCTAAACCCATTGAAATAGCATTGGGGGTTTAAATTCGTTAGGCCACACCCCTTTGGGTCCAGAAGCCCAGAATACCATTCAGAGTATAGACCATGACATGGATGAGGGTTGAGATACTTTTGGCCACGCCCCTTTGCCTAGAAGCCCCTAAACCCATTGAAATAGCATTGGGGGTTTAAATTCGTTAGGCCACGCCCCTTTGGGTCCAGAAGCCCAGAATACCATTCAGAGTATAGACCATGACATGGCTGAGGGTTAAGATACTTTTGGCCACGCCCCTTTGCCTAGAAGCCCCTAAACCCATTGAAATAGCATTGGGGGTTTAAATTCGTTAGGCCCCGCCCCTTTAGGTCCAGAAGCCCAGAATGCCATTCAGAGTATAGACCATGACATGGCTGAGGGTTGAGATACTTTTGGCCACGCCCCTTTGCCTAGAAGCCCCTAAACCCATTGAAATAGCATTGGGGGTTTAAATTCGTTAGGCCCCGCCCCTTTGGGTCCAGAAGCCGAGAATACCATTCAGAGTATAGACCATGACCTGGCTGAGGGTTGAGATTCTTTTAGCCACGCCCCTTTGCCTAGAAGCCCCTAAACCCATTGAAATAGCATTGGGGGTTTAAATTCGTTAGGCCACGCCCCTTTGGGTCCAGAAGCCCAGAATACCATTCAGAGTATAGACCATGACATGGCTGAGGGTTGAGATACTTTTGGCCACGCCCCTTTTGCCTAGAAGCCCCTAAACCCATTGACATAGCATTGGGGGTTTAAATTCGTTAGGCCCCGCCCCTTTTGGTCCAGAAGCCCAGAATGCCATTCAGAGTATAGACCATGACATGGCTGAGGGTTGAGATACTTTTGGCCACGCCCCCTTTGCCTAGAAGCCCCTAAACCCATTGAAATAGCATTGGGGGTTTAAATTCGTTAGGCCCCGCCCCTTTGGGTCCAGAAGCCCAGAATACCATTCAGAGTATAGACCATGACATGGCTGAGGGTTGAGATACGTTTGGCCACGCCCCTTTTGCCTAGAAGCCCCTAAACCCATTGAAATAGCATTGGGGGTTTAAATTCGTTAGGCCTCGCCCCATTGGGTCCAAAAGCCCAGAATGCCATTCAGAGTATAGACCATGACATGGCTAAGGGTTGAGATACTTTTGGCCACGCCCCTTTTGCCTAGAAGCCCCTAAACCCATTGAAATAGCATTGGGGGTTTTAATTCGTTAGGCCACGCCCCTTTGGGTCCAGAAGCCCAGAATACCATTCAGAGTATAGACCATGACATGGCTGAGGGTTGAGATACTTTTGGCCACGCCCCTTTGCCTAGAAGCCCCTAAACCCATTGAAATAGCATTGGGGGTTTAAATTCGTTAGGCCCCGCCCCTTTGGGTCCAGAAGCCCAGAATACCATTCATAGTATAGACCATGACATGGCTGAGGGTTGAGATACTTTTGGCCACGCCCCTTTTGCCTAGAAGCCCCTAAACCCATTGAAATAGCATTGGGGGTTTAAATTCGTTAGGCCACGCCCCTTTGGGTCCAGAAGCCCAGAATACCATTCAGAGTATAGACCATGACATGGCTGAGGGTTGAGATACTTTTGGCCACGCCCCTTTGCCTAGAAGCCCCTAAACCCATTGACATAGCATTGGGGGTTTAAATTCGTTAGGCCCCGCCCCTTTTGGTCCAGAAGCCCAGAATGCCATTCAGAGTATAGACCATGACATGGCTGAGGGTTGAGATACTTTTGGCCACGCCCCCTTTGCCTAGAAGCCCCTAAACCCATTGAAATAGCATTGGGGGTTTAAATTCGTTAGGCCCCGCCCCTTTGGGTCCAGAAGCCCAGAATACCATTCAGAGTATAGACCATGACATGGCTGAGGGTTGAGATACTTTTGGCCACGCCCCTTTTGCCTAGAAGCCCCTAAACCCATTGAAATAGCATTGGGGGTTTAAATTCGTTAGGCCACGCCCCTTTGGGTACAGAAGCCCAGAATACCATTCAGAGTATAGACCATGACATGGCTGAGGGTTGAGATACTTTTGGCCACGCCCCTTTGCCTAGAAGCCCCTAAACCCATTGAAATAGCATTGGGGGTTTAAATTCGTTAGGCCACGCCCCTTTGGGTACAGAAGCCCAGAATACCATTCAGAGTATAGAACATGACATGGCTGAGGGTTAAAATACTTTTGGCCACGCCCCTTTTGCCTGGAAGCCCCTAAACCCATTGAAATAGCATTGGGGGTTTAAATTCGTTAGGCCCCGCCCCTTTGGGTCCAGAAGCCCAGAATGCCATTCAGAGTATAGACCATGACATGGCTGAGGGTTGAGATACTTTTGGCCACGCCCCTTTTGCCTAGAAGCCCCTAAACCCATTGAAATAGCATTGGGGGTTTAAATTCGTTAGGCCACGCCCCTTTGGGTCCAGAAGCCCAGAATACCATTCAGAGTATAGACCATGACATGGCTGAGGGTTGAGATACTTTTGGCCACGCCCCTTTGCCTAGAAGCCCCTAAACCCATTGAAATAGCATTGGGGGTTTAAATTCGTTAGGCCCCGCCCCTTTGGGTCCAGAAGCCCAGAATTCCATTCAGAGTATAGACCATGACATGGCTGAGGGTTGAGATACTTTTGGCCACGCCCCTTTTGCCTAGAAGCCCCTAAACCCATTGAAATAGCATTGGGGGTTTAAATTCGTTAGGCCCCGCCCCTTTGGGTCCAGAAGCCCAGAATGCCATTCAGAGATACTTTTGGCCACGCCCCTTTTGCCTAGAAGCCCGTAAAACCCATTGAAATAGCATTGGGGGTTTAAATTCGTTAGGCCCCGCCCCTTTGGGTCCAGAAGCCCAGTATACCATTCAGAGTATAGACCATGACATGGCTGAGGGTTGAGATACTTTTGGCCATGCCCCTTTTGCCTAGAAGCCCCTAAACCCATTGAAATAGCATTGGGGGTTTAAATTCGTTAGGCCCCGCCCCTTTGGGTCCAGAAGCCCAGAATACCATTCAGAGTATAGACCATGACATGGCTGAGGGTTGAGATACGTTTGGCCACGCCCCTTTTGCCTAGAAGCCCCTAAACCCATTGAAATAGCATTGGGGGTTTAAATTCGTTAGGCCCCGCCCCTTTGGGTCCAGAAGCCCAGAATGCCATTCAGAGTATAGACCATGACATGGCTGAGGGTTGAGATACTTTTGGAAACGCCCCTTTGCCTAGAAGCCCCTAAACCCATTAAAATAGCATTGGGGGTTTAAATTCGTTAGGCCCCGCCCCTTTGGGTCCAGAAGCCCAGAATACCATTCAGAGTATAGACCATGACATGGCTGAGGGTTGAGATACTTTTGGCCACGCCCCTTTTGCCTAGAAGCCCCTAAACCCATTGAAATAGCATTGGGGGTTTAAATTCGTTAGGCCCCGCCCCTTTGGGTCCAGAAGCCCAGAATGCCAATCAGAGTATAGACCATGACCTGGCTGAGGTTTGAGATTCTTTTGGCCACGCCCCTTTTGCCTAGAAGCCCCTAAACCCATTGAAATAGCATTGGGGGTTTAAATTCGTTAGGCCACGCCCCTTTGGGTCCAGAAGCCCAGAATACCATTCAGAGTATAGACCATGACATGGCTGAGGGTTGAGATACTTTTGGCCACGCCCCTTTGCCTAGAAGCCCCTAAACCCATTGAAATAGCATTGGGGGTTTAAATTCGTTAGGCCCCGCCCCTTTGGGTCCAGAAGCCCAGAATACCATTCAGAGTATAGACCATGACATGGCTGAGGGTTAAGATACTTTTGGCCACGCCCCTTTGCCTAGAAGCCCCTAAACCCATTGAAATAGCATTGGGGGTTTAAATTCGTTAGGCCCCGCCCCTTTGGGTCCAGAAGCCCAGAATGCCATTCAGAGTATAGACCATGACATGGCTGAGGGATGAGATACTTTTGGCCACGCCCCTTTTGCCTAGAAGCCCCTAAACCTGTTGAAATAGCATTGGGGGTTTAAATTCGTTAGGCCACGCCCCTTTGGTTCCAGAAGCCCAGAATACCATTCAGAGTATAGACCATGACATGGCTGAGGGTTTAGATACTTTTGGCCACGCCCCTTTTGCCTAGAAGCCCCTAAACCCATTGAAATAGCATTGGGGGTTTAAATTCGTTAGGCCCCGCCCCTTTTGGTCCAGAAGCCCAGAATGCCATTCAGAGTATAGACCATGACATGGCTGAGGGTTGAGATACTTTTGGCCACGCCCCTTTGCCTAGAAGCCCCTAAACTCATTGAAATAGCATTGGGGGTTTAAATTCGTTAGGCCCCGCCCCTTTGGGTCCAGAAGCCCAGAATACCATTCAGAGTATAGAGCATGACATGGCTGAGGGTTGAGATACGTTTGACCACGCCCCTTTTGCCTAGAAGCCCCTAAAACCATTGAAATAGCATTGGGGGTTTAAATTCGTTAGGCCCCGCCCCTTTGGGTCCAGAAGCCCAGAATGCCATTCAGAGTATAGACCATGACATGGCTGAGGGTTGAGATACTTTTGGCCACGCCCCTTTGCCTAGAAGCCCCTAAACCCATTGAAATAGCATTGGGGGTTTAAATGCGTTAGGCCCCGCCCCTTTGGGTCCAGAAGCCCAGAATGCCATTCACAGTATAGACCATGACATGACTGAGGGTTGAGATACTTTTGGAAACGCCCCTTTGCCTAGAAGCCCCTAAACCCATTGAAATAGCATTGGGGGTTTAAATTCGTTAGGCCCCGCCCCTTTGGGTCCAGAAGCCCAGAATACCATTCAGAGTATAGACCATGACCTGGCTGAGGGTTGAGATTCTTTTAGCCACGCCCCTTTTGCCTAGAAGCCCCTAAACCCATTGAAATAGCATTGGGGGTTTAAAATTTTTAGGCCACGCCCCTTTGGGTCCAGAAGCCCAGAATACCATTCAGAGTATAGACCATGACATGGCTGAGGGTTGAGATACGTTTGGCCACGCCCCTTTTGCCTAGAAGCCCCTAAACCCATTGAAATAGCATTGGGGGTTTAAATTCGTTAGGCCCCGCCCCTTTGGGTCCAGAAGCCCAGAATGTCATTCAGAGTATAGAACATGACATGGCTGAGGGTTGAGATACTTTTGGCCACGCCCCTTTTGCCTAGAAGCACCTAAACCCATTGAAATAGCATTGGGGGTTTAAATTCGTTAGGCCCCACCCCTTTGGGTCCAGAAGCCCAGAATGCCATTCAGAGTATAGACCATGACATGGCTGAGGGTTGAGATTCGTTTGGCCACGCCCCTTTTGCCTAGAAGCCCCTAAACCCATTGAAATAGCATTGGGGGTTTAAATTCGTTAGGCCCCGCCCCTTTGGGTCCAGAAGCCCAGAATGCCATTCAGAGTATAGAACATGACATGGCTGAGGGTTGAGATACTTTTGGCCACGCCCCTTTTGCCTAGAAGCACCTAAACCCATTGAAATAGCATTGGGGGTTTAAATTCGTTAGGCCCCGCCCCTTTGGGTCCAGAAGCCCAGAATGCCATTCAGAGTATAGACCATGACATGGCTGAGGGTTGAGATACTTTTGGCCACGCCCCTTTTGCCTAGAAGCACCTAAACCCATTGAAATAGCATTGGGGGTTTAAATTCGTTAGGCCCCGCCCCTTTGGGTCCAGAAGCCCAGAATGCCATTCAGAGTATAGACCATGACATGGCTGAGGGTTGAGATACGTTTGGCCACGCCCCTTTTGCCTAGAAGCCCCTAAACCCATTGAAATAGCATTGGGGGTTTAAATTCGTTAGGCCCCGCCCCATTGGGTCCAGAAGCCCAGAATGCCATTCAGAGTATAGACCATAACATGGCTGAGGGTTGAGATACTTTTTGGCCACGCCCCTTTTGCCTAGAAGCACCTAAACCCATTGAAATAGCATTGGGGGTTTAAATTCGTTAGGCCCCGCCCCTTTGGGTCCAGAAGCCCAGAATACCATTCATAGTATAGACCATGACATGGCTGAGGGTTGAGATACGTTTGACCACGCCCCTTTTGCCTAGAAGCCCCTAAAACCATTGAAATAGCATTGGGGGTTTAAATTCGTTAGGCCCCGCCCCTTTGGGTCCAGAAGCCCAGAATGCCATTCAGAGTATAGACCATGACATGGCTGAGGGTTGAGATACTTTTGGCCACGCCCCTTTGCCTAGAAGCCCCTAAACCCATTGAAATAGCATTGGGGGTTTAAATGCGTTAGGCCCCGCCCCTTTGGGTCCAGAAGCCCAGAATGCCATTCACAGTATAGACCATGACATGACTGAGGGTTGAGATACTTTTGGAAACGCCCCTTTGCCTAGAAGCCCCTAAACCCATTGAAATAGCATTGGGGGTTTAAATTCGTTAGGCCCCGCCCCTTTGGGTCCAGAAGCCCAGAATACCATTCAGAGTATAGACCATGACCTGGCTGAGGGTTGAGATTCTTTTAGCCACGCCCCTTTTGCCTAGAAGCCCCTAAACCCATTGAAATAGCATTGGGGGTTTAAAATTTTTAGGCCACGCCCCTTTGGGTCCAGAAGCCCAGAATACCATTCAGAGTATAGACCATGACATGGCTGAGGGTTGAGATACGTTTGGCCACGCCCCTTTTGCCTAGAAGCCCCTAAACCCATTGAAATAGCATTGGGGGTTTAAATTCGTTAGGCCCCGCCCCTTTGGGTCCAGAAGCCCAGAATGTCATTCAGAGTATAGAACATGACATGGCTGAGGGTTGAGATACTATTGGCCACGCCCCTTTTGCCTAGAAGCACCTAAACCCATTGAAATAGCATTGGGGGTTTAAATTCGTTAGGCCCCACCCCTTTGGGTCCAGAAGCCCAGAATGCCATTCAGAGTATAGACCATGACATGGCTGAGGGTTGAGATTCGTTTGGCCACGCCCCTTTTGCCTAGAAGCCCCTAAACCCATTGAAATAGCATTGGGGGTTTAAATTCGTTAGGCCCCGCCCCTTTGGGTCCAGAAGCCCAGAATGCCATTCAGAGTATAGACCATGACATGGCTGAGGGTTGAGATACTTTTGGCCATGCCCCTTTTGCCTAGAAGCCCCTAAACCCATTGAAATAGCATTGGGGGTTTAAATTCGTTAGGCCCCGCCCCTTTGGGTCCAGAAGCCCAGAATACCATTCAGAGTATAGACCATGACATGGCTGAGGGTTGAGATACGTTTGGCCACGCCCCTTTTGCCTAGAAGCCCCTAAACCCATTGAAATAGCATTGGGGGTTTAAATTCGTTAGGCCACGCCCCTTTGGGTCCAGAAGCCCAGAATGCCATTCAGAGTATAGACCATGACATGGCTGAGGGTTGAGATACTTTTGGAAACGCCCCTTTGCCTAGAAGCCCCTAAACCCATTAAAATAGCATTGGGGGTTTAAATTCGTTAGGCCCCGCCCCTTTGGGTCCAGAAGCCCAGAATACCATTCAGAGTATAGACCATGACATGGCTGAGGGTTGAGATACTTTTGGCCACGCCCCTTTTGCCTAGAAGCCCCTAAACCCATTGAAATAGCATTGGGGGTTTAAATTCGTTAGGCCCCGCCCCTTTGGGTCCAGAAGCCCAGAATGCCAATCAGAGTATAGACCATGACCTGGCTGAGGTTTGAGATTATTTTGGCCACGCCCCTTTTGCCTAGAAGCCCCTAAACCCATTGAAATAGCATTGGGGGTTTAAATTCGTTAGGCCACGCCCCTTTGGGTCCAGAAGCCCAGAATACCATTCAGAGTATAGACCATGACATGGCTGAGGGTTGAGATACTTTTGGCCACGCCCCTTTGCCTAGAAGCCCCTAAACCCATTGAAATAGCATTGGGGGTTTAAATTCGTTAGGCCCCGCCCCTTTGGGTCCAGAAGCCCAGAATACCATTCAGAGTATAGACCATGACATGGCTGAGGGTTAAGATACTTTTGGCCACGCCCCTTTGCCTAGAAGCCCCTAAACCCATTGAAATAGCATTGGGGGTTTAAATTCGTTAGGCCCCGCCCCTTTGGGTCCAGAAGCCCAGAATGCCATTCAGAGTATAGACCATGACATGGCTGAGGGATGAGATACTTTTGGCCACGCCCCTTTTGCCTAGAAGCCCCTAAACCTGTTGAAATAGCATTGGGGGTTTAAATTCGTTAGGCCACGCCCCTTTGGTTCCAGAAGCCCAGAATACCATTCAGAGTATAGACCATGACATGGCTGAGGGTTTAGATACTTTTGGCCATGCCCCTTTTGCCTAGAAGCCCCTAAACCCATTGAAATAGCATTGGGGGTTTAAATTCGTTAGGCCCCGCCCCTTTTGGTCCAGAAGCCCAGAATGCCATTCAGAGTATAGACCATGACATGGCTGAGGGTTGAGATACTTTTGGCCACGCCCCTTTGCCTAGAAGCCCCTAAACCCATTGAAATAGCATTGGGGGTTTAAATTCGTTAGGCCCCGCCCCTTTGAGTCCAGAAGCCCAGAATACCATTCAGAGTATAGAGCATGACATGGCTGAGGGTTGAGATACGTTTGACCACGCCCCTTTTGCCTAGAAGCCCCTAAAACCATTGAAATAGCATTGGGGGTTTAAATTCGTTAGGCCCCGCCCCTTTGGGTCCAGAAGCCCAGAATGCCATTCAGAGTATAGACCATGACATGGCTGAGGGTTGAGATACTTTTGGCCACGCCCCTTTGCCTAGAAGCCCCTAAACCCATTGAAATAGCATTGGGGGTTTAAATGCGTTAGGCCCCGCCCCTTTGGGTCCAGAAGCCCAGAATGCCATTCACAGTATAGACCATGACATGACTGAGGGTTGAGATACTTTTGGAAACGCCCCTTTGCCTAGAAGCCCCTAAACCCATTGAAATAGCATTGGGGGTTTAAATTCGTTAGGCCCCGCCCCTTTGGGTCCAGAAGCCCAGAATACCATTCAGAGTATAGACCATGACCTGGCTGAGGGTTGAGATTCTTTTAGCCACGCCCCTTTTGCCTAGAAGCCCCTAAACCCATTGAAATAGCATTGGGGGTTTAAATTTTTTAGGCCACGCCCCTTTGGGTCCAGAAGCCCAGAATACCATTCAGAGTATAGACCATGACATGGCTGAGGGTTGAGATACGTTTGGCCACGCCCCTTTTGCCTAGAAGCCCCTAAACCCATTGAAATAGCATTGGGGGTTTAAATTCGTTAGGCCCCGCCCCTTTGGGTCCAGAAGCCCAGAATGTCATTCAGAGTATAGAACATGACATGGCTGAGGGTTGAGAT
Source organism: Crinia signifera (assembly GCF_055691185.1). NCBI lineage: Eukaryota > Metazoa > Chordata > Amphibia > Anura > Myobatrachidae > Crinia > Crinia signifera. The sequence goes on along the minus strand of NC_139217.1, from coordinate 207,508,030 downwards.
ACTTTTGGCCACGCCCCTTTTGCCTAGAAGCACCTAAACCCATTGAAATAGCATTGGGGGTTTAAATTCGTTAGGCCCCACCCCTTTGGGTCCAGAAGCCCAGAATGCCATTCAGAGTATAGACCATGACATGGCTGAGGGTTGAGATTCGTTTGGCCACGCCCCTTTTGCCTAGAAGCCCCTAAACCCATTGAAATAGCATTGGGGGTTTAAATTCGTTAGGCCCCGCCCCTTTGGGTCCAGAAGCCCAGAATGCCATTCAGAGTATAGAACATGACATGGCTGAGGGTTGAGATACTTTTGGCCACGCCCCTTTTGCCTAGAAGCACCTAAACCCATTGAAATAGCATTGGGGGTTTAAATTCGTTAGGCCCCGCCCCTTTGGGTCCAGAAGCCCAGAATGCCATTCAGAGTATAGACCATGACATGGCTGAGGGTTGAGATACTTTTGGCCACGCCCCTTTTGCCTAGAAGCACCTAAACCCATTGAAATAGCATTGGGGGTTTAAATTCGTTAGGCCCCGCCCCTTTGGGTCCAGAAGCCCAGAATGCCATTCAGAGTATAGACCATGACATGGCTGAGGGTTGAGATACGTTTGGCCACGCCCCTTTTGCCTAGAAGCCCCTAAACCCATTGAAATAGCATTGGGGGTTTAAATTCGTTAGGCCCCGCCCCATTGGGTCCAGAAGCCCAGAATGCCATTCAGAGTATAGACCATGACATGGCTGATGGTTGAGATACTTTTTGGCCACGCCCCTTTTGCCTAGAAGCACCTAAACCCATTGAAATAGCATTGGGGGTTTAAATTCGTTAGGCCCCGCCCCTTTGGGTCCAGAAGCCCAGAATACCATTCATAGTATAGACCATGACATGGCTGAGGGTTGAGATACTTTTGGCCACGCCCCTTTTGCCTAGAAGCCCCTAAACCCATTGAAATAGCATTGGGGGTTTAAATTCGTTAGGCCCCGCCCCTTTGGGTCCAGAAGCCCAGAATGCCATTCAGAGTATAGACCATGACATGGCTGAGGGTTGAGATACTTTTGACCACGCCCCTTTGCCTAGAAGCCCCTAAACCCATTGAAATAGCATTGGGGGTTTAAATTCGTTAGGCCCCGCCCCTTTGGGTCCAGAAGCCCAGAATACCATTCAGAGTATAGATCATGACCTGGCTGAGGGTTGAGATTCTTTTAGCCACGCCCCTTTTGCCTAGAAGCCCCTAAACCCATTGAAATAGCATTGGGGGTTTAAATTCGTTAGGCCACGCCCCTTTGGGTCCAGAAGCCCAGAATACCATTCAGAGTATAGACCATGACCTGGCTGAGAGTTGAGATTCTTTTAGCCACGCCCCTTTTGCCTAGAAGCCCCTAAACCCATTGAAATAGCATTGGGGGTTTAAATTCGTTAGGCCCCGCCCCTTTGGGTCCAGAAGCCCAGAATATCATTCAGAGTATAGACCATGACATGGCTGAGGGTTGAGATACGTTTGGCCACGCCCCTTTTGCCTAGAAGCCCCTAAACCCATTGAAATAGCATTGGGGGTTTAAATTCGTTAGGCCACGCCCCTTTGGGTCCAGAAGCCCAGAATACCATTCAGAGTATAGACCATGACATGGCTGAGGGTTGAGATACTTTTGGCCACGCCCCTTTTGCCTAGAAGCCCCTAAATCCATTGAAATAGCATTGGGGGTTTAAATTCGTTAGGCCCCGCCCCTTTGGGTCCAGAAGCCCAGAATACCATTCAGAGTATAGACCATGACCTGGCTGAGGGTTGAGATTATTTTAGCCACGCCCCTTTTGCCTAGAAGCCCCTAAACCCATTGAAATAGCATTGGGGGTTTAAATTCGTTAGGACCCGCCCCTTTGGGTCCAGAAGCCCAGAATACCATTCAGAGTATAGACCATGACATGGCTGAGGGTTGAGATACTTTTGGCCACGCCCCTTTTGCCTAGAAGCCCCTAAACCCATTGAAATAGCATTGGGGGTTTAAATTCGTTAGGCCCCGCCCCTTTGGGTCCAGAAGCCCAGAATGCCATTCAGAGTATAGACCATGACATGGCTGAGGGTTGAGATACTTTTGGCCACGCCCCTTTGCCTAGAAGCCCCTAAACCCATTGAAATAGCATTGGGGGTTTAAATTCGTTAGGCCACGCCCCTTTGGGTCCAGAAGCCCAGAATACCATTCAGAGTATAGACCATGACATGGCTGAGGGTTGAGATACTTTTGGCCACGCCCCTTTTGCCTAGAAGCCCCTAAACCCATTGAAATAGCATTGGGGGTTTAAATTCGTTAGGCCACGCCCCTTTGGGTCCAGAAGCCCAGAATACCATTCAGAGTATAGACCATGACATGGCTGAGGGTTGAGATACTTTTGGCCACGCCCCTTTTGCCTAGAAGCCCCTAAACCCATTGACATAGCATTGGGGGTTTAAATTCGTTAGGCCCCGCCCCTTTTGGTCCAGAAGCCCAGAATGCCATTCAGAGTATAGACCATGACATGGCTGAGGGTTGAGATACTTTTGGCCACGCCCCCTTTGCCTAGAAGCCCCTAAACCCATTGAAATAGCATTGGGGGTTTAAATTCGTTAGGCCCCGCCCCTTTGGGTCCAGAAGCCGAGAATACCATTCAGAGTATAGACCATGACCTGGCTGAGGGTTGAGATTCTTTTAGCCACGCCCCTTTTGCCTAGAAGCCCCTAAACCCATTGAAATAGCATTGGGGGTTTAAATTCGTTAGGCCACGCCCCTTTGGGTCCAGAAGCCCAGAATACCATTCAGAGTATAGACCATGACATGGCTGAGGGTTGAGATACTTTTGGCCACGCCCCTTTTGCCTAGAAGCCCCTAAACCCATTGACATAGCATTGGGGGTTTAAATTCGTTAGGCCCCGCCCCTTTTGGTCCAGAAGCCCAGAATGCCATTCAGAGTATAGACCATGACATGGCTGAGGGTTGAGATACTTTTGGCCACGCCCCCTTTGCCTAGAAGCCTCTAAACCCATTGAAATAGCATTGGGGGTTTAAATTCGTTAGGCCCCGCCCCTTTGGGTCCAGAAGCCCAGAATACCATTCAGAGTATAGACCATGACATGGCTGAGGGTTGAGATACGTTTGGCCACGCCCCTTTTGCCTAGAAGCCCCTAAACCCATTGAAATAGCATTGGGGTTTAAATTCGTTAGGCCCCGCCCCTTTGGGACAAGAAGCCCAGAATGCCATTCAGAGTATAGACCATGACATGGCTGAGGGTTGAGATACTTTTTGCCACGCCCCTTTTGCCTAGAAGCCCCTAAACCTATTGAAATAGCATTGGGGGTTTTAATTCGTTAGGCCACGCCCCTTTGGGTCCAGAAGCCCAGAATACCATTCAGAGTATAGACCATGACATGGCTGAGGGTTGAGATACTTTTGGCCACGCCCCTTTGCCTAGAAGCCCCTAAACCCATTGAAATAGCATTGGGGGTTTAAATTCGTTAGGCCCCGCCCCTTTGGGTCCAGAAGCCCAGAATACCATTCATAGTATAGACCATGACATGGCTGAGGGTTGAGATACTTTTGGTTACGCCTCTTTTGCCTAGAAGCCACTAAACCCATTGAAATAGCATTGGGGGTTTAAATTAGTTAGGCCCCGCCCCTTTGGGTCCAGAAGCCCAGAATGCCATTCAGAGTATAGACCATGACATGGCTGAGGGTTGAGATACTTTTGGCCACGCCCCTTTTGCCTAGAAGCCCCTAAACCCATTGAAATAGCATTGGGGGTTTAAATTCGTTAGGCCCCGCCCCTTTGGGTCCCGAAGCCCAGAATACCATTCAGAGTATAGACCATGACATGGCTGAGGGTTGAGATACGTTTGGCCACGCCCCTTTTGCCTAGAAGCCCCTAAACCCATTGAAATAGCATTGGGGGTTTAAATTCGTTAGGCCCCGCCCCTTTGGGTCCAGAAGCCCAGAATGCCATTCAGAGTATAGACCATGACATGGCTGAGGGTTGAGATACTTTTGGCCATGCCCCTTTTGCCTAGAAGCCCCTAAACCCATTGAAATAGCATTGGGGGTTTAAATTCGTTAGGCCCCGCCCCTTTGGGTCCAGAAGCCCAGAATACCATTCAGAGTATAGACCATGACATGGCTGAGGGTTGAGATACGTTTGGCCACGCCCCTTTTGCCTAGAAGCCCCTAAACCCATTGAAATAGCATTGGGGGTTTAAATTCGTTAGGCCCCGCCCCTTTGGGTCCAGAAGCCCAGAATGCCATTCAGAGTATAGACCATGACATGGCTGAGGGTTGAGATACTTTTGGAAACGCCCCTTTGCCTAGAAGCCCCTAAACCCATTAAAATAGCATTGGGGGTTTAAATTCGTTAGGCCCCGCCCCTTTGGGTCCAGAAGCCCAGAATACCATTCAGAGTATAGACCATGACATGGCTGAGGGTTGAGATACTTTTGGCCACGCCCCTTTTGCCTAGAAGCCCCTAAACCCATTGAAATAGCATTGGGGTTTAAATTCGTTAGGCCCCGCCCCTTTGGGTCCAGAAGCCCAGAATGCCAATCAGAGTATAGACCATGACCTGGCTGAGGTTTGAGATTCTTTTGGCCACGCCCCTTTTGCCTAGAAGCCCCTAAACCCATTGAAATAGCATTGGGGGTTTAAATTCGTTAGGCCACGCCCCTTTGGGTCCAGAAGCCCAGAATACCATTCAGAGTATAGACCATGACATGGCTGAGGGTTGAGATACTTTTGGCCACGCCCCTTTGCCTAGAAGCCCCTAAACCCATTGAAATAGCATTGGGGGTTTAAATTCGTTAGGCCCCGCCCCTTTGGGTCCAGAAGCCCAGAATACCATTCAGAGTATAGACCATGACATGGCTGAGGGTTAAGATACTTTTGGCCACGCCCCTTTGCCTAGAAGCCCCTAAACCCATTGAAATAGCATTGGGGGTTTAAATTCGTTAGGCCCCGCCCCTTTGGGTCCAGAAGCCCAGAATGCCATTCAGAGTATAGACCATGACATGGCTGAGGGATGAGATACTTTTGGCCACGCCCCTTTTGCCTAGAAGCCCCTAAACCTGTTGAAATAGCATTGGGGGTTTAAATTCGTTAGGCCACGCCCCTTTGGTTCCAGAAGCCCAGAATACCATTCAGAGTATAGACCATGACATGGCTGAGGGTTTAGATACTTTTGGCCACGCCCCTTTTGCCTAGAAGCCCCTAAACCCATTGAAATAGCATTGGGGGTTTAAATTCGTTAGGCCCCGCCCCTTTTGGTCCAGAAGCCCAGAATGCCATTCAGAGTATAGACCATGACATGGCTGAGGGTTGAGATACTTTTGGCCACGCCCCTTTGCCTAGAAGCCCCTAAACCCATTGAAATAGCATTGGGGGTTTAAATTCGTTAGGCCCCGCCCCTTTGAGTCCAGAAGCCCAGAATACCATTCAGAGTATAGAGCATGACATGGCTGAGGGTTGAGATACGTTTGACCACGCCCCTTTTGCCTAGAAGCCCCTAAAACCATTGAAATAGCACTGGGGGTTTAAATTCGTTAGGCCCCGCCCCTTTGGGTCCAGAAGCCCAGAATGCCATTCAGAGTATAGACCATGACATGGCTGAGGGTTGAGATACTTTTGGCCACGCCCCTTTGCCTAGAAGCCCCTAAACCCATTGAAATAGCATTGGGGGTTTAAATGCGTTAGGCCCCGCCCCTTTGGGTCCAGAAGCCCAGAATGCCATTCACAGTATAGACCATGACATGACTGAGGGTTGAGATACTTTTGGAAACGCCCCTTTGCCTAGAAGCCCCTAAACCCATTGAAATAGCACTGGGGGTTTAAATTCGTTAGGCCCCGCCCCTTTGGGTCCAGAAGCCCAGAATGCCATTCAGAGTATAGACCATGACATGGCTGAGGGTTGAGATACTTTTGGCCACGCCCCTTTGCCTAGAAGCCCCTAAACCCATTGAAATAGCATTGGGGTTTAAATTCGTTAGGCCCCGCCCCTTTGGGTCCAGAAGCCCAGAATGCCAATCAGAGTATAGACCATGACCTGGCTGAGGTTTGAGATTCTTTTGGCCACGCCCCTTTTGCCTAGAAGCCCCTAAACCCATTGAAATAGCATTGGGGGTTTAAATTCGTTAGGCCCCGCCCCTTTGGGTCCAGAAGCCCAGAATGCCAATCAGAGTATAGACCATGACATGGCTGAGGGTTGAGATACTTTTGGCCACGCCCCCTTTGCCTAGAAGCCTCTAAACCCATTGAAATAGCATTGGGGGTTTAAATTCGTTAGGCCCCGCCCCTTTGGGTCCAGAAGCCCAGAATACCATTCAGAGTATAGACCATGACATGGCTGAGGGTTGAGATACGTTTGGCCACGCCCCTTTTGCCTAGAAGCCCCTAAACCCATTGAAATAGCATTGGGGTTTAAATTCGTTAGGCCCCGCCCCTTTGGGACAAGAAGCCCAGAATGCCATTCAGAGTATAGACCATGACATGGCTGAGGGTTGAGATACTTTTTGCCACGCCCCTTTTGCCTAGAAGCCCCTAAACCTATTGAAATAGCATTGGGGGTTTTAATTCGTTAGGCCACGCCCCTTTGGGTCCAGAAGCCCAGAATACCATTCAGAGTATAGACCATGACATGGCTGAGGGTTGAGATACTTTTGGCCACGCCCCTTTGCCTAGAAGCCCCTAAACCCATTGAAATAGCATTGGGGGTTTAAATTCGTTAGGCCCCGCCCCTTTGGGTCCAGAAGCCCAGAATACCATTCATAGTATAGACCATGACATGGCTGAGGGTTGAGATACTTTTGGTTACGCCTCTTTTGCCTAGAAGCCACTAAACCCATTGAAATAGCATTGGGGGTTTAAATTAGTTAGGCCCCGCCCCTTTGGGTCCAGAAGCCCAGAATGCCATTCAGAGTATAGACCATGACATGGCTGAGGGTTGAGATACTTTTGGCCACGCCCCTTTTGCCTAGAAGCCCCTAAACCCATTGAAATAGCATTGGGGGTTTAAATTCGTTAGGCCCCGCCCCTTTGGGTCCCGAAGCCCAGAATACCATTCAGAGTATAGACCATGACATGGCTGAGGGTTGAGATACGTTTGGCCACGCCCCTTTTGCCTAGAAGCCCCTAAACCCATTGAAATAGCATTGGGGGTTTAAATTCGTTAGGCCCCGCCCCTTTGGGTCCAGAAGCCCAGAATGCCATTCAGAGTATAGACCATGACATGGCTGAGGGTTGAGATACTTTTGGCCATGCCCCTTTTGCCTAGAAGCCCCTAAACCCATTGAAATAGCATTGGGGGTTTAAATTCGTTAGGCCCCGCCCCTTTGGGTCCAGAAGCCCAGAATACCATTCAGAGTATAGACCATGACATGGCTGAGGGTTGAGATACGTTTGGCCACGCCCCTTTTGCCTAGAAGCCCCTAAACCCATTGAAATAGCATTGGGGGTTTAAATTCGTTAGGCCCCGCCCCTTTGGGTCCAGAAGCCCAGAATGCCATTCAGAGTATAGACCATGACATGGCTGAGGGTTGAGATACTTTTGGAAACGCCCCTTTGCCTAGAAGCCCCTAAACCCATTAAAATAGCATTGGGGGTTTAAATTCGTTAGGCCCCGCCCCTTTGGGTCCAGAAGCCCAGAATACCATTCAGAGTATAGACCATGACATGGCTGAGGGTTGAGATACTTTTGGCCACGCCCCTTTTGCCTAGAAGCCCCTAAACCCATTGAAATAGCATTGGGGTTTAAATTCGTTAGGCCCCGCCCCTTTGGGTCCAGAAGCCCAGAATGCCAATCAGAGTATAGACCATGACCTGGCTGAGGTTTGAGATTCTTTTGGCCACGCCCCTTTTGCCTAGAAGCCCCTAAACCCATTGAAATAGCATTGGGGGTTTAAATTCGTTAGGCCACGCCCCTTTGGGTCCAGAAGCCCAGAATACCATTCAGAGTATAGACCATGACATGGCTGAGGGTTGAGATACTTTTGGCCACGCCCCTTTGCCTAGAAGCCCCTAAACCCATTGAAATAGCATTGGGGGTTTAAATTCGTTAGGCCCCGCCCCTTTGGGTCCAGAAGCCCAGAATACCATTCAGAGTATAGACCATGACATGGCTGAGGGTTAAGATACTTTTGGCCACGCCCCTTTGCCTAGAAGCCCCTAAACCCATTGAAATAGCATTGGGGGTTTAAATTCGTTAGGCCCCGCCCCTTTGGGTCCAGAAGCCCAGAATGCCATTCAGAGTATAGACCATGACATGGCTGAGGGATGAGATACTTTTGGCCACGCCCCTTTTGCCTAGAAGCCCCTAAACCTGTTGAAATAGCATTGGGGGTTTAAATTCGTTAGGCCACGCCCCTTTGGTTCCAGAAGCCCAGAATACCATTCAGAGTATAGACCATGACATGGCTGAGGGTTTAGATACTTTTGGCCACGCCCCTTTTGCCTAGAAGCCCCTAAACCCATTGAAATAGCATTGGGGGTTTAAATTCGTTAGGCCCCGCCCCTTTTGGTCCAGAAGCCCAGAATGCCATTCAGAGTATAGACCATGACATGGCTGAGGGTTGAGATACTTTTGGCCACGCCCCTTTGCCTAGAAGCCCCTAAACCCATTGAAATAGCATTGGGGGTTTAAATTCGTTAGGCCCCGCCCCTTTGAGTCCAGAAGCCCAGAATACCATTCAGAGTATAGAGCATGACATGGCTGAGGGTTGAGATACGTTTGACCACGCCCCTTTTGCCTAGAAGCCCCTAAAACCATTGAAATAGCACTGGGGGTTTAAATTCGTTAGGCCCCGCCCCTTTGGGTCCAGAAGCCCAGAATGCCATTCAGAGTATAGACCATGACATGGCTGAGGGTTGAGATACTTTTGGCCACGCCCCTTTGCCTAGAAGCCCCTAAACCCATTGAAATAGCATTGGGGGTTTAAATGCGTTAGGCCCCGCCCCTTTGGGTCCAGAAGCCCAGAATGCCATTCACAGTATAGACCATGACATGACTGAGGGTTGAGATACTTTTGGAAACGCCCCTTTGCCTAGAAGCCCCTAAACCCATTGAAATAGCATTGGGGGTTTAAATTCGTTAGGCCCCGCCCCTTTGGGTCCAGAAGCCCAGAATACCATTCAGAGTATAGACCATGACCTGGCTGAGGGTTGAGATTCTTTTAGCCACGCCCCTTTTGCCTAGAAGCCCCTAAACCCATTGAAATAGCATTGGGGGTTTAAATTTTTTAGGCCACGCCCCTTTGGGTCCAGAAGCCCAGAATACCATTCAGAGTATAGACCATGACATGGCTGAGGGTTGAGATACGTTTGGCCACGCCCCTTTTGCCTAGAAGCCCCTAAACCCATTGAAATAGCATTGGGGGTTTAAATTCGTTAGGCCCCGCCCCTTTGGGTCCAGAAGCCCAGAATGTCATTCAGAGTATAGAACATGACATGGCTGAGGGTTGAGATACTTTTGGCCACGCCCCTTTTGCCTAGAAGCACCTAAACCCATTGAAATAGCATTGGGGGTTTAAATTCGTTAGGCCCCACCCCTTTGGGTCCAGAAGCCCAGAATGCCATTCAGAGTATAGACCATGACATGGCTGAGGGTTGAGATTCGTTTGGCCACGCCCCTTTTGCCTAGAAGCCCCTAAACCCATTGAAATAGCATTGGGGGTTTAAATTCGTTAGGCCCCGCCCCTTTGGGTCCAGAAGCCCAGAATGCCATTCAGAGTATAGAACATGACATGGCTGAGGGTTGAGATACTTTTGGCCACGCCCCTTTTGCCTAGAAGCACCTAAACCCATTGAAATAGCATTGGGGGTTTAAATTCGTTAGGCCCCGCCCCTTTGGGTCCAGAACCCCAGAATGCCATTCAGAGTATAGACCATGACATGGCTGAGGGTTGAGATACTTTTGGCCACGCCCCTTTTGCCTAGAAGCACCTAAACCCATTGAAATAGCATTGGGGGTTTAAATTCGTTAGGCCCCGCCCCTTTGGGTCCAGAAGCCCAGAATGCCATTCAGAGTATAGACCATGACATGGCTGAGGGTTGAGATACGTTTGGCCACGCCCCTTTTGCCTAGAAGCCCCTAAACCCATTGAAATAGCATTGGGGGTTTAAATTTTTTAGGCCACGCCCCTTTGGGTCCAGAAGCCCAGAATACCATTCAGAGTATAGACCATGACATGGCTGAGGGTTGAGATACGTTTGGCCACGCCCCTTTTGCCTAGAAGCCCCTAAACCCATTGAAATAGCATTGGGGGTTTAAATTCGTTAGGCCCCGCCCCTTTGGGTCCAGAAGCCCAGAATGTCATTCAGAGTATAGAACATGACATGGCTGAGGGTTGAGATACTTTTGGCCACGCCCCTTTTGCCTAGAAGCACCTAAACCCATTGAAATAGCATTGGGGGTTTAAATTCGTTAGGCCCCGCCCCTTTGGGTCCAGAACCCCAGAATGCCATTCAGAGTATAGACCATGACATGGCTGAGGGTTGAGATACTTTTGGCCACGCCCCTTTTGCCTAGAAGCACCTAAACCCATTGAAATAGCATTGGGGGTTTAAATTCGTTAGGCCCCGCCCCTTTGGGTCCAGAAGCCCAGAATACCATTCAGAGTATAGACCATGACCTGGCTGAGGGTTGAGATTCTTTTAGCCACGCCCCTTTTGCCTAGAAGCCCCTAAACCCATTGAAATAGCATTGGGGGTTTAAATTTTTTAGGCCACGCCCCTTTGGGTCCAGAAGCCCAGAATACCATTCAGAGTATAGACCATGACATGGCTGAGGGTTGAGATACGTTTGGCCACGCCCCTTTTGCCTAGAAGCCCCTAAACCCATTGAAATAGCATTGGGGGTTTAAATTCGTTAGGCCCCGCCCCTTTGGGTCCAGAAGCCCAGAATGTCATTCAGAGTATAGAACATGACATGGCTGAGGGTTGAGATACTTTTGGCCACGCCCCTTTTGCCTAGAAGCACCTAAACCCATTGAAATAGCATTGGGGGTTTAAATTCGTTAGGCCCCACCCCTTTGGGTCCAGAAGCCCAGAATGCCATTCAGAGTATAGACCATGACATGGCTGAGGGTTGAGATTCGTTTGGCCACGCCCCTTTTGCCTAGAAGCCCCTAAACCCATTGAAATAGCATTGGGGGTTTAAATTCGTTAGGCCCCGCCCCTTTGGGTCCAGAAGCCCAGAATGCCATTCAGAGTATAGAACATGACATGGCTGAGGGTTGAGATACTTTTGGCCACGCCCCTTTTGCCTAGAAGCACCTAAACCCATTGAAATAGCATTGGGGGTTTAAATTCGTTAGGCCCCGCCCCTTTGGGTCCAGAACCCCAGAATGCCATTCAGAGTATAGACCATGACATGGCTGAGGGTTGAGATACTTTTGGCCACGCCCCTTTTGCCTAGAAGCACCTAAACCCATTGAAATAGCATTGGGGGTTTAAATTCGTTAGGCCCCGCCCCTTTGGGTCCAGAAGCCCAGAATGCCATTCAGAGTATAGACCATGACATGGCTGAGGGTTGAGATACGTTTGGCCACGCCCCTTTTGCCTAGAAGCCCCTAAACCCATTGAAATAGCATTGGGGGTTTAAATTCGTTAGGCCCCGCCCCATTGGGTCCAGAAGCCCAGAATGCCATTCAGAGTATAGACCATGACATGGCTGAGGGTTGAGATACTTTTTGGCCACGCCCCTTTTGCCTAGAAGCACCTAAACCCATTGAAATAGCATTGGGGGTTTAAATTCGTTAGGCCCCGCCCCTTTGGGTCCAGAAGCCCAGAATACCATTCATAGTATAGACCATGACATGGCTGAGGGTTGAGATACTTTTGGCCACGCCCCTTTTGCCTAGAAGCCCCTAAACCCATTGAAATAGCATTGGGGGTTTAAATTCGTTAGGCCCCGCCCCTTTGGGTCCAGAAGCCCAGAATGCCATTCAGAGTATAGACCATGACATGGCTGAGGGTTGAGATACTTTTGACCACGCCCCTTTGCCTAGAAGCCCCTAAACCCATTGAAATAGCATTGGGGGTTTAAATTCGTTAGGCCCCGCCCCTTTGGGTCCAGAAGCCCAGAATACCATTCAGAGTATAGATCATGACCTGGCTGAGGGTTGAGATTCTTTTAGCCACGCCCCTTTTGCCTAGAAGCCCCTAAACCCATTGAAATAGCATTGGGGGTTTAAATTCGTTAGGCCACGCCCCTTTGGGTCCAGAAGCCCAGAATACCATTCAGAGTATAGACCATGACCTGGCTGAGGGTTGAGATTCTTTTAGCCACGCCCCTTTTGCCTAGAAGCCCCTAAACCCATTGAAATAGCATTGGGGGTTTAAATTCGTTAGGCCCCGCCCCTTTGGGTCCAGAAGCCCAGAATATCATTCAGAGTATAGACCATGACATGGCTGAGGGTTGAGATACGTTTGGCCACGCCCCTTTTGCCTAGAAGCCCCTAAACCCATTGAAATAGCATTGGGGGTTTAAATTCGTTAGGCCACGCCCCTTTGGGTCCAGAAGCCCAGAATACCATTCAGAGTATAGACCATGACATGGCTGAGGGTTGAGATACTTTTGGCCACGCCCCTTTTGCCTAGAAGCCCCTAAATCCATTGAAATAGCATTGGGGGTTTAAATTCGTTAGGCCCCGCCCCTTTGGGTCCAGAAGCCCAGAATACCATTCAGAGTATAGACCATGACCTGGCTGAGGGTTGAGATTATTTTAGCCACGCCCCTTTTGCCTAGAAGCCCCTAAACCCATTGAAATAGCATTGGGGGTTTAAATTCGTTAGCACCCGCCCCTTTGGGTCCAGAAGCCCAGAATACCATTCAGAGTATAGACCATGACATGGCTGAGGGTTGAGATACTTTTGGCCACGCCCCTTTTGCCTAGAAGCCCCTAAACCCATTGAAATAGCATTGGGGGTTTAAATTCTTTAGGCCCCGCCCCTTTGGGTCCAGAAGCCCAGAATGCCATTCAGAGTATAGACCATGACATGGCTGAGGGTTGAGATACTTTTGGCCACGCCCCTTTGCCTAGAAGCCCCTAAACCCATTGAAATAGCATTGGGGGTTTAAATTCGTTAGGCCACGCCCCTTTGGGTCCAGAAGCCCAGAATACCATTCAGAGTATAGACCATGACATGGCTGAGGGTTGAGATACTTTTGGCCACGCCCCTTTTGCCTAGAAGCCCCTAAACCCATTGAAATAGCATTGGGGGTTTAAATTCGTTAGGCCACGCCCCTTTGGGTCCAGAAGCCCAGAATACCATTCAGAGTATAGACCATGACATGGCTGAGGGTTGAGATACTTTTGGCCACGCCCCTTTTGCCTAGAAGCCCCTAAACCCATTGACATAGCATTGGGGGTTTAAATTCGTTAGACCCCGCCCCTTTTGGTCCAGAAGCCCAGAATGCCATTCAGAGTATAGACCATGACATGGCTGAGGGTTGAGATACTTTTGGCCACGCCCCCTTTGCCTAGAAGCCCCTAAACCCATTAAATTAGCATTGGGGGTTTAAATTCGTTAGGCCCCGCTCCTTTGGGTCCAGAAGCCCAGAATACCATTCAGAGTATAGACCATGACATGGCTGAGGGTTGAGATACGTTTGGCCACGCCCCTTTTGCCTAGAAGCCCCTAAACCCATTGAAATAGCATTGGGGGTTTAAATTCGTTAGGCCCCGCCCCTTTGGGACAAGAAGCCCAGAATGCCATTCAGAGTATAGACCATGACATGGCTGAGGGTTGAGATACTTTTGGCCACGCCCCCTTTGCCTAGAAGCCCCTAAACCCATTGAAATAGCATTGGGGGTTTAAATTCGTTAGGCCACGCCCCTTTGGGTCCAGAAGCCCAGAATACCATTCAGAGTATAGACCATGACATGGCTGAGGGTTGAGATACTTTTGGCCACGCCCCTTTGCCTAGAAGCCCCTTAACCCATTGAAATAGCATTGGGGGTTTAAATTCGTTAGGCCACGCCCCTTTGGGTCCAGAAGCCCAGAATACCATTCAGAGTATAGACCATGACATGGCTAAGGGTTAAGATACTTTTGGCCACGCCCCTTTGCCTAGAAGCCCCTAAAACCATTGAAATAGCATTGGGGGTTTAAATTCGTTAGGCCACGCCCCTTTGGGTCCAGAAGCCCAGAATACCATTCAGAGTATAGACCATGACATGGCTGAGGGTTGAGATACTTTTGGCCACGCCCCTTTGCCTAGAAGCCCCTAAACCCATTGAAATAGCATTGAGGGTTTAAATTCGTTAGGCCCCGCCCCTTTGGGTCCAGAAGCCCAAAATGCAATTCAGAGTATAGACCATGACATGGCTGAGGGATGAGATACTTTTGGCCACGCCCCTTTTGCCTAGAAGCCCCTAAACCCATTGAAATAGCATTGGGGGTTTAAATTCGTTAGGCCCCGCCCCTTTGGGTCCAGAAGCCGAGAATACCATTCAGAGTATAGACCATGACCTGGCTGAGGGTTGAGATTCTTTTAGCCACGCCCCTTTTGCCTAGAAGCCCCTAAACCCATTGAAATAGCATTGGGGGTTTAAATTCGTTAGGCCACGCCCCTTTGGGTCCAGAAGCCCAGAATACCATTCAGAGTATAGACCATGACATGGCTGAGGGTTGAGATACTTTTGGCCACGCCCCTTTTGCCTAGAAGCCCCTAAACCCATTGACATAGCATTGGGGGTTTAAATTCGTTAGGCCCCGCCCCTTTTGGTCCAGAAGCCCAGAATGCCATTCAGAGTATAGACCATGACATGGCTGAGGGTTGAGATACTTTTGGCCACGCCCCCTTTGCCTAGAAGCCCCTAAACCCATTGAAATAGCATTGGGGGTTTAAATTCGTTAGGCCCGCCCCTTTGGGTCCAGAAGCCCAGAATACCATTCAGAGTATAGACCATGACATGGCTGAGGGTTGAGATACGTTTGGCCACGCCCCTTTTGCCTAGAAGCCCCTAAACCCATTGAAATAGCATTGGGGGTTTAAATTCGTTAGGCCCCGCCCCTTTGGGTCCAGAACCCCAGAATGCCATTCAGAGTATAGACCATGACATGGCTGAGGGTTGAGATACTTTTGGCCACGCCCCTTTTGCCTAGAAGCACCTAAACCCATTGAAATAGCATTGGGGGTTTAAATTCGTTAGGCCCCGCCCCTTTGGGTCCAGAAGCCCAGAATGCCATTCAGAGTATAGACCATGACATGGCTGAGGGTTGAGATACGTTTGGCCACGCCCCTTTTGCCTAGAAGCCCCTAAACCCATTGAAATAGCATTGGGGGTTTAAATTCGTTAGGCCCCGCCCCATTGGGTCCAGAAGCCCAGAATGCCATTCAGAGTATAGACCATGACATGGCTGAGGGTTGAGATACTTTTTGGCCACGCCCCTTTTGCCTAGAAGCACCTAAACCCATTGAAATAGCATTGGGGGTTTAAATTCGTTAGGCCCCGCCCCTTTGGGTCCAGAAGCCCAGAATACCATTCATAGTATAGACCATGACATGGCTGAGGGTTGAGATACTTTTGGCCACGCCCCTTTTGCCTAGAAGCCCCTAAACCCATTGAAATAGCATTGGGGGTTTAAATTCGTTAGGCCCCGCCCCTTTGGGTCCAGAAGCCCAGAATGCCATTCAGAGTATAGACCATGACATGGCTGAGGGTTGAGATACTTTTGACCACGCCCCTTTGCCTAGAAGCCCCTAAACCCATTGAAATAGCATTGGGGGTTTAAATTCGTTAGGCCCCGCCCCTTTGGGTCCAGAAGCCCAGAATGCCATGACCTGGCTGAGGGTTGAGATTCTTTTAGCCACGCCCCTTTTGCCTAGAAGCCCCTAAACCCATTGAAATAGCATTGGGGGTTTAAATTCGTTAGGCCACGCCCCTTTGGGTCCAGAAGCCCAGAATACCATTCAGAGTATAGACGATGACCTGGCTGAGGGTTGAGATTATTTTAGCCACGCCCCTTTTGCCTAGAAGCCCCTAAACCCATTGAAATAGCATTGGGGGTTTAAATTCGTTAGGCCCCGCCCCTTTGGGTCCAGAAGCCCAGAATATCATTCAGAGTATAGACCATGACATGGCTGAGGGTTGAGATACGTTTGGCCACGCCCCTTTTGCCTAGAAGCCCCTAAACCCATTGAAATAGCATTGGGGGTTTAAATTCGTTAGGCCACGCCCCTTTGGGTCCAGAAGCCCAGAATACCATTCAGAGTATAGACCATGACATGGCTGAGGGTTGAGATACTTTTGGCCACGCCCCTTTTGCCTAGAAGCCCCTAAATCCATTGAAATAGCATTGGGGGTTTAAATTCGTTAGGCCCCGCCCCTTTGGGTCCAGAAGCCCAGAATACCATTCAGAGTATAGACCATGACCTGGCTGAGGGTTGAGATTATTTTAGCCACGCCCCTTTTGCCTAGAAGCCCCTAAACCCATTGAAATAGCATTGGGGGTTTAAATTCGTTAGGACCCGCCCCTTTGGGTCCAGAAGCCCAGAATACCATTCAGAGTATAGACCATGACATGGCTGAGGGTTGAGATACTTTTGGCCACGCCCCTTTTGCCTAGAAGCCCCTAAACCCATTGAAATAGCATTGGGGGTTTAAATTCGTTAGGCCCCGCCCCTTTGGGTCCAGAAGCCCAGAATGCCATTCAGAGTATAGACCATGACATGGCTGAGGGTTGAGATACTTTTGGCCACGCCCCTTTGCCTAGAAGCCCCTAAACCCATTGAAATAGCATTGGGGGTTTAAATTCGTTAGGCCACGCCCCTTTGGGTCCAGAAGCCCAGAATACCATTCAGAGTATAGACCATGACATGGCTGAGGGTTGAGATACTTTTGGCCACGCCCCTTTTGCCTAGAAGCCCCTAAACCCATTGAAATAGCATTGGGGGTTTAAATTCGTTAGGCCACGCCCCTTTGGGTCCAGAAGCCCAGAATACCATTCAGAGTATAGACCATGACATGGCTGAGGGTTGAGATACTTTTGGCCACGCCCCTTTTGCCTAGAAGCCCCTAAACCCATTGACATAGCATTGGGGGTTTAAATTCGTTAGGCCCCGCCCCTTTTGGTCCAGAAGCCCAGAATGCCATTCAGAGTATAGACCATGACATGGCTGAGGGTTGAGATACTTTTGGCCACGCCCCCTTTGCCTAGAAGCCCCTAAACCCATTGAAATAGCATTGGGGGTTTAAATTCGTTAGGCCCCGCTCCTTTGGGTCCAGAAGCCCAGAATACCATTCAGAGTATAGACCATGACATGGCTGAGGGTTGAGATACGTTTGGCCACGCCCCTTTTGCCTAGAAGCCCCTAAACCCATTGAAATAGCATTGGGGGTTTAAATTCGTTAGGCCCCGCCCCTTTGGGACAAGAAGCCCAGAATGCCATTCAGAGTATAGACCATGACATGGCTGAGGGTTGAGATACTTTTGGCCACGCCCCCTTTGCCTAGAAGCCCCTAAACCCATTGAAATAGCATTGGGGGTTTAAATTCGTTAGGCCACGCCCCTTTGGGTCCAGAAGCCCAGAATACCATTCAGAGTATAGACCATGACATGGCTGAGGGTTGAGATACTTTTGGCCACGCCCCTTTGCCTAGAAGCCCCTTAACCCATTGAAATAGCATTGGGGGTTTAAATTCGTTAGGCCACGCCCCTTTGGGTCCAGAAGCCCAGAATACCATTCAGAGTATAGACCATGACATAGCTAAGGGTTAAGATACTTTTGGCCACGCCCCTTTGCCTAGAAGCCCCTAAAACCATTGAAATAGCATTGGGGGTTTAAATTCGTTAGGCCACGCCCCTTTGGGTCCAGAAGCCCAGAATACCATTCAGAGTATAGACCATGACATGGCTGAGGGTTGAGATACTTTTGGCCACGCCCCTTTGCCTAGAAGCCCCTAAACCCATTGAAATAGCATTGAGGGTTTAAATTCGTTAGGCCCCGCCCCTTTGGGTCCAGAAGCCCAAAATGCAATTCAGAGTATAGACCATGACATGGCTGAGGGATGAGATACTTTTGGCCACGCCCCTTTTGCCTAGAAGCCCCTAAACCCATTGAAATAGCATTGGGGGTTTAAATTCGTTAGGCCCCGCCCCTTTGGGTCCAGAAGCCGAGAATACCATTCAGAGTATAGACCATGACCTGGCTGAGGGTTGAGATTCTTTTAGCCACGCCCCTTTTGCCTAGAAGCCCCTAAACCCATTGAAATAGCATTGGGGGTTTAAATTCGTTAGGCCACGCCCCTTTGGGTCCAGAAGCCCAGAATACCATTCAGAGTATAGACCATGACATGGCTGAGGGTTGAGATACTTTTGGCCACGCCCCTTTTGCCTAGAAGCCCCTAAACCCATTGACATAGCATTGGGGGTTTAAATTCGTTAGGCCCCGCCCCTTTTGGTCCAGAAGCCCAGAATGCCATTCAGAGTATAGACCATGACATGGCTGAGGGTTGAGATACTTTTGGCCACGCCCCCTTTGCCTAGAAGCCCCTAAACCCATTGAAATAGCATTGGGGGTTTAAATTCGTTAGGCCCCGCCCCTTTGGGTCCAGAAGCCCAGAATACCATTCAGAGTATAGACCATGACATGGCTGAGGGTTGAGATACGTTTGGCCACGCCCCTTTTGCCTAGAAGCCCCTAAACCCATTGAAATAGCATTGGGGTTTAAATTCGTTAGGCCCCGCCCCTTTGGGACAAGAAGCCCAGAATGCCATTCAGAGTATAGACCATGACATGGCTGAGGGTTGAGATACTTTTTGCCACGCCCCTTTTGCCTAGAAGCCCCTAAACCTATTGAAATAGCATTGGGGGTTTTAATTCGTTAGGCCACGCCCCTTTGGGTCCAGAAGCCCAGAATACCATTCAGAGTATAGACCATGACATGGCTGAGGGTTGAGATACTTTTGGCCACGCCCCTTTGCCTAGAAGCCCCTAAACCCATTGAAATAGCATTGGGGGTTTAAATTCGTTAGGCCCCGCCCCTTTGGGTCCAGAAGCCCAGAATACCATTCATAGTATAGACCATGACATGGCTGAGGGTTGAGATACTTTTGGTTACGCCTCTTTTGCCTAGAAGCCACTAAACCCATTGAAATATCATTGGGGGTTTAAATTAGTTAGGCCCCGCCCCTTTGGGTCCAGAAGCCCAGAATGCCATTCAGAGTATAGACCATGACATGGCTGAGGGTTGAGATACTTTTGGCCACGCCCCTTTTGCCTAGAAGCCCCTAAACCCATTGAAATAGCATTGGGGGTTTAAATTCGTTAGGCCCCGCCCCTTTGGGTCCCGAAGCCCAGAATACCATTCAGAGTATAGACCATGAAATGGCTGAGGGTTGAGATACGTTTGGCCACGCCCCTTTTGCCTAGAAGCCCCTAAACCCATTGAAATAGCATTGGGGGTTTAAATTCGTTAGGCCCCGCCCCTTTGGGTCCAGAAGCCCAGAATGCCATTCAGAGTATAGACCATGACATGGCTGAGGGTTGAGATACTTTTGGCCACGCCCCTTTTGCCTAGAAGCCCCTAAACCCATTGAAATAGCATTGGGGGTTTAAATTCGTTAGGCCACGCCCCTTTGGGTCCAGAAGCCCAGAATACCATTCAGAGTATAGACCATGACATGGCTGAGGGTTGAGATACTTTTGGCCACGCCCCTTTGCCTAGAAGCCCCTAAACCTATTGAAATAGCATTGGGGGTTTAAATTCGTTAGGCCCCGCCCCTTTTGGTCCAGAAGCCCAGAATACCATTCATAGTATAGACCATGACATGGCTGAGGGTTGAGATACTTTTGGCCACGCCCCTTTTGCCTGGAAGCCCATAAACCCATTGAAATAGCATTGGGGGTTTTAATTCGTTAGGCCCCGCCCCTTTGGGTCCAGAAGCCCAGAATGCCATTCAGAGTATAGACCATGACATGGCTGAGGGTTGAGATACTTTTGGCCACGCCCCTTTTGCCTAGAAGCCCCTAAACCCATTGAAATAGCATTGGGGGTTTAAATTCGTTAGGCCACGCCCCTTTGGGTCCAGAAGCCCAGAATACCATTCAGAGTATAGACCATGACATGGCTGAGGGTTGAGATACTTTTGGCCACGCCCCTTTGCCTAGAAGCCCCTAAACCCATTGAAATAGCATTGGGGGTTTAAATTCGTTAGGCCCCGCCCCTTTGGGTCCAGAAGCCCAGAATGCCATTCAGAGTATAGACCATGACATGGCTGAGGGTTGAGATACTTTTTGCCACGCCCCTTTGCCTAGAAGCCCCTAAACCCATTGAAATAGCATTGGGGGTTTAAATTCGTTAGGCCCCCGCCCCTTTGGGTCCAGAAGCCCAGAATACCATTCAGAGTATAGACCATGACCTGGCTGAGGGTTGAGATACTTTTGGCCACGCCCCTTTGCCTAGAAGCCCCTAAACCCATTGAAATAGCATTGGGGGTTTAAATTCGTTAGGCCCCGCCCCTTTGGGTCCAGAAGCCCAGAATACCATTCAGAGTATAGACCATGACATGGCTGAGGGTTGAGATACTTTTGGCCACGCCCCTTTTGCCTAGAAGCCCCAAAATCCATTGAAATAGCATTGGGGGTTTAAATTCGTTAGGCCCCGCCCCTTTGGGTCCAGAAGCCCAAAATACCATTCAGAGTATAGACCATGACATGGCTGAGGGTTGAGATACGTTTGGCCACGCCCCTTTTGCCTAGAAGCCCCTAAACCCATTGAAATAGCATTGGGGGTTTAAATTCGTTAGGCCCCGCCCCTTTGGGTCCAGAAGCCCAGAATGTCATTCAGAGTATAGAACATGACATGGCTGAGGGTTGAGATACTTTTGGCCACGCCCCTTTTGCCTAGAAGCACCTAAACCCATTGAAATAGCATTGGGGGTTTAAATTCGTTAGGCCCCACCCCTTTGGGTCCAGAAGCCCAGAATGCCATTCAGAGTATAGACCATGACATGGCTGAGGGTTGAGATTCGTTTGGCCACGCCCCTTTTGCCTAGAAGCCCCTAAACCCATTGAAATAGCATTGGGGGTTTAAATTCGTTAGGCCCCGCCCCTTTGGGTCCAGAAGCCCAGAATGCCATTCAGAGTATAGAACATGACATGGCTGAGGGTTGAGATACTTTTGGCCACGCCCCTTTTGCCTAGAAGCACCTAAACCCATTGAAATAGCATTGGGGGTTTAAATTCGTTAGGCCCCGCCCCTTTGGGTCCAGAAGCCCAGAATGCCATTCAGAGTATAGACCATGACATGGCTGAGGGTTGAGATACTTTTGGCCACGCCCCTTTTGCCTAGAAGCACCTAAACCCATTGAAATAGCATTGGGGGTTTAAATTCGTTAGGCCCCGCCCCTTTGGGTCCAGAAGCCCAGAATGCCATTCAGAGTATAGACCATGACATGGCTGAGGGTTGAGATACGTTTGGCCACGCCCCTTTTGCCTAGAAGCCCCTAAACCCATTGAAATAGCATTGGGGGTTTAAATTCGTTAGGCCCCGCCCCATTGGGTCCAGAAGCCCAGAATACCATTCAGAGTATAGACCATGACATGGCTGAGGGTTGAGATACTTTTGGCCACGCCCCTTTTGCCTAGAAGCACCTAAACCCATTGAAATAGCATTGGGGGTTTAAATTCGTTAGGCCCCGCCCCTTTGGGTCCAGAAGCCCAAAATACCATTCAGAGTATAGACCATGACATGGCTGAGGGTTGAGATACATTTGGCCACGCCCCTTTTGCCTAGAAGCCCCTAAACCCATTGAAATAGCATTGGGGGTTTAAATTCGTTAGGCCCCGCCCCTTTGGGTCCAGAAGCCCAGAATGCCATTCAGAGTATAGACCATGACATGGCTGAGGGTTGAGATACTTTTGGCCACGCCCCTTTTGCCTAGAAGCACCTAACCCCATTGAAATAGCATTGGGGGTTTAAATTCGTTAGGCCCCGCCCCTTTGGGTCCAGAAGCCCAGAATACCATTCAGAGTATAGACCATGACATGGCTGAGGGTTGAGATA
The DNA here is from genome assembly GCF_055691185.1 of Crinia signifera. Taxonomy (NCBI): domain Eukaryota; kingdom Metazoa; phylum Chordata; class Amphibia; order Anura; family Myobatrachidae; genus Crinia; species Crinia signifera. The sequence continues at coordinate 207,486,028 of NC_139217.1, read as the reverse complement.
CTTTTGGCCACGCCCCTAGACTAGAAGCCCCTAAACCCATTGAAATAGCATTGGGGGTTTAAATTCGTTAGGCCCCGCCCCTTTGGGTCCAGAAGCCCAGAATGCCATTCAGAGTATAGACCATGACATGGCTGAGGGTTGAGATACGTTTGGCCACGCCCCTTTTGCCTAGAAGCCCCTAAACCCATTGAAATAGCATTGGGGGTTTAAATTCGTTAGGCCCCGCCCCTTTGGGTCCAGAAGCCCAGAATGCCATTCAGAGTATAGACCATGACATGGCTGAGGGTTGAGATACTTTTGGCCACGCCGCTTTTGCCTAGAAGCCCCTAAACCCATTGAAATAGCATTGGGGGTTTAAATTCGTTAGGCCCCGCCCCTTTGGGTCCAGAAGCCCAGAATGCCATTCAGAGTATAGACCATGACATGGCTGAGGGTTGAGATACTTTTGGCCACGCCCCTTTTGCCTAGAAGCCCCTAAACACATTGAAAAAACATTGGGGGTTTAAATTCGTTAGGCCCCGCCCCTTTGGGTCCAGAAGCCCAGAATGCCATTCAGAGTATAGACCATGACATGGCTGAGGGTTGAGATACTTTTGGCCACGCCCCTTTGCCTAGAAGCCCCTAAACCCATTGAAATAGCATTGGGGGGTTTAAATTCGTTAGGCCCCGCCCCTTTGGGTCCAGAAGCCCAGAATACCATTCAGAGTATAGACCATGACCTGGCTGAGGGTTGAGATTCTTTTAGCCACGCCCCTTTTGCCTAGAAGCCCCTAAACCCGTTGAAATAGCATTGGGGGTTTAAATTCGTTAGGCCACGCCCCTTTGGGTCCAGAAGCCCAGAATGCCATTCACAGTATAGACCATGACATGGCTGAGGGTTGATATACTTTTGGCCACGCCCCTTTGCCTAGAAGCCCCTAAACCCATTGAAATAGCATTGGGGGTTTAAATTCGTTAGGCCCCGCCCCTTTGGGTCCAGAAGCCCAGAATGCCATTCAGAGTATAGACCATGACATGGCTGAGGGTTGAGATACTTTTGGCCACGCCCCTTTTGCCTAGAAGCACCTAACCCCATTGAAATAGCATTGGGGGTTTAAATTCGTTAGGCCCCGCCCCTTTGGGTCCAGAAGCCCAGAATACCATTCAGAGTATAGACCATGACATGGCTGAGGGTTGAGATACTTTTGGCCACGCCCCTAGACTAGAAGCCCCTAAACCCATTGAAATAGCATTGGGGGTTTAAATTCGTTAGGCCCCGCCCCTTTGGGTCCAGAAGCCCAGAATGCCATTCAGAGTATAGACCATGACATGGCTGAGGGTTGAGATACGTTTGGCCACGCCCCTTTTGCCTAGAAGCCCCTAAACCCATTGAAATAGCATTGGGGGTTTAAATTCGTTAGGCCCCGCCCCTTTGGGTCCAGAAGCCCAGAATGCCATTCAGAGTATAGACCATGACATGGCTGAGGGTTGAGATACTTTTGGCCACGCCCCTTTTGCCTAGAAGCCCCTAAACACATTGAAAAAGCATTGGGGGTTTAAATTCGTTAGGCCCCGCCCCTTTGGGTCCAGAAACCCAGAATGCCATTCAGAGTATAGACCATGACATGGCTGAGGGTTGAGATACTTTTGGCCACGCCCCTTTGCCTAGAAGCCCCTAAACCCATTGAAATAGCATTGGGGGGTTTAAATTCGTTAGGCCCCGCCCCTTTGGGTCCAGAAGCCCAGAATACCATTCAGAGTATAGACCATGACCTGGCTGAGGGTTGAGATTCTTTTAGCCACGCCCCTTTTGCCTAGAAGCCCCTAAACCCGTTGAAATAGCATTGGGGGTTTAAATTCGTTAGGCCACGCCCCTTTGGGTCCAGAAGCCCAGAATGCCATTCACAGTATAGACCATGACATGGCTGAGGGTTGATATACTTTTGGCCACGCCCCTTTGCCTAGAAGCCCCTAAACCCATTGAAATAGCATTGGGGGTTTAAATTCGTTAGGCCCCGCCCCTTTGGGTCCAGAAGCCCAGAATGCCATTCAGAGTATAGACCATGACATGGCTGAGGGTTGAGATACTTTTGGCCACGCCCCTTTTGCCTAGAAGCCCCTAAACCCATTGAAATAGCATTGGGGGTTTAAATTCGTTAGGCCACGCCCCTTTGGGTCCAGAAGCCCAGAATGCCATTCAGAGTATAGACCAAGACATGGCTGAGGGTTGAGATACTTTTGGCCACGCCCCTTTGCCTAGAAGCCCCTAAACCCATTGAAATAGCATTGGGGGTTTAAATTCGTTAGGCCCCGCCCCTTTGGGTCCAGAAGCCCAGAATACCATTCATAGTATAGACCATGACATGGCTGAGGGTTGAGATACTTTTGGCCACGCCCCTTTTGCCTAGAAGCCCCTAAACCCATTGAAATAGCATTGGGGGTTTAAATTCGTTAGGCCCCGCCCCTTTGGGTCCAGAAGCCCAGAATGCCATTCAGAGTATAGACCATGACATGGCTGAGGGTTGAGATACTTTTTTCCACGCCCCTTTGCCTAGAAGCCCCTAAACCCATTGAAATAGCATTGGGGGTTTAAATTCGTTAGGCCCCGCCCCTTTGGGTCCAGAAGCCCAGAATGCCATTCAGAGTATAGACCATGACATGACTGAGGGTTGAGATACTTTTGGCCACGCCCCTTTGCCTAGAAGCCCCTAAACCCATTGAAATAGCATTGGGGGTTTAAATTCGTTAGGCCCCGCCCCTTTGGGTCCAGAAGCCCAGAATACCATTCAGAGTATAGACCATGACATGGCTGAGGGTTGAGATACTTTTGGCCACGCCCCTTTTGCCTAGAAGCCCCTAAACCCATTGAAATAGCATTGGGGGTTTAAATTCGTTAGGCCCCGCCCCTTTGGGTCCAGAAGCCCAGAATGCCATTCAGAGTATAGACCATGACATGGCTGAGGGTTGAGATACTTTTTTCCACGCCCCTTTGCCTAGAAGCCCCTAAACCCATTGAAATAGCATTGGGGGTTTAAATTCGTTAGGCCCCGCCCCTTTGGGTCCAGAAGCCCAGAATGCCATTCAGAGTATAGACCATGACATGACTGAGGGTTGAGATACTTTTGGCCACGCCCCTTTGCCTAGAAGCCCCTAAACCCATTGAAATAGCATTGGGGGTTTAAATTCGTTAGGCCCCGCCCCTTTGGGTCCAGAAGCCCAGAATACCATTCAGAGTATAGACCATGACCTGGCTGAGGGTTGAGATACTTTTGGCCACGCCCCTTTGCCTAGAAGCCCCTAAACCCATTGAAATAGCATTGGGGTTTTAAATTCGTTAGGCCCCGCCCCTTTGGGTCCAGAAGCCCAGAATACCATTCAGAGTATAGACCATGACCTGGCTGAGGGTTGAGATTCTTTTAGCCACGCCCCTTTTGCCTAGAAACCCCTAAACCCATTGAAATAGCAATGGGGGTTTAAATTCGTTAGGCCCCGCCCCTTTGGGTCCAGAAGCCCAAAATACCATTCAGAGTATAGACCATGACATGGCTGAGGGTTGAGATACGTTTGGCCACGCCCCTTTTGCCTAGAAGCCCCTAAACCCATTGAAATAGCATTGGGGGTTTAAATTCGTTAGGCCCCGCCCCTTTGGGTCCAGAAGCCCAGAATGCCATTCAGAGTATAGACCATGACATGGCTGAGGGTTGAGATACTTTTGGCCACGCCCCTTTTGCCTAGAAGCACCTAACCCCATTGAAATAGCATTGGGGGTTTAAATTCGTTAGGCCCCGCCCCTTTGGGTCCAGAAGCCCAGAATACCATTCAGAGTATAGACCATGACATGGCTGAGGGTTGAGATACTTTTGGCCACGCCCCTAGCCTAGAAGCCCCTAAACCCATTGAAATAGCATTGGGGGTTTTAATTCGTTAGGCCCCGCCCCTTTGGGTCCAGAAGCCCAGAATGCCATTCAGAGTATAGACCATGACATGGCTGAGGGTTGAGATACGTTTGGCCACGCCCCTTTTGCCTAGAAGCCCCTAAACCCATCGAAATAGCATTGGGGGTTTAAATTCGTTAGGCCCCGCCCCTTTGGGTCCAGAAGCCCAGAATGCCATTCAGAGTATAGACCATGACATGGCTGAGGGTTGAGATACTTTTGGCCACGCCCCTTTTGCCTAGAAGCCCCTAAACCCATTGAAATAGCATTGGGGGTTTAAATTCGTTAGGCCCCGCCCCTTTGGGTCCAGAAGCCCAGAATGCCATTCACAGTATAGACCATGACATGGCTGAGGGTTGATATACTTTTGGCCACGCCCCTTTGCCTAGAAGCCCCTAAACCCATTGAAATAGCATTGGGGGTTTAAATTCGTTAGGCCCCGCCCCTTTGGGTCCAGAAGCCCAGAATGCCATTCAGAGTATAGACCATGACATGGCTGAGGGTTGAGATACTTTTGGCCACGCCCCTTTGCCTAGAAGCCCCTAAACCCATTGAAATAGCATTGGGGGTTTAAATTCGTTAGGCCCCGCCCCTTTGGGTCCAGAAGCCCAGAATACCATTCATAGTATAGACCATGACATGGCTGAGGGTTGAGATACTTTTGGCCACGCCCCTTTTGCCTAGAAGCCTCTAAACCCATTGAAATAGCATTGGGGGTTTAAATTCGTTAGGCCCCGCCCCTTTGGGTCCAGAAGCCCAGAATGCCATTCAGAGTATAGACCATGACATGGCTGAGGGTTGAGATACTTTTTTCCACGCCCCTTTGCCTAGAAGCCCCTAAACCCATTGAAATAGCATTGGGGGTTTAAATTCGTTAGGCCCCGCCCCTTTGGGTCCAGAAGCCCAGAATGCCATTCAGAGTATAGACCATGACATGACTGAGGGTTGAGATACTTTTGGCCACGCCCCTAGCCTAGAAGCCCCTAAACCCATTGAAATAGCATTGGGGGTTTTAATTCGTTAGGCCCCGCCCCTTTGGGTCCAGAAGCCCAGAATGCCATTCAGAGTATAGACCATGACATGGCTGAGGGTTGAGATACGTTTGGCCACGCCCCTTTTGCCTAGAAGCCCCTAAACCCATCGAAATAGCATTGGGGGTTTAAATTCGTTAGGCCCCGCCCCTTTGGGTCCAGAAGCCCAGAATGCCATTCACAGTATAGACCATGACATGGCTGAGGGTTGATATACTTTTGGCCACGCCCCTTTGCCTAGAAGCCCCTAAACCCATTGAAATAGCATTGGGGGTTTAAATTCGTTAGGCCCCGCCCCTTTGGGTCCAGAAGCCCAGAATGCCATTCAGAGTATAGACCATGACATGGCTGAGGGTTGAGATACTTTTGGCCACGCCCCTTTTGCCTAGAAGCACCTAACCCCATTGAAATAGCATTGGGGGTTTAAATTCGTTAGGCCCCGCCCCTTTGGGTCCAGAAGCCCAGAATACCATTCAGAGTATAGACCATGACATGGCTGAGGGTTGAGATACTTTTGGCCACGCCCCTAGCCTAGAAGCCCCTAAACCCATTGAAATAGCATTGGGGGTTTTAATTCGTTAGGCCCCGCCCCTTTGGGTCCAGAAGCCCAGAATGCCATTCAGAGTATAGACCATGACATGGCTGAGGGTTGAGATACGTTTGGCCACGCCCCTTTTGCCTAGAAGCCCCTAAACCCATCGAAATAGCATTGGGGGTTTAAATTCGTTAGGCCCCGCCCCTTTGGGTCCAGAAGCCCAGAATGCCATTCAGAGTATAGACCATGACATGGCTGAGGGTTGAGATACTTTTGGCCACGCCCCTTTTGCCTAGAAGCCCCTAAACCCATTGAAATAGCATTGGGGGTTTAAATTCGTTAGGCCCCGCCCCTTTGGGTCCAGAAGCCCAGAATGCCATTCACAGTATAGACCATGACATGGCTGAGGGTTGATATACTTTTGGCCACGCCCCTTTGCCTAGAAGCCCCTAAACCCATTGAAATAGCATTGGGGGTTTAAATTCGTTAGGCCCCGCCCCTTTGGGTCCAGAAGCCCAGAATGCCATTCAGAGTATAGACCATGACATGGCTGAGGGTTGAGATACTTTTGGCCACGCCCCTTTGCCTAGAAGCCCCTAAACCCATTGAAATAGCATTGGGGGTTTAAATTCGTTAGGCCCCGCCCCTTTGGGTCCAGAAGCCCAGAATACCATTCATAGTATAGACCATGACATGGCTGAGGGTTGAGATACTTTTGGCCACGCCCCTTTTGCCTAGAAGCCTCTAAACCCATTGAAATAGCATTGGGGGTTTAAATTCGTTAGGCCCCGCCCCTTTGGGTCCAGAAGCCCAGAATGCCATTCAGAGTATAGACCATGACATGGCTGAGGGTTGAGATACTTTTTTCCACGCCCCTTTGCCTAGAAGCCCCTAAACCCATTGAAATAGCATTGGGGGTTTAAATTCGTTAGGCCCCGCCCCTTTGGGTCCAGAAGCCCAGAATGCCATTCAGAGTATAGACCATGACATGACTGAGGGTTGAGATACTTTTGGCCACGCCCCTTTGCCTAGAAGCCCCTAAACCCATTGAAATAGCATTGGGGGTTTAAATTCGTTAGGCCCCGCCCCTTTGGGTCCAGAAGCCCAGAATACCATTCAGAGTATAGACCATGACATGGCTGAAGGTTGAGATACTTTTGGCCACGCCCCTTTTGCCTAGAAGCCCCTAAACCCATTGAAATAGCATTGGGGGTTTAAATTCGTTAGGCCCCGCCTCTTTGGGTCCAGAAGCCCAGAATGCCATTCAGAGTATAGACCATGACATGGCTGAGGGTTGAGATACTTTTTTCCACGCCCCTTTGCCTAGAAGCCCCTAAACCCATTGAAATATCATTGGGGGTTTAAATTCGTTAGGCCCCGCCCCTTTGGGTCCAGAAGCCCAGAATGCCATTCAGAGTATAGACCATGACATGACTGAGGGTTGAGATACTTTTGGCCACGCCCCTTTGCCTAGAAGCCCCTAAACCCATTAAAATAGCATTGGGGGTTTAAATTCGTTAGGCCCCGCCCCTTTGGGTCCAGAAGCCCAGAATACCATTCAGAGTATAGCCCATGACATGGCTGAGGGTTGAGATACGTTTGGCCACGCCCCTTTTGCCTAGAAGCCCCTAAACCCATTGAAATAGCATTGGGGGTTTAAATTCGTTAGGCCCCGCCCCTTTGGGACAAGAAGCCCAGAATGCCATTCAGAGTATAGACCATGACATGGCTGAGGGTTGAGATACTTTTGGCCACGCCCCCTTTGCCTAGAAGCCCCTAAACCCATTGAAATAGCATTGGGGGTTTAAATTCGTTAGGCCACGCCCCTTTGGGTCCAGAAGCCCAGAATACCATTCAGAGTATAGACCATGGCTAAGGGTTAAGATACTTTTGGCCACGCCCCTTTGCCTAGAAGCCCCTAAACCCATTGAAATAGCATTGGGGGTTTAAATTCGTTAGGCCACGCCCCTTTGGGTCCAGAATCCCAGAATACCATTCAGAGTATAGACCATGACATGGCTGAGGGTTGAGATACTTTTGGCCACGCCCCTTTGCCTAGAAGCCCCTAAACCCATTGAAATAGCATTAAGGGTTTAAATTCGTTAGGCCCCGCCCCTTTGGGTCCAGAAGCCCAAAATGCAATTCAGAGTATAGACCATGACATGGCTGAGGGATGAGATACTTTTGGCCACGCCCCTTTTGCCTAGAAGCCCCTAAACCCATTGAAATAGCATTGGGGGTTTAAATTCGTTAGGCCCCGCCCCTTTGGGTCCAGAAGCCGAGAATACCATTCAGATTATAGACCATGACCTGGCTGAGGGTTGAGATTCTTTTAGCCACGCCCCTTTTGCCTAGAAGCCCCTAAACCCATTGAAATAGCATTGGGGGTTTAAATTCGTTAGGCCACGCCCCTTTGGGTCCAGAAGCCCAGAATACCATTCAGAGTATAGACCATGACATGGCTGAGGGTTGAGATACTTTTGGCCACGCCCCTTTTGCCTAGAAGCCCCTAAACCCATTGACATAGCATTGGGGGTTTAAATTCGTTAGGCCACGCCCCTTTTGGTCCAGAAGCCCAGAATGCCATTCAGAGTATAGACCATGACATGGCTGAGGGTTGAGATACTTTTGGCCACGCCCCCTTTGCCTAGAAGCCCCTAAACCCATTGAAATAGCATTGGGGGTTTAAATTCGTTAGGCCCCGCCCCTTTGGGTCCAGAAGCCCAGAATACCATTCAGAGTATAGACCATGACATGGCTGAGGGTTGAGATACGTTTTGCCACGCCCCTTTTGCCTAGAAGCCCCTAAACCCATTGAAATAGCATTGGGGGTTTAAATTCGTTAGGCCCCGCCCCTTTGGGACAAGAAGCCCAGAATGCCATTCAGAGTATAGACCATGACATGGCTGAGGGTTGAGATACTTTTTGCCATGCCCCTTTTGCCTAGAAGCCCCTAAACCCATTGAAATAGCATTGGGGGTTTTAATTCGTTAGGCCACGCCCCTTTGGGTCCAGAAGCCCAGAATACCATTCAGAGTATAGACCATGACATGGCTGAGGGTTGAGATACTTTTGGCCACGCCTCTTTTGCCTAGAAGCCACTAAACCCATTGAAATAGCATTGGGGGTTTAAATTAGTTAGGCCCCGCCCCTTTGGGTCCAGAAGCCCAGAATGCCATTCATAGTATAGACCATGACATGGCTGAGGGTTGAGATACTTTTGGTTACGCCTCTTTTGCCTAGAAGCCACTAAACCCATTGAAATAGCATTGGGGGTTTAAATTAGTTAGGCCCCGCCCCTTTGGGTCCAGAAGCCCAGAATGCCATTCAGAGTATAGACCATGACATGGCTGAGGGTTGAGATACTTTTGGCCACGCCCCTTTTGCCTAGAAGCCCCTAAACCCATTGAAATAGCATTGGGGGTTTAAATTCGTTAGGCCCCGCCCCTTTGGGTCCAGAAGCCCAGAATACCATTCAGAGTATAGACCATGACATGGCTGAGGGTTGAGATACTTTTGGCCACGCCCCTTTTGCCTAAACCCATTGAAATAGCATTGGGGGTTTAAATTCGTTAGGCCCCGCCCCTTTGGGTCCAGAAGCCCAGAATATCATTCAGAGTATAGACCATGACATGGCTGAGGGTTGAGATACGTTTGGCCACGCCCCTTTTGCCTAGAAGCCCCTAAACCCATTGAAATAGCATTGGGGGTTTAAATTCGTTAGGCCCCGCCCCTTTGGGTCCAGAAGCCCAGAATACCATTCAGAGTATAGACCATGACATGGCTGAGGGTTGAGATACTTTTGGCCACGCCCCTAGCCTAGAAGCCCCTAAACCCATTGAAATAGCATTGGGGTTTTTAATTCGTTAGGCCCCGCCCCTTTGGGTCCAGAAGCCCAGAATGCCATTCAGAGTATAGACTATGACATGGCTGAGGGTTGAGATACGTTTGGCCACGCCCCTTTTGCCTAGAAGCCCCTAAACCCATCGAAATAGCATTGGGGGTTTAAATTCGTTAGGCCCCGCCCCTTTGGGTCCAGAAGCCCAGAATGCCATTCAGAGTATAGACCATGACATGGCTGAGGGTTGAGATACTTTTGGCCACGCCCCTTTTGCCTAGAAGCCCCTAAACCCATTGAAATAGCATTGGGGGTTTAAATTCGTTAGGCCCCGCCCCTTTGGGTCCAGAAGCCCAGAATGCCATTCACAGTATAGACCATGACATGGCTGAGGGTTGATATACTTTTGGCCACGCCCCTTTGCCTAGAAGCCCCTAAACCCATTGAAATAGCATTGGGGGTTTAAATTCGTTAGGCCCCGCCCCTTTGGGTCCAGAAGCCCAGAATGCCATTCAGAGTATAGACCATGACATGGCTGAGGGTTGAGATACTTTTGGCCACGCCCCTTTTGCCTAGAAGCCCCTAAACCCATTGAAATAGCATTGGGGGTTTAAATTCGTTAGGCCACGCCCCTTTGGGTCCAGAAGCCCAGAATGCCATTCAGAGTATAGACCATGACATGGCTGAGGGTTGAGATACTTTTGGCCACGCCCCTTTGCCTAGAAGCCCCTAAACCCATTGAAATAGCATTGGGGGTTTAAATTCGTTAGGCCCCGCCCCTTTGGGTCCAGAAGCCCAGAATACCATTCATAGTATAGACCATGACATGGCTGAGGGTTGAGATACTTTTGGCCACGCCCCTTTTGCCTAGAAGCCTCTAAACCCATTGAAATAGCATTGGGGGTTTAAATTCGTTAGGCCCCGCCCCTTTGGGTCCAGAAGCCCAGAATGCCATTCAGAGTATAGACCATGACATGGCTGAGGGTTGAGATACTTTTTTCCACGCCCCTTTGCCTAGAAGCCCCTAAACCCATTGAAATAGCATTGGGGGTTTAAATTCGTTAGGCCCCGCCCCTTTGGGTCCAGAAGCCCAGAATGCCATTCAGAGTATAGACCATGACATGACTGAGGGTTGAGATACTTTTGGCCACGCCCCTTTGCCTAGAAGCCCCTAAACCCATTGAAATAGCATTGGGGGTTTAAATTCGTTAGGCCCCGCCCCTTTGGGTCCAGAAGCCCAGAATACCATTCAGAGTATAGACCATGACATGGCTGAAGGTTGAGATACTTTTGGCCACGCCCCTTTTGCCTAGAAGCCCCTAAACCCATTGAAATAGCATTGGGGGTTTAAATTCGTTAGGCCCCGCCCCTTTGGGTCCAGAAGCCCAGAATGCCATTCAGAGTATAGACCATGACATGGCTGAGGGTTGAGATACTTTTTTCCACGCCCCTTTGCCTAGAAGCCCCTAAACCCATTGAAATATCATTGGGGGTTTAAATTCGTTAGGCCCCGCCCCTTTGGGTCCAGAAGCCCAGAATGCCATTCAGAGTATAGACCATGACATGACTGAGGGTTGAGATACTTTTGGCCACGCCCCTTTGCCTAGAAGCCCCTAAACCCATTGAAATAGCATTGGGGGTTTAAATTCGTTAGGCCCCGCCCCTTTGGGTCCAGAAGCCCAGAATACCATTCAGAGTATAGCCCATGACATGGCTGAGGGTTGAGATACGTTTGGCCACGCCCCTTTTGCCTAGAAGCCCCTAAACCCATTGAAATAGCATTGGGGGTTTAAATTCGTTAGGCCCCGCCCCTTTGGGACAAGAAGCCCAGAATGCCATTCAGAGTATAGACCATGACATGGCTGAGGGTTGAGATACTTTTGGCCACGCCCCCTTTGCCTAGAAGCCCCTAAACCCATTGAAATAGCATTGGGGGTTTAAATTCGTTAGGCCACGCCCCTTTGGGTCCAGAAGCCCAGAATACCATTCAGAGTATAGACCATGACATGGCTAAGGGTTAAGATACTTTTGGCCACGCCCCTTTGCCTAGAAGCCCCTAAACCCATTGAAATAGCATTGGGGGTTTAAATTCGTTAGGCCACGCCCCTTTGGGTCCAGAAGCCCAGAATACCATTCAGAGTATAGACCATGACATGGCTGAGGGTTGAGATACTTTTGGCCACGCCCCTTTGCCTAGAAGCCCCTAAACCCATTGAAATAGCATTAAGGGTTTAAATTCGTTAGGCCCCGCCCCTTTGGGTCCAGAAGCCCAAAATGCAATTCAGAGTATAGACCATGACATGGCTGAGGGATGAGATACTTTTGGCCACGCCCCTTTTGCCTAGAAGCCCCTAAACCCATTGAAATAGCATTGGGGGTTTAAATTCGTTAGGCCCCGCCCCTTTGGGTCCAGAAGCCGAGAATACCATTCAGATTATAGACCATGACCTGGCTGAGGGTTGAGATTCTTTTAGCCACGCCCCTTTTGCCTAGAAGCCCCTAAACCCATTGAAATAGCATTGGGGGTTTAAATTCGTTAGGCCACGCCCCTTTGGGTCCAGAAGCCCAGAATACCATTCAGAGTATAGACCATGACATGGCTGAGGGTTGAGATACTTTTGGCCACGCCCCTTTTGCCTAGAAGCCCCTAAACCCATTGACATAGCATTGGGGGTTTAAATTCGTTAGGCCACGCCCCTTTTGGTCCAGAAGCCCAGAATGCCATTCAGAGTATAGACCATGACATGGCTGAGGGTTGAGATACTTTTGGCCACGCCCCCTTTGCCTAGAAGCCCCTAAACCCATTGAAATAGCATTGGGGGTTTAAATTCGTTAGGCCCCGCCCCTTTGGGTCCAGAAGCCCAGAATACCATTCAGAGTATAGACCATGACATGGCTGAGGGTTGAGATACGTTTTGCCACGCCCCTTTTGCCTAGAAGCCCCTAAACCCATTGAAATAGCATTGGGGGTTTAAATTCGTTAGGCCCCGCCCCTTTGGGACAAGAAGCCCAGAATGCCATTCAGAGTATAGACCATGACATGGCTGAGGGTTGAGATACTTTTTGCCACGCCCCTTTTGCCTAGAAGCCCCTAAACCCATTGAAATAGCATTGGGGGTTTTAATTCGTTAGGCCACGCCCCTTTGGGTCCAGAAGCCCAGAATACCATTCAGAGAATAGACCATGACATGGCTGAGGGTTGAGATACTTTTGGCCACGCCTCTTTTGCCTAGAAGCCACTAAACCCATTGAAATAGCATTGGGGGTTTAAATTAGTTAGGCCCCGCCCCTTTGGGTCCAGAAGCCCAGAATGCCATTCATAGTATAGACCATGACATGGCTGAGGGTTGAGATACTTTTGGTTACGCCTCTTTTGCCTAGAAGCCACTAAACCCATTGAAATAGCATTGGGGGTTTAAATTAGTTAGGCCCCGCCCCTTTGGGTCCAGAAGCCCAGAATGCCATTCAGAGTATAGACCATGACATGGCTGAGGGTTGAGATACTTTTGGCCACGCCCCTTTTGCCTAGAAGCCCCTAAACCCATTGAAATAGCATTGGGGGTTTAAATTCGTTAGGCCCCGCCCCTTTGGGTCCAGAAGCCCATAATACCATTCAGAGTATAGACCATGACATGGCTGAGGGTTGAGATACTTTTGGCCACGCCCCTTTTGCCTAAACCCATTGAAATAGCATTGGGGGTTTAAATTCGTTAGGCCCCGCCCCTTTGGGTCCAGAAGCCCAGAATATCATTCAGAGTATAGACCATGACATGGCTGAGGGTTGAGATACGTTTGGCCACGCCCCTTTTGCCTAGAAGCCCCTAAACCCATTGAAATAGCATTGGGGGTTTAAATTCGTTAGGCCCCGCCCCTTTGGGTCCAGAAGCCCAGAATACCATTCGTAGTATAGACCATGACATGGCTGAGGGTTGAGATACTTTTGGCCACGCCCCTTTGCCTAGAAGCCCCTAAACCCATTGAAATAGCATTGGGGGTTTAAATTCGTTAGGCCCCGCCCCTTTGTTCCAGAAGCCCAGAATGCCATTCAGAGTATAGACCATGACATGGCTGAGGGTTGAGATACTTTTGGCCACGCCCCTTTGCCTAGAAGCCCCTAAACCCATTGAAATAGCATTGGGGGTTTAAATTCGTTAGGCCCCGCCCCTTTGGGTCCAGAAGCCCAGAATACCATTCAGAGTATAGACCATGACCTGGCTGAGGGTTGAGATACTTTTGGCCACGCCCCTTTGCCTAGAAGCCCCTAAACCCATTGAAATAGCATTGGGGGTTTAAATTCGTTAGGCCCCGCCCCTTTGGGTCCAGAAGCCCAGAATACCATTCAGAGTATAGACCATGACCTGGCTGAGGGTTGAGATTATTTTAGCCACGCCCCTTTTGCCTAGAAACCCCTAAACCCATTGAAATAGCATTGGGGGTTTAAATTCGTTAGGCCCCGCCCCTTTGGGTCCAGAAGCCCAAAATACCATTCAGAGTATAGACCATGACATGGCTGAGGGTTGAGATACGTTTGGCCACGCCCCTTTTGCCTAGAAGCCCCTAAACCCATTGAAATAGCATTGGGGGTTTAAATTCGTTAGGCCCCGCCCCTTTGGGTCCAGAAGCCCAGAATGCCATTCAGAGTATAGACCATGACATGGCTGAGGGTTGAGATACTTTTGGCCACGCCCCTTTTGCCTAGAAGCACCTAACCCCATTGAAATAGCATTGGGGGTTTAAATTCGTTAGGCCCCGCCCCTTTGGGTCCAGAAGCCCAGAATACCATTCAGAGTATAGACCATGACATGGCTAAGGGTTGAGATACTTTTGGCCACGCCCCTAGCCTAGAAGCCCCTAAACCCATTGAAATAGCAATGGGGGTTTAAATTCGTTAGGCCCCGCCCCTTTGGGTCCAGAAGCCCAGAATGCCATTCAGAGTATAGACCATGACATGGCTGAGGGTTGAGATACGTTTGGCCACGCCCCTTTTGCCTAGAAGCCCCTAAACCCATTGAAATAGCATTGGGGGTTTAAATTCGTTAGGCCCCGCCCCTTTGGGTCCAGAAGCCCAGAATGCCATTTAGAGTATAGACCATGACATGGCTGAGGGTTGAGATACTTTTGGCCACGCCCCTTTGCCTAGAAGCCCCTAAACCCATTGAAATAGCATTGGGGGTTTAAATTCGTTAGGCCCCGCCCCTTTGGGTCCAGAAGCCCAGAATACCATTCAGAGTATAGACCATGACCTGGCTGAGGGTTGAGATACTTTTGGCCACGCCCCTTTGCCTAGAAGCCCCTTAACCCATTGAAATAGCATTGGGGGTTTAAATTCGTTAGGCCCCGACCCTTTGGGTCCAGAAGCCCAGAATACCATTCAGAGTATAGACCATGACCTGGCTGAGGGTTGAGATTATTTTAGCCACGCCCCTTTTGCCTAGAAACCCCTAAACCCATTGAAATAGCATTGGGGGTTTAAATTCGTTAGGCCCCGCCCCTTTGGGTCCAGAAGCCCAAAATACCATTCAGAGTATAGATCATGACATGGCTGAGGGTTGAGATACGTTTGGCCACGCCCCTTTTGCCTAGAAGCCCCTAAACCCATTGAAATAGCATTGGGGGTTTAAATTCGTTAGGCCCCGCCCCTTTGGGTCCAGAAGCCCAGAATGCCATTCAGAGTATAGACCATGACATGGCTGAGGGTTGAGATACTTTTGGCCACGCCCCTTTTGCCTAGAAGCACCTAACCCCATTGAAATAGCATTGGGGGTTTAAATTCGTTAGGCCCCGCCCCTTTGGGTCCAGAAGCCCAGAATACCATTCAGAGTATAGACCATGACATGGCTGAGGGTTGAGATACTTTTGGCCACGCCCCTAGCCTAGAAGCCCCTAAACCCATTGAAATAGCAATGGGGGTTTAAATTCGTTAGGCCCCGCCCCTTTGGGTCCAGAAGCCCAGAATGCCATTCAGAGTATAGACCATGACATGGCTGAGGGTTGAGATACGTTTGGCCACGCCCCTTTTGCCTAGAAGCCCCTAAACCCATTGAAATAGCATTGGGGGTTTAAATTCGTTAGGCCCCGCCCCTTTGGGTCCAGAAGCCCAGAATGCCATTTAGAGTATAGACCATGACATGGCTGAGGGTTGAGATACTTTTGGCCACGACCCTTTTGCCTAGAAGCCCCTAAACCCATTGAAATAGCATTGGGGGTTTACATTCGTTAGGCCCCGCCCCTTTGGGTCCAGAAGCCCAGAATGCCATTCATAGTATAGACCATGACCTGGCTGAGGGTTGAGATTCTTTTGGCCACGCCCCTTTTGCCTAGAAGCCCCTAAACCCATTGAAATAGCATTGGAGGTTTAAATTCGTTAGGCCCCGCCCCTTTGGGTCCAGAAGCCCAGAATGCCATTCAGAGTATAGACCATGACATGGCTGAGGGTTGAGATACTTTTGGCCACGCCCCTTTTGCCTAGAAGCCCCTAAACCCATTGAAAAAGCATTGGGGGTTTAAATTCGTTAGGCCCCGCCCCTTTGGGTCCAGAAGCCCAGAATGCCATTCAGAGTATAGACCATGACATGGCTGAGGGTTGAGATACTTTTGGCCACGCCCCTTTCCCTAGAAGCCCCTAAACCCATTGAAATAGCATTGGGGGGTTTAAATTCGTTAGGCCCCGCCCCTTTGGGTCCAGAAGCCCAGAATACCATTCAGAGTATAGACCATGACCTGGCTGAGGGTTGAGATTCTTTTAGCCACGCCCCTTTTGCCTAGAAGCCCCTAAACCCGTTGAAATAGCATTGGGGGTTTAAATTCGTTAGGCCACGCCCCTTTGGGTCCAGAAGCCCAGAATGCCATTCACAGTATAGACCATGACATGGCTGAGGGTTGATATACTTTTGGCCACGCCCCTTTGCCTAGAAGCCCCTAAACCCATTGAAATAGCATTGGGGGTTTAAATTCGTTAGGCCCCGCCCCTTTGGGTCCAGAAGCCCAGAATGCCATTCAGAGTATAGACCATGACATGGCTGAGGGTTGAGATACTTTTGGCCACGCCCCTTTTGCCTAGAAGCCCCTAAACCCATTGAAATAGCATTGGGGGTTTAAATTCGTTAGGCCACGCCCCTTTGGGTCCAGAAGCCCAGAATGCCATTCAGAGTATAGACCATGACATGGCTGAGGGTTGAGATACTTTTGGCCACGCCCCTTTTGCCTAGAAGCCCCTAAACCCATTGAAAAAGCATTGGGGGTTTAAATTCGTTAGGCCCCGCCCCTTTGGGTCCAGAAGCCCAGAATGCCATTCAGAGTATAGACCATGACATGGCTGAGGGTTGAGATACTTTTGGCCACGCCCCTTTCCCTAGAAGCCCCTAAACCCATTGAAATAGCATTGGGGGGTTTAAATTCGTTAGGCCCCGCCCCTTTGGGTCCAGAAGCCCAGAATACCATTCAGAGTATAGACCATGACCTGGCTGAGGGTTGAGATTCTTTTAGCCACGCCCCTTTTGCCTAGAAGCCCCTAAACCCGTTGAAATAGCATTGGGGGTTTAAATTCGTTAGGCCACGCCCCTTTGGGTCCAGAAGCCCAGAATGCCATTCACAGTATAGACCATGACATGGCTGAGGGTTGATATACTTTTGGCCACGCCCCTTTGCCTAGAAGCCCCTAAACCCATTGAAATAGCATTGGGGGTTTAAATTCGTTAGGCCCCGCCCCTTTGGGTCCAGAAGCCCAGAATGCCATTCAGAGTATAGACCATGACATGGCTGAGGGTTGAGATACTTTTGGCCACGCCCCTTTTGCCTAGAAGCCCCTAAACCCATTGAAATAGCATTGGGGGTTTAAATTCGTTAGGCCACGCCCCTTTGGGTCCAGAAGCCCAGAATGCCATTCAGAGTATAGACCATGACATGGCTGAGGGTTGAGATACTTTTGGCCACGCCCCTTTGCTTAGAAGCCCCTAAACCCATTGAAATAGCATTGGGTGTTTAAATTCGTTAGGCCACGCCCCTTTGGGTCCAGAAGCCCAGAATGCCATTCAGAGTATAGACCATGACATGGCTGAGGGTTGAGATTCTTTTGGCCACGCCCCTTTTGCCTAGAAGCCCCTAAACCCATTGAAATAGCATTGGGGGTTTAAATTCGTTAGGCCCCGCCCCTTTGGGTCCAGAAGCCCAGAATACCATTCAGAGTATAGACCATGACATGGCTGAGGGTTGAGATACTTTTGGCCACGCCCCTTTTGCCTAGAAGCCCCTAAACCCATTGAAATAGCATTGGGGGTTTAAATTCGTTAGGCCCCGCCCCTTTGGGTCCAGAAGCCCAGAATGCCATTCAGAGTATAGACCATGACATGGCTGAGGGTTGAGATACTTTTTTCCACGCCCCTTTGCCTAGAAGCCCCTAAACCCATTGAAATAGCATTGGGGGTTTAAATTCGTTAGGCCCCGCCCCTTTGGGTCCAGAAGCCCAGAATGCCATTCAGAGTATAGACCATGACATGACTGAGGGTTGAGATACTTTTGGCCACGCCCCTTTGCCTAGAAGCCCCTAAACCCATTGAAATAGCATTGGGGGTTTAAATTCGTTAGGCCCCGCCCCTTTGGGTCCAGAAGCCCAGAATACCATTCAGAGTATAGACCATGACCTGGCTGAGGGTTGAGATTCTTTTAGCCACGCCCCTTTTGCCTAGAAGCCCCTAAACCCATTGAAATAGCATTGGGGGTTTAAATTCGTTAGGCAACGCCCCTTTGGGTCCAGAAGCCCAGAATACCATCAGAGTATAGACCATGACATGGCTGAGGGTTGAGATACTTTTGGCCACGCACCTTTTGCCTAGAAGCCCCTAAACCCATTGAAATAGCATTGGGGGTTTAAATTCGTTAGGCCCCGCCCCTTTTGGTCCAAAAGCCCAGAATATCATTCAGAGTATAGACCATGACATGGCTGAGGGTTAAGATACGTTTGGCCACGCCCCTTTTGCCTAGAAGCCCCTAAACCCATTGAAATAGCATTGGGGGTTTAAATTCGTTAGGCCCCGCCCCTTTGGGTCCAGAAGCCCAGAATACCATTCATAGTATAGACCATGACATGGCTGAGGGTTGAGATACTTTTGGCCACGCCCCTTTTGCCTAGAAGCCCCTAAACCCATTGAAATAGCATTGGGGGTTTAAATTGGTTAGGCCCCGCCCCTTTGGGTCCAGAAGCCCAGAATGCCATTCAGAGTATAGACCATGACATGGCTGAGGGTTGAGATACTTTTTTCCACGCCCCTTTGCCTAGAAGCCCCTAAACCCATTGAAATATCATTGGGGGTTTAAATTCGTTAGGCCCCGCCCCTTTGGGTCCAGAAGCCCAGAATACCATTCAGAGTATAGACCATGACATGGCTGAGGGTTGAGATACTTTTGGCCACGCCCCTTTTGCCTAGAAGCCCCTAAACCCATTGAAATAGCATTGGGGGTTTAAATTCGTTAGGCCCCGCCCCTTTGGGTCCAGAAGCCCAGAATGCCATTCAGAGTATAGACCATGACATGGCTGAGGGTTGAGATACTTTTTTCCACGCCCCTTTGCCTAGAAGCCCCTAAACCCATTGAAATAGCATTGGGGGTTTAAATTCGTTAGGCCCCGCCCCTTTGGGTCCAGAAGCCCAGAATGCCATTCAGAGTATAGACCATGACATGACTGAGGGTTGAGATACTTTTGGCCACGCCCCTTTGCCTAGAAGCCCCTAAACCCATTGAAATAGCATTGGGGGTTTAAATTCGTTAGGCCCCGCCCCTTTGGGTCCAGAAGCCCAGAATACCATTCAGAGTATAGACCATGACCTGGCTGAGGGTTGAGATTCTTTTAGCCACGCCCCTTTTGCCTAGAAGCCCCTAAACCCATTGAAATAGCATTGGGGGTTTAAATTCGTTAGGCCACGCCCCTTTGGGTCCAGAAGCCCAGAATGCCATTCAGAGTATAGACCATGACATGGCTGAGGGTTGAGATACTTTTGGCCACGCCCCTTTTGCCTAGAAGCACCTAACCCCATTGAAATAGCATTGGGGGTTTAAATTCGTTAGGCCCCGCCCCTTTGGGTCCAGAAGCCCAGAATACCATTCAGAGTATAGACCATGACATGGCTGAGGGTTGAGATACTTTTGGCCACGCCCCTAGCCTAGAAGCCCCTAAACCCATTGAAATAGCAATGGGGGTTTAAATTCGTTAGGCCCCGCCCCTTTGGGTCCAGAAGCCCAGAATGCCATTCAGAGTATAGACCATGACATGGCTGAGGGTTGAGATACGTTTGGCCACGCCCCTTTTGCCTAGAAGCCCCTAAACCCATTGAAATAGCATTGGGGGTTTAAATTCGTTAGGCCCCGCCCCTTTGGGTCCAGAAGCCCAGAATGCCATTTAGAGTATAGACCATGAC
This sequence comes from Crinia signifera, assembly GCF_055691185.1. Classification (NCBI taxonomy): domain Eukaryota; kingdom Metazoa; phylum Chordata; class Amphibia; order Anura; family Myobatrachidae; genus Crinia; species Crinia signifera. The sequence goes on along the minus strand of NC_139217.1, from coordinate 207,466,301 downwards.
ATGGCTGAGGGTTGAGATACTTTTGGCCACGACCCTTTTGCCTAGAAGCCCCTAAACCCATTGAAATAGCATTGGGGGTTTACATTCGTTAGGCCCCGCCCCTTTGGGTCCAGAAGCCCAGAATGCCATTCAGAGTATAGACCATGACCTGGCTGAGGGTTGAGATTCTTTTGGCCACGCCCCTTTTGCCTAGAAGCCCCTAAACCCATTGAAATAGCATTGGAGGTTTAAATTCGTTAGGCCCCGCCCCTTTGGGTCCAGAAGCCCAGAATGCCATTCAGAGTATAGACCATGACATGGCTGAGGGTTGAGATACTTTTGGCCACGCCCCTTTTGCCTAGAAGCCCCTAAACCCATTGAAAAAGCATTGGGGGTTTAAATTCGTTAGGCCCCGCCCCTTTGGGTCCAGAAGCCCAGAATACCATTCAGAGTATAGACCATGACCTGGCTGAGGGTTGAGATTCTTTTAGCCACGCCCCTTTTGCCTAGAAGCCCCTAAACCCGTTGAAATAGCATTGGGGGTTTAAATTCGTTAGGCCACGCCCCTTTGGGTCCAGAAGCCCAGAATGCCATTCACAGTATAGACCATGACATGGCTGAGGGTTGATATACTTTTGGCCACGCCCCTTTGCCTAGAAGCCCCTAAACCCATTGAAATAGCATTGGGGGTTTAAATTCGTTAGGCCCCGCCCCTTTGGGTCCAGAAGCCCAGAATACCATTCAGAGTATAGACCATGACCTGGCTGAGGGTTGAGATTCTTTTAGCCACGCCCCTTTTGCCTAGAAGCCCCTAAACCCGTTGAAATAGCATTGGGGGTTTAAATTCGTTAGGCCACGCCCCTTTGGGTCCAGAAGCCCAGAATGCCATTCACAGTATAGACCATGACATGGCTGAGGGTTGATATACTTTTGGCCACGCCCCTTTGCCTAGAAGCCCCTAAACCCATTGAAATAGCATTGGGGGTTTAAATTCGTTAGGCCCCGCCCCTTTGGGTCCAGAAGCCCAGAATGCCATTCAGAGTATAGAACATGACATGGCTGAGGGTTGAGATACTTTTGGCCACGCCCCTTTTGCCTAGAAGCCCCTAAACCCATTGAAATAGCATTGGGGGTTTAAATTCGTTAGGCCACGCCCCTTTGGGTCCAGAAGCCCAGAATGCCATTCAGAGCATAGACCATGACATGGCTGAGGGTTGAGATACTTTTTGGCCACGCCCCTTTGCCTAGAAGCCCCTAAACCCATTGAAATAGCATTGGGGGTTTAAATTCGTTAGGCCCCGCCCCTTTGGGTCCAGAAGCCCAGAATACCATTCATAGTATAGACCATGACATGGCTGAGGGTTGAGATACTTTTGGCCACGCCCCTTTTGCCTAGAAGCCCCTAAACCCATTGAAATAGCATTGGGGGTTTAAATTGGTTAGGCCCCGCCCCTTTGGGTCCAGAAGCCCAGAATGCCATTCAGAGTATAGACCATGACATGGCTGAGGGTTGAGATACTTTTTTCCACGCCCCTTTGCCTAGAAGCCCCTAAACCCATTGAAATAGCATTGGGTGTTTAAATTCGTTAGGCCCCGCCCCTTTGGGTCCAGAAGCCCAGAATGCCATTCAGAGTATAGACCATGACCTGGCTGAGGGTTGAGATTCTTTTGGCCACGCCCCTTTTGCCTAGAAGCCCCTAAACCCATTGAAATAGCATTGGGGGTTTAAATTCGTTAGGCCCCGCCCCTTTGGGTCCAGAAGCCCAGAATACCATTCAGAGTATAGACCATGACATGGCTGAGGGTTGAGATACTTTTGGCCACGCCCCTTTTGCCTAGAAGCCCCTAAACCCATTGAAATAGCATTGGGGGTTTAAATTCGTTAGGCCCCGCCCCTTTGGGTCCAGAAGCCCAGAATGCCATTCAGAGTATAGACCATGACATGGCTGAGGGTTGAGATACTTTTTTCCACGCCCCTTTGCCTAGAAGCCCCTAAACCCATTGAAATAGCATTGGGGGTTTAAATTCGTTAGGCCCCGCCCCTTTGGGTCCAGAAGCCCAGAATGCCATTCAGAGTATAGACCATGACATGACTGAGGGTTGAGATACTTTTGGCCACGCCCCTTTGCCTAGAAGCCCCTAAACCCATTGAAATAGCATTGGGGGTTTAAATTCGTTAGGCCCCGCCCCTTTGGGTCCAGAAGCCCAGAATACCATTCAGAGTATAGACCATGACCTGGCTGAGGGTTGAGATTCTTTTAGCCACGCCCCTTTTGCCTAGAAGCCCCTAAACCCATTGAAATAGCATTGGGGGTTTAAATTCGTTAGGCAACGCCCCTTTGGGTCCAGAAGCCCAGAATACCATCAGAGTATAGACCATGACATGGCTGAGGGTTGAGATACTTTTGGCCACGCCCCTTTTGCCTAGAAGCCCCTAAACCCATTGAAATAGCATTGGGGGTTTAAATTCGTTAGGCCCCGCCCCTTTTGGTCCAAAAGCCCAGAATATCATTCAGAGTATAGACCATGACATGGCTGAGGGTTAAGATACGTTTGGCCACGCCCCTTTTGCCTAGAAGCCCCTAAACCCATTGAAATAGCATTGGGGGTTTAAATTCGTTAGGCCCCGCCCCTTTGGGTCCAGAAGCCCAGAATACCATTCATAGTATAGACCATGACATGGCTGAGGGTTGAGATACTTTTGGCCACGCCCCTTTGCCTAGAAGCCCCTAAACCCATTGAAATAGCATTGGGGGTTTAAATTCGTTAGGCCCCGCCCCTTTGGGTCCAGAAGCCCAGAACACCATTCAGAGTATAGACCATGACCTGGCTGAGGGTTGAGATACTTTTGGCCACGCCCCTTTGCCTAGAAGCCCCTAAACCCATTGAAATAGCATTGGGGGTTTAAATTCGTTAGGCCCCGCCCCTTTGGGTCCAGAAGCCCAGAATGCCATTCAGAGTATAGACCATGACATGGCTGAGGGTTGAGATACTTTTGGCCACGCCCCTTTTGCCTAGAAGCACCTAACCCCATTGAAATAGCATTGGGGGTTTAAATTCGTTAGGCCCCGCCCCTTTGGGTCCAGAAGCCCAGAATACCATTCAGAGTATAGACCATGACATGGCTGAGGGTTGAGATACTTTTGGCCACGCCCCTAGCCTAGAAGCCCCTAAACCCATTGAAATAGCATTGGGGGTTTAAATTCGTTAGGCCCCGCCCCTTTGGGTCCAGAAGCCCAGAATGCCATTCAGAGTATAGACCATGACATGGCTGAGGGTTGAGATACTTTTGGCCACGCCCCTTTTGCCTAGAAGCACCTAACCCCATTGAAATAGCATTGGGGGTTTAAATTCGTTAGGCCCCGCCCCTTTGGGTCCAGAAGCCCAGAATACCATTCAGAGTATAGACCATGACATGGCTGAGGGTTGAGATACTTTTGGCCACGCCCCTAGCCTAGAAGCCCCTAAACCCATTGAAATAGCATTGGGGGTTTAAATTCGTTAGGCCCCGCCCCTTTGGGTCCAGAAGCCCAGAATGCCATTCAGAGTATAGACCATGACATGGCTGAGGGTTGAGATACTTTTGGCCACGCCCCTTTTGCCTAGAAGCCCCTAAACCCATTGAAATAGCATTGGGGGTTTAAATTCGTTAGGCCACGCCCCTTTGGGTCCAGAAGCCCAGAATGCCATTCAGAGTATAGACCATGACATGGCTGAGGGTTGAGATACTTTTGGCCACGCCCCTTTGCCTAGAAGCCCCTAAACCCATTGAAATAGCATTGGGGGTTTAAATTCGTTAGGCCCCGCCCCTTTGGGTCCAGAAGCCCAGAATACCATTCATAGTATAGACCATGACATGGCTGAGGGTTGAGATACTTTTGGCCACGCCCCTTTTGCCTAGAAGCCCCTAAACCCATTGAAATAGCATTGGGGGTTTAAATTCGTTAGGCCCCGCCCCTTTGGGTCCAGAAGCCCAGAATGCCATTCAGAGTATAGACCATGACATGGCTGAGGGTTGAGATACTTTTTTCCACGCCCCTTTGCCTAGAAGCCCCTAAACCCATTGAAATAGCATTGGGGGTTTAAATTCGTTAGGCCCCGCCCCTTTGGGTCCAGAAGCCCAGAATGCCATTCAGAGTATAGACCATGACATGACTGAGGGTTGAGATACTTTTGGCCACGCCCCTTTGCCTAGAAGCCCCTAAACCCATTGAAATAGCATTGGGGGTTTAAATTCGTTAGGCCCCGCCCCTTTGGGTCCAGAAGCCCAGAATACCATTCAGAGTATAGACCATGACCTGGCTGAGGGTTGAGATTCTTTTAGCCACGCCCCTTTTGCCTAGAAGCCCCTAAACCCATTGAAATAGCATTGGGGGTTTAAATTCGTTAGGCAACGCCCCTTTGGGTCCAGAAGCCCAGAATACCATCAGAGTATAGACCATGACATGGCTGAGGGTTGAGATACTTTTGGCCACGCCCCTTTTGCCTAGAAGCCCCTAAACCCATTGAAATAGCATTGGGGGTTTAAATTCGTTAGGCCCCGCCCCTTTTGGTCCAAAAGCCCAGAATATCATTCAGAGTATAGACCATGACATGGCTGAGGGTTAAGATACGTTTGGCCACGCCCCTTTTGCCTAGAAGCCCCTAAACCCATTGAAATAGCATTGGGGGTTTAAATTCGTTAGGCCCCGCCCCTTTGGGTCCAGAAGCCCAGAATACCATTCATAGTATAGACCATGACATGGCTGAGGGTTGAGATACTTTTGGCCACGCCCCTTTGCCTAGAAGCCCCTAAACCCATTGAAATAGCATTGGGGGTTTAAATTCGTTAGGCCCCGCCCCTTTGGGTCCAGAAGCCCAGAATACCATTCAGAGTATAGACCATGACCTGGCTGAGGGTTGAGATACTTTTGGCCACGCCCCTTTGCCTAGAAGCCCCTAAACCCATTGAAATAGCATTGGGGGTTTAAATTCGTTAGGCCCCGCCCCTTTGGGTCCAGAAGCCCAGAATGCCATTCAGAGTATAGACCATGACATGGCTGAGGGTTGAGATACTTTTGGCCACGCCCCTTTTGCCTAGAAGCACCTAACCCCATTGAAATAGCATTGGGGGTTTAAATTCGTTAGGCCCCGCCCCTTTGGGTCCAGAAGCCCAGAATACCATTCAGAGTATAGACCATGACATGGCTGAGGGTTGAGATACTTTTGGCCACGCCCCTAGCCTAGAAGCCCCTAAACCCATTGAAATAGCATTGGGGGTTTAAATTCGTTAGGCCCCGCCCCTTTGGGTCCAGAAGCTCAGAATGCCATTCAGAGTATAGACCATGACATGGCTGAGGGTTGAGATACTTTTGGCCACGCCCCTTTTGCCTAGAAGCACCTAACCCCATTGAAATAGCATTGGGGGTTTAAATTCGTTAGGCCCCGCCCCTTTGGGTCCAGAAGCCCAGAATACCATTCAGAGTATAGACCATGACATGGCTGAGGGTTGAGATACTTTTGGCCACGCCCCTAGCCTAGAAGCCCCTAAACCCATTGAAATAGCATTGGGGGTTTAAATTCGTTAGGCCCCGCCCCTTTGGGTCCAGAAGCCCAGAATGCCATTCAGAGTATAGACCATGACATGGCTGAGGGTTGAGATACTTTTGGCCACGCCCCTTTTGCCTAGAAGCCCCTAAACCCATTGAAATAGCATTGGGGGTTTAAATTCGTTAGGCCACGCCCCTTTGGGTCCAGAAGCCCAGAATGCCATTCAGAGTATAGACCATGACATGGCTGAGGGTTGAGATACTTTTGGCCACGCCCCTTTGCCTAGAAGCCCCTAAACCCATTGAAATAGCATTGGGGGTTTAAATTCGTTAGGCCCCGCCCCTTTGGGTCCAAAAGCCCAGAATACCATTCATAGTATAGACCATGACATGGCTGAGGGTTGAGATACTTTTGGCCACGCCCCTTTTGCCTAGAAGCCCCTAAACCCATTGAAATAGCATTGGGGGTTTAAATTGGTTAGGCCCCGCCCCTTTGGGTCCAGAAGCCCAGAATGCCATTCAGAGTATAGACCATGACATGGCTGAGGGTTGAGATACTTTTTTCCACGCCCCTTTGCCTAGAAGCCCCTAAACCCATTGAAATAGCATTGGGGGTTTAAATTCGTTAGGCCCCGCCCCTTTGGGTCCAGAATCCCAGAATGCCATTTAGAGTATAGACCATGACATGGCTGAGGGTTGAGATACTTTTGGCCACGCCCCTTTTGCCTAGAAGCCCCTAAACCCATTGAAATAGCATTGGGGGTTTAAATTCGTTAGGCCCCGCCCCTTTGGGTCCAGAAGCCCAGAATGCCATTCAGAGTATAGACCATGACCTGGCTGAGGGTTGAGATTCTTTTGGCCACGCCCCTTTTGCCTAGAAGCCCCTAAACCCATTGAAATAGCATTGGAGGTTTAAATTCGTTAGGCCCCGCCCCTTTGGGTCCAGAAGCCCAGAATGCCATTCAGAGTATAGACCATGACATGGCTGAGGGTTGAGATACTTTTGGCCACGCCCCTTTTGCCTAGAAGCCCCTAAACCCATTGAAAAAGCATTGGGGGTTTAAATTCGTTAGGCCCCGCCCCTTTGGGTCCAGAAGCCCAGAATACCATTCAGAGTATAGACCATGACCTGGCTGAGGGTTGAGATTCTTTTAGCCACGCCCCTTTTGCCTAGAAGCCCCTAAACCCGTTGAAATAGCATTGGGGGTTTAAATTCGTTAGGCCACGCCCCTTTGGGTCCAGAAGCCCAGAATGCCATTCACAGTATAGACCATGACATGGCTGAGGGTTGATATACTTTTGGCCACGCCCCTTTGCCTAGAAGCCCCTAAACCCATTGAAATAGCATTGGGGGTTTAAATTCGTTAGGCCCCGCCCCTTTGGGTCCAGAAGCCCAGAATGCCATTCAGAGTATAGACCATGACATGGCTGAGGGTTGAGATACTTTTGGCCACGCCCCTTTTGCCTAGAAGCCCCTAAACCCATTGAAATAGCATTGGGGGTTTAAATTCGTTAGGCCACGCCCCTTTGGGTCCAGAAGCCCAGAATGCCATTCAGAGCATAGACCATGACATGGCTGAGGGTTGAGATACTTTTGGCCACGCCCCTTTGCCTAGAAGCCCCTAAACCCATTGAAATAGCATTGGGGGTTTAAATTCGTTAGGCCCCGCCCCTTTGGGTCCAGAAGCCCAGAATACCATTCATAGTATAGACCATGACATGGCTGAGGGTTGAGATACTTTTGGCCACGCCCCTTTTGCCTAGAAGCCCCTAAACCCATTGAAATAGCATTGGGGGTTTAAATTGGTTAGGCCCCGCCCCTTTGGGTCCAGAAGCCCAGAATGCCATTCAGAGTATAGACCATGACATGGCTGAGGGTTGAGATACTTTTTTCCACGCCCCTTTGCCTAGAAGCCCCTAAACCCATTGAAATAGCATTGGGGGTTTAAATTCGTTAGGCCCCGCCCCTTTGGGTCCAGAAGCCCAGAATGCCATTCAGAGTATAGACCATGACATGACTGAGGGTTGAGATACTTTTGGCCACGCCCCTTTGCCTAGAAGCCCCTAAACCCATTGAAATAGCATTGGGGGTTTAAATTCGTTAGGCCCCGCCCCTTTGGGTCCAGAAGCCCAGAATACCATTCAGAGTATAGACCATGACATGGCTGAGGGTTGAGATACTTTTGGCCACGCCCCTTTTGCCTAGAAGCCCCTAAACCCATTGAAATAGCATTGGGGGTTTAAATTCGTTAGGCCCCGCCCCTTTGGGTCCAGAAGCCCAGAATGCCATTCAGAGTATAGACCATGACATGGCTGAGGGTTGAGATACTTTTTTCCACGCCCCTTTGCCTAGAAGCCCCTAAACCCATTGAAATAGCATTGGGGGTTTAAATTCGTTAGGCCCCGCCCCTTTGGGTCCAGAAACCCAGAATGCCATTCAGAGTATAGACCATGACATGACTGAGGGTTGAGATACTTTTGGCCACGCCCCTTTGCCTAGAAGCCCCTAAACCCATTGAAATAGCATTGGGGGTTTAAATTCGTTAGGCCCCGCCCCTTTGGGTCCAGAAGCCCAGAATACCATTCAGAGTATAGACCATGACCTGGCTGAGGGTTGAGATTCTTTTAGCCACGCCCCTTTTGCCTAGAAGCCCCTAAACCCATTGAAATAGCATTGGGGGTTTAAATTCGTTAGGCAACGCCCCTTTGGGTCCAGAAGCCCAGAATACCATCAGAGTATAGACCATGACATGTCTGAGGGTTGAGATACTTTTGGCCACGCCCCTTTTGCCTAGAAGCCCCTAAACCCATTGAAATAGCATTGGGGGTTTAAATTCGTTAGGCCCCGCCCCTTTTGGTCCAAAAGCCCAGAATATCATTCAGAGTATAGACCATGACATGGCTGAGGGTTAAGATACGTTTGGCCACGCCCCTTTTGCCTAGAAGCCCCTAAACCCATTGAAATAGCATTGGGGGTTTAAATTCGTTAGGCCCCGCCCCTTTGGGTCCAGAAGCCCAGAATACCATTCATAGTATAGACCATGACATGGCTGAGGGTTGAGATACTTTTGGCCACGCCCCTTTGCCTAGAAGCCCCTAAACCCATTGAAATAGCATTGGGGGTTTAAATTCGTTAGGCCCCGCCCCTTTGGGTCCAGAAGCCCAGAATGCCATTCAGAGTATAGACCATGACATGACTGAGGGTTGAGATACTTTTGGCCACGCCCCTTTGCCTAGAAGCCCCTAAACCCATTGAAATAGCATTGGGGGTTTAAATTCGTTAGGCCCCGCCCCTTTGGGTCCAGAAGCCCAGAATACCATTCAGAGTATAGACCATGACATGGCTGAGGGTTGAGATACTTTTGGCCACGCCCCTTTTGCCTAGAAGCCCCTAAACCCATTGAAATAGCATTGGGGGTTTAAATTCGTTAGGCCCCGCCCCTTTGGGTCCAGAAGCCCAGAATGCCATTCAGAGTATAGACCATGACATGGCTGAGGGTTGAGATACTTTTTTCCACGCCCCTTTGCCTAGAAGCCCCTAAACCCATTGAAATAGCATTGGGGGTTTAAATTCGTTAGGCCCCGCCCCTTTGGGTCCAGAAGCCCAGAATGCCATTCAGAGTATAGACCATGACATGACTGAGGGTTGAGATACTTTTGGCCACGCCCCTTTGCCTAGAAGCCCCTAAACCCATTGAAATAGCATTGGGGGTTTAAATTCGTTAGGCCCCGCCCCTTTGGGTCCAGAAGCCCAGAATACCATTCAGAGTATAGACCATGACCTTGCTGAGGGTTGAGATTCTTTTAGCCACGCCCCTTTTGCCTAGAAGCCCCTAAACCCATTGAAATAGCATTGGGGGTTTAAATTCGTTAGGCAACGCCCCTTTGGGTCCAGAAGCCCAGAATACCATCAGAGTATAGACCATGACATGGCTGAGGGTTGAGATACTTTTGGCCACGCCCCTTTTGCCTAGAAGCCCCTAAACCCATTGAAATAGCATTGGGGGTTTAAATTCGTTAGGCCCCGCCCCTTTTGGTCCAAAAGCCCAGAATATCATTCAGAGTATAGACCATGACATGGCTGAGGGTTAAGATACGTTTGGCCACGCCCCTTTTGCCTAGAAGCCCCTAAACCCATTGAAATAGCATTGGGGGTTTAAATTCGTTAGGCCCCGCCCCTTTGGGTCCAGAAGCCCAGAATACCATTCATAGTATAGACCATGACATGGCTGAGGGTTGAGATACTTTTGGCCACGCCCCTTTGCCTAGAAGCCCCTAAACCCATTGAAATAGCATTGGGGGTTTAAATTCGTTAGGCCCCGCCCCTTTGGGTCCAGAAGCCCAGAATACCATTCAGAGTATAGACCATGACCTGGCTGAGGGTTGAGATACTTTTGGCCACGCCCCTTTGCCTAGAAGCCCCTAAACCCATTGAAATAGCATTGGGGGTTTAAATTCGTTAGGCCCCGCCCCTTTGGGTCCAGAAGCCCAGAATGCCATTCAGAGTATAGACCATGACATGGCTGAGGGTTGAGATACTTTTGGCCACGCCCCTTTTGCCTAGAAGCACCTAACCCCATTGAAATAGCATTGGGGGTTTAAATTCGTTAGGCCCCGCCCCTTTGGGTCCAGAAGCCCAGAATACCATTCAGAGTATAGACCATGACATGGCTGAGGGTTGAGATACTTTTGGCCACGCCCCTAGCCTAGAAGCCCCTAAACCCATTGAAATAGCATTGGGGGTTTAAATTCGTTAGGCCCCGCCCCTTTGGGTCCAGAAGCCCAGAATGCCATTCAGAGTATAGACCATGACATGGCTGAGGGTTGAGATACGTTTGGCCACGCCCCTTTTGCCTAGAAGCCCCTAAACCCATTGAAATAGCATTGGGGGTTTAAATTCGTTAGGCCCCGCCCCTTTGGGTCCAGAAGCCCAGAATGCCATTCAGAGTATAGACCATGACATGGCTGAGGGTTGAGATACTTTTGGCCACGCCCCTTTTGCCTAGAAGCCCCTAAACCCATTGAAATAGCATTGGGGGTTTAAATTCGTTAGGCCACGCCCCTTTGGGTCCAGAAGCCCAGAATGCCATTCAGAGTATAGACCATGACATGGCTGAGGGTTGAGATACTTTTGGCCACGCCCCTTTGCCTAGAAGCCCCTAAACCCATTGAAATAGCATTGGGGGTTTAAATTCGTTAGGCCCCGCCCCTTTGGGTCCAGAAGCCCAGAATACCATTCATAGTATAGACCATGACATGGCTGAGGGTTGAGATACTTTTGGCCACGCCCCTTTTGCCTAGAAGCCCCTAAACCCATTGAAATAGCATTGGGGGTTTAAATTGGTTAGGCCCCGCCCCTTTGGGTCCAGAAGCCCAGAATGCCATTCAGAGTATAGACCATGACATGGCTGAGGGTTGAGATACTTTTTTCCACGCCCCTTTGCCTAGAAGCCCCTAAACCCATTGAAATAGCATTGGGGGTTTAAATTCGTTAGGCCCCGCCCCTTTGGGTCCAGAAGCCCAGAATGCCATTCAGAGTATAGACCATGACATGACTGAGGGTTGAGATACTTTTGGCCACGCCCCTTTGCCTAGAAGCCCCTAAACCCATTGAAATAGCATTGGGGGTTTAAATTCGTTAGGCCCCGCCCCTTTGGGTCCAGAAGCCCAGAATACCATTCAGAGTATAGACCATGACATGGCTGAGGGTTGAGATACTTTTGGCCACGCCCCTTTTGCCTAGAAGCCCCTAAACCCATTGAAATAGCATTGGGGGTTTAAATTCGTTAGGCCCCGCCCCTTTGGGTCCAGAAGCCCAGAATGCCATTCAGAGTATAGACCATGACATGGCTGAGGGTTGAGATACTTTTTTCCACGCCCCTTTGCCTAGAAGCCCCTAAACCCATTGAAATAGCATTGGGGGTTTAAATTCGTTAGGCCCCGCCCCTTTGGGTCCAGAAGCCCAGAATGCCATTCAGAGTATAGACCATGACATGACTGAGGGTTGAGATACTTTTGGCCACGCCCCTTTGCCTAGAAGCCCCTAAACCCATTGAAATAGCATTGGGGGTTTAAATTCGTTAGGCCCCGCCCCTTTGGGTCCAGAAGCCCAGAATACCATTCAGAGTATAGACCATGACCTGGCTGAGGGTTGAGATTCTTTTAGCCATGCCCCTTTTGCCTAGAAGCCCCTAAACCCATTGAAATAGCATTGGGGGTTTAAATTCGTTAGGCCACGCCCCTTTGGGTCCAGAAGCCCAGAATGCCATTCAGAGTATAGACCATGACATGGCTGAGGGTTGAGATACTTTTGGCCACGCCCCTTTTGCCTAGAAGCACCTAACCCCATTGAAATAGCATTGGGGGTTTAAATTCGTTAGGCCCCGCCCCTTTGGGTCCAGAAGCCCAGAATACCATTCAGAGTATAGACCATGACATGGCTGAGGGTTGAGATACTTTTGGCCACGCCCCTAGCCTAGAAGCCCCTAAACCCATTGAAATAGCAATGGGGGTTTAAATTCGTTAGGCCCCGCCCCTTTGGGTCCAGAAGCAGAGAATGCCATTCAGAGTATAGACCATGACATGGCTGAGGGTTGAGATACGTTTGGCCACGCCCCTTTTGCCTAGAAGCCCCTAAACCCATTGAAATAGCATTGGGGGTTTAAATTCGTTAGGCCCCGCCCCTTTGGGTCCAGAAGCCCAGAATGCCATTCAGAGTATAGACCATGACCTGGCTGAGGGTTGAGATTCTTTTGGCCACGCCCCTTTTGCCTAGAAGCCCCTAAACCCATTGAAATAGCATTGGAGGTTTAAATTCGTTAGGCCCCGCCCCTTTGGGTCCAGAAGCCCAGAATGCCATTCAGAGTATAGACCATGACATGGCTGAGGGTTGATATACTTTTGGCCACGCCCCTTTGCCTAGAAGCCCCTAAACCCATTGAAATAGCATTGGGGGTTTAAATTCGTTAGGCCCCGCCCCTTTGGGTCCAGAAGCCCAGAATGCCATTCAGAGTATAGACCATGACATGGCTGAGGGTTGAGATACTTTTGGCCACGCCCCTTTTGCCTAGAAGCCCCTAAACCCATTGAAATAGCATTGGGGGTTTAAATTCGTTAGGCCACGCCCCTTTGGGTCCAGAAGCCCAGAATGCCATTCAGAGTATAGACCATGACATGGCTGAGGGTTGAGATACTTTTGGCCACGCCCCTTTGCCTAGAAGCCCCTAAACCCATTGAAATAGCATTGGGGGTTTAAATTCGTTAGGCCCCGCCCCTTTGGGTCCAGAAGCCCAGAATACCATTCAGAGTATAGACCATGACATGGCTGAGGGTTGAGATACTTTTGGCCAAGCCCCTTTTGCCTAGAAGCCCCTAAACCCATTGAAATAGCATTGGGGGTTTAAATTCGTTAGGCCCCGCCCCTTTGGGTCCAGAAGCCCAGAATGCCATTCAGAGTATAGACCATGACATGGCTGAGGGTTGAGATACTTTTTTCCACGCCCCTTTGCCTAGAAGCCCCTAAACCCATTGAAATAGCATTGGGGGTTTAAATTCGTTAGGCCCCGCCCCTTTGGGTCCAGAAGCCCAGAATGCCATTCAGAGTATAGACCATGACATGACTGAGGGTTGAGATACTTTTGGCCACGCCCCTTTGCCTAGAAGCCCCTAAACCCATTGAAATAGCATTGGGGGTTTAAATTCGTTAGGCCCCGCCCCTTTGGGTCCAGAAGCCCAGAATACCATTCAGAGTATAGACCATGACCTGGCTGAGGGTTGAGATTCTTTTAGCCACGCCCCTTTTGCCTAGAAGCCCCTAAACCCATTGAAATAGCATTGGGGGTTTAAATTCGTTAGGCAACGCCCCTTTGGGTCCAGAAGCCCAGAATACCATCAGAGTATAGACCATGACATGGCTGAGGGTTGAGATACTTTTGGCCACGCCCCTTTTGCCTAGAAGCCCCTAAACCCATTGAAATAGCATTGGGGGTTTAAATTCGTTAGGCCCCGCCCCTTTTGGTCCAGAAGCCCAGAATATCATTCAGAGTATAGACCATGACATGGCTGAGGGTTAAGATACGTTTGGCCAAGCCCCTTTTGCCTAGAAGCCCCTAAACCCATTGAAATAGCATTGGGGGTTTAAATTCGTTAGGCCCCGCCCCTTTGGGTCCAGAAGCCCAGAATACCATTCATAGTATAGACCATGACATGGCTGAGGGTTGAGATACTTTTGGCCACGCCCCTTTGCCTAGAAGCCCCTAAACCCATTGAAATAGCATTGGGGGTTTAAATTCGTTAGGCCCCGCCCCTTTGGGTCCAGAAGCCCAGAATACCATTCAGAGTATAGACCATGACCTGGCTGAGGGTTGAGATACTTTTGGCCACGCCCCTTTGCCTAGAAGCCCCTAAACCCATTGAAATAGCATTGGGGGTTTAAATTCGTTAGGCCCCGCCCCTTTGGATCCAGAAGCCCAGAATACCATTCAGAGTATAGACCATGACCTGGCTGAGGGTTGAGATTATTTTAGCCACGCACCTTTTGCCTAGAAACCCCTAAACCCATTGAAATAGCATTGGGGGTTTAAATTCGTTAGGCCCCGCCCCTTTGGGTCCAGAAGCCCAAAATACCATTCAGAGTATAGAACATGACATGGCTGAGGGTTGAGATACGTTTGGCCACGCCCCTTTTGCCTAGAAGCCCCTAAACCCATTGAAATAGCATTGGGGGTTTAAATTCGTTAGGCCCCGCCCCTTTGGGTCCAGAAGCCCAGAATGCCATTCAGAGTATAGACCATGACATGGCTGAGGGTTGAGATACTTTTGGCCACGCCCCTTTTGCCTAGAAGCACCTAACCCCATTGAAATAGCATTGGGGGTTTAAATTCGTTAGGCCCCGCCCCTTTGGGTCCAGAAGCCCAGAATACCATTCAGAGTATAGACCATGACATGGCTGAGGGTTGAGATACTTTTGGCCACGCCCCTAGCCTAGAAGCCCCTAAACCCATTGAAATAGCATTGGGGGTTTAAATTCGTTAGGCCCCGCCCCTTTGGGTCCAGAAGCCCAGAATGCCATTCAGAGTATAGACCATGACATGGCTGAGGGTTGAGATATGTTTGGCCACGCCCCTTTTGCCTAGAAGCCCCTAAACCCATTGAAATAGCATTGGGGGTTTAAATTCGTTAGGCCCCGCCCCTTTGGGTCCAGAAGCCCAGAATGCCATTCAGAGTATAGACCATGACATGGCTGAGGGTTGAGATACTTTTGGCCACGCCCCTTTTGCCTAGAAGCCCCTAAACCCATTGAAATAGCATTGGGGGTTTAAATTCGTTAGGCCCCGCCCCTTTGGGTCCAGAAGCCCAGAATGCCATTCAGAGTATAGACCATGACCTGGCTGAGGGTTGAGATTCTTTTGGCCACGCCCCTTTTGCCTAGAAGCCCCTAAACCCATTGAAATAGCATTGGAGGTTTAAATTCGTTAGGCCCCGCCCCTTTGGGTCCAGAAGCCCAGAATGCCATTCAGAGTATAGACCATGACATGGCTGAGGGTTGAGATACTTTTAGCCACGCCCCTTTTGCCTAGAAGCCCCTAAACCCGTTAAAATAGCATTGGGGGTTTAAATTCGTTAGGCCACGCCCCTTTGGGTCCAGAAGCCCAGAATGCCATTCAGAGTATAGACCATGACATGGCTGAGGGTTGAGATACTTTTGGCCACGCCCCTTTGCCTAGAAGCCCCTAAACCCATTGAAATAGCATTGGGGGTTTAAATTCGTTAGGCCCCGCCCCTTTGGGTCCAGAAGCCCAGAATACCATTCATAGTATAGACCATGACATGGCTGAGGGTTGAGATACTTTTGGCCACGCCCCTTTTGCCTAGAAGCCCCTAAACCCATTGAAATAGCATTGGGGGTTTAAATTCGTTAGGCCCCGCCCCTTTGGGTCTAGAAGCCCAGAATGCCATTCAGAGTATAGACCATGACATGGCTGAGGGTTGAGATACTTTTTTCCATGCCCCTTTGCCTAGAAGCCCCTAAACCCATTGAAATAGCATTGGGGGTTTAAATTCGTTAGGCCCCGCCCCTTTGGGTCCAGAAGCCCAGAATGCCATTCAGAGTATAGACCATGACATGACTGAGGGTTGAGGTACTTTTGGCCACGCCCCTTTGCCTAGAAGCCCCTAAACCCATTGAAATAGCATTGGGGGTTTAAATTCGTTAGGCCCCGCCCCTTTGGGTCCAGAAGCCCAGAATACCATTCAGAGTATAGACCATGACATGGCTGAGGGTTGAGATACTTTTGGCCACGCCCCTTTTGCCTAGAAGCCCCTAAACCCATTGAAATAGCATTGGGGGTTTAAATTCGTTAGGCCCCGCCCCTTTGGGTCCAGAAGCCCAGAATGCCATTCAGAGTATAGACCATGACATGGCTGAGGGTTGAGATACTTTTTTCCACGCCCCTTTGCCTAGAAGCCCCTAAACCCATTGAAATAGCATTGGGGGTTTAAATTCGTTAGGCCCCGCCCCTTTGGGTCCAGAAGCCCAGAATGCCATTCAGAGTATAGACCATGACATGACTGAGGGTTGAGATACTTTTGGCCACGCCCCTTTGCCTAGAAGCCCCTAAACCCATTGAAATAGCATTGGGGGTTTAAATTCGTTAGGCCCCGCCCCTTTGGGTCCAGAAGCCCAGAATACCATTCAGAGTATAGACCATGACATGGCTGAGGGTTGAGATACGTTTGGCCACGCCCCTTTTGCCTAGAAGCCCCTAAACCCATTGAAATAGCATTGGGGGTTTAAATTCGTTAGGCCCCGCCCCTTTGGGACAAGAAGCCCAGAATGCCATTCAGAGTATAGACCATGACATGGCTGAGGGTTGAGATGCTTTTGGCCACGCCCCCTTTGCCTAGAAGCCCCTAAACCCATTGAAATAGCATTGGGGGTTTAAATTCGTTAGGCCACGCCCCTTTGGGTCCAGAAGCCCAGAATACCATTCAGAGTATAGACCATGACATGGCTGAGGGTTGAGATACTTTTGGCCACGCCCCTTTGCCTAGAAGCCCCTAAACCCATTGAAATAGCATTGGGGGTTTAAATTCGTTAGGCCACGCCCCTTTGGGTCCAGAAGCCCAGAATACCATTCAGAGTATAGACCATGACATGGCTAAGGGTTAAGATACTTTTGGCCACGCCCCTTTGCCTAGAAGCCCCTAAACCCATTGAAATAGCATTGGGGGTTTAAATTCGTTAGGCCACGCCCCTTTGGGTCCAGAAGCCCAGAATACCATTCAGAGTATAGACCATGACATGGCTGAGGGTTGAGATACTTTTGGCCACGCCCCTTTGCCTAGAAGCCCCTAAACCCATTGAAATAGCATTAAGGGTTTAAATTCGTTAGGCCCCGCCCCTTTGGGTCCAGAAGCCCAAAATGCAATTCAGAGTATAGACCATGACATGGCTGAGGGATGAGATACTTTTGGCCTCGCCCCTTTTGCCTAGAAGCCCCTAAACCCATTGAAATAGCATTGGGGGTTTAAATTCGTTAGGCCCCGCCCCTTTGGGTCCAGAAGCCGAGAATACCATTCAGAGTATAGACCATGACCTGGCTGAGGGTTGAGATTCTTTTAGCCACGCCCCTTTTGCCTAGAAGCCCCTAAACCCATTGAAATAGCATTGGGGGTTTAAATTCGTTAGGCCACGCCCCTTTGGGTCCAGAAGCCCAGAATACCATTCAGAGTATAGACCATGACATGGCTGAGGGTTGAGATACTTTTGGCCACGCCCCTTTTGCCTAGAAGCCCCTAAACCCATTGACATAGCATTGGGGGTTTAAATTCGTTAGGCCACGCCCCTTTTGGTCCAGAAGCCCAGAATGCCATTCAGAGTATAGACCATGACATGGCTGAGGGTTGAGATACTTTTGGCCACGCCCCCTTTGCCTAGAAGCCCCTAAACCCATTGAAATAGCATTGGGGGTTTAAATTCGTTAGGCCCCGCCCCTTTGGGTCCAGAAGCCCAGAATACCATTCAGAGTATAGACCATGACATGGCTGAGGGTTGAGATACGTTTGGCCACGCCCCTTTTGCCTAGAAGCCCCTAAACCCATTGAAATAGCATTGGGGGTTTAAATTCGTTAGGCCCCGCCCCTTTGGGACAAGAAGCCCAGAATGCCATTCAGAGTATAGACCATGACATGGCTGAGGGTTGAGATACTTTTTGCCACGCCCCTTTTGCCTAGAAGCCCCTAAACCCATTGAAATAGCATTGGGGGTTTTAATTCGTTAGGCCACGCCCCTTTGGGTCCAGAAGCCCAGAATACCATTCAGAGTATAGACCATGACATGGCTGAGGGTTGAGATACTTTTGGCCACGCCCCTTTGCCTAGAAGCCCCTAAACCCATTGAAATAGCATTGGGGGTTTAAATTCGTTAGGCCCCGCCCCTTTGGGTCCAGAAGCCCAGAATACCATTCATAGTATAGACCATGACATGGCTGAGGGTTGAGATACTTTTGGTTACGCCTCTTTTGCCTAGAGGCCACTAAACCCATTGAAATAGCATTGGGGGTTTAAATTAGTTAGGCCCCGCCCCTTTGGGTCCAGAAGCCCAGAATGCCATTCAGAGTATAGACCATGACATGGCTGAGGGTTGAGATACTTTTGGCCACGCCCCTTTTGCCTAGAAGCCCCTAAACCCATTGAAATAGCATTGGGGGTTTAAATTCGTTAGGCCCCGCCCCTTTGGGCCCAGAAGCCCAGAATACCATTCAGAGTATAGACCATGAAATGGCTGAGGGTTAAGATACGTTTGGCCACGCCCCTTTTGCCTAGAAGCCCCTAAACCCATTGAAATAGCATTGGGGGTTTAAATTCGTTAGGCCCCGCCCCTTTGGGTCCAGAAGCCCAGAATGCCATTCAGAGTATAGACCATGAAATGGCTGAGGGTTGAGATACTTTTGGCCACGCCCCTTTGCCTAGAAGCCCCTAAACCCATTGAAATAGCATTGGGGGTTTAAATTTGTTAGGCCACGCCCCTTTGGGTCCAGAAGCCCAGAATACCATTCAGAGTATAGACGATGACATGGCTGAGGGTTAAGATACTTTTGGCCACGCCCCTTTGCCTAGAAGCCCCTAAACCCATTGAAATAGCATTGGGGGTTTAAATTCGTTAGGCCACGCCCCTTTGGGTCCAGAAGCCCAGAATACCATTCAGAGTATAGACCATGACATGGATGAGGGTTGAGATACTTTTGGCCACGCCCCTTTGCCTAGAAGCCCCTAAACCCATTGAAATAGCATTGGGGGTTTAAATTCGTTAGGCCCCGCCCCTTTGGGTCCAGAAGCCCAGGATACCATTCAGACTATAGACCATGACATGGCTGAGGGTTGAGATATGTTTGGCCACGCCCTTTTTGCCTAGAAGCCCCTAAACCCATTGAAATAGCATTGGGGGTTTAAATTCGTTAGGCCCCGCCCCTTTGGGTCCAGAAGCCCAGAATGCCATTCAGAGTATAGACCATGACATGGCTGAGGGTTGAGATACTTTTGGCCACGCCCCTTTTGCCTAGAAGCCCCTAAACCCATTGAAATAGCATTGGGGGGTTTAAATTCGTTAGGCCACGCCCCTTTGGGTACAGAAGCCCAGAATACCATTCAGAGTATAGACCATGACATGGCTGAGGGTTGAGATACTTTTGGCCACGCCCCTTTGCCTAGAAGCCCCTAAACCCATTGAAATAGCATTGGGGGTTTAAATTCGTTAGGCCCCGCCCCTTTGGGACCAGAAGCCCAGAATACCATTCAGAGTATAAACCATGACCTGGCTGAGGGTTGAGATTCTTTTGGCCACGCCCCTTTTGCCTAGAAGCCCCTAAACCCATTGAAATAGCATTGGGGGTTTAAATTCGTTAGGCCCTGCCCCTTTGGGTCCAGAAGCCCAGAATACCATTCAGAGTATAGACCATGACATGGCTGAGGGTTGAGATACTTTTGGCCACGCCCCTTTGCCTAGAAGCCCCTAAACCCATTGAAATAGCATTGGGGGTTTAAATTCGTTAGGCCACGCCCCTTTGGGTCCAGAAGCCCAGAATACCATTCAGAGTATAGACCATGACATGGCTGAGGGTTGAGATACTTTTGGCCACGCCCCTTTTGCCTAGAAGCCCCTAAACCCATTGAAATAGCATTGGGGGTTTAAATTCGTTAGGCCACGCCCCTTTGGGTCCAGAAGCCCAGAATACCATTCAGAGTATAGACCATGACATGGCTGAGGGTTGAGATACTTTTGGCCACGCCCCTTTTGCCTAGAAGCCCCTAAACCCATTGAAATAGCATTAGAAGTTTAAATTCATTAGGCCCCGCCCCTTTGGGTCCAGAAGCCCAGAACGCCATTCAGAGTATAGACCATGACATGGCTGAGGGTTGAGATACTTTTGGCCACGCCCCTTTGCCTAGAAGCCCCTAAACCCATTGAAATAGCATTGGGGGTTTAAATTCGATAGGCCCCGCCCCTTTGGGTCCAGAAGCCCAGAATACCATTCAGAGTATAGACCATGACCTGGCTGAGGGTTGAGATTCTTTTAGCCACGCCCCTTTTGCCTAGAAGCTCCTAAACCCATTGAAATAGCATTGGGGGTTTAAATTCGTTAGGCCACGCCCCTTTGGGTCCAGAAGCCCAGAATACCATTCAGAGTATAGACCATGACATGGCTGAGAATTGAGATACTTTTGGCCACGCCCCTTTTGCCTAGAAGCCCCTAAACCCATTGAAATAGCATTGGGGGTTTAAATTCGTTAGGCCCCGCCCCTTTGGGTCCAGAAGCCCAGAATACCATTCAGAGTATAGACCATGACATGGCTGAGGGTTGAGATACTTTTGGCCACGCCCCTTTGCCTAGAAGCCCCTAAACCCATTGAAATAGCATTGGGGGTTTAAATTCGTTAGGCCCCGCCCCTTTGGGTCCAGAAGCCCAGAATACCATTCAGAGTATAGACCATGACCTGGCTGAGGGTTGAGATTATTTTAGCCACGCCCCTTTTGCCTAGAAGCCCCTAAACCCATTGAAATAGCATTGGGGGTTTAAATTCTTTAGGCCCCGCCCCTTTGGGTCCAGAAGCCCAGAATACCATTCAGAGTATAGACCATGACCTGGCTGAGGGTTGAGATTATTTTAGCCACGCCCCTTTTGCCTAGAAGCCCCTAAACCCATTGAAATAGCATTGGGGGTTTAAATTCCTTAGGCCCCGCCCCTTTGGGTCCATAAGCCCAGAATACCATTCAGAGTATAAACCATGACCTGGCTGAGGGTTGAGATTCTTTTTGCCACGCCCCTTTTGCCTAGAAGCCCCTAAACCCATTGAAATAGCATTGGGGGTTTAAATTCGTTAGGCCACGCCCCTTTGGGTCCAGAAGCCCAGAATACCATTCAGAGTATAGACCATGACATGGCTGAGGGTTGAGATACTTTTGGCCACGCCCCTTTGCCTAGAAGCCCCTAAACCCATTGAAATAGCATTGGGGGTTTAAATTCGTTAGGCCCCGCCCCTTTGGGTCCAGAAGCCCAGAATACCATTCATAGTATAGACCATGACATGGCTGAGGGTTGAGATACTTTTGGCCACGCCCCTTTTGCCTAGAAGCCCCTAAACCCATTGAAATAGCATTGGGGGTTTAAATTCGTTAGGCCCCGCCCCTTTGGGTCTAGAAGCCCAGAATGCCATTCAGAGTATAGACCATGACATGGCTGAGGGTTGAGATACTTTTTTCCATGCCCCTTTGCCTAGAAGCCCCTAAACCCATTGAAATAGCATTGGGGGTTTAAATTCGTTAGGCCCCGCCCCTTTGGGTCCAGAAGCCCAGAATGCCATTCAGAGTATAGACCATGACATGACTGAGGGTTGAGGTACTTTTGGCCACGCCCCTTTGCCTAGAAGCCCCTAAACCCATTGAAATAGCATTGGGGGTTTAAATTCGTTAGGCCCCGCCCCTTTGGGTCCAGAAGCCCAGAATACCATTCAGAGTATAGACCATGACATGGCTGAGGGTTGAGATACTTTTGGCCACGCCCCTTTTGCCTAGAAGCCCCTAAACCCATTGAAATAGCATTGGGGGTTTAAATTCGTTAGGCCCCGCCCCTTTGGGTCCAGAAGCCCAGAATGCCATTCAGAGTATAGACCATGACATGGCTGAGGGTTGAGATACTTTTTTCCACGCCCCTTTGCCTAGAAGCCCCTAAACCCATTGAAATAGCATTGGGGGTTTAAATTCGTTAGGCCCCGCCCCTTTGGGTCCAGAAGCCCAGAATGCCATTCAGAGTATAGACCATGACATGACTGAGGGTTGAGATACTTTTGGCCACGCCCCTTTGCCTAGAAGCCCCTAAACCCATTGAAATAGCATTGGGGGTTTAAATTCGTTAGGCCCCGCCCCTTTGGGTCCAGAAGCCCAGAATACCATTCAGAGTATAGACCATGACATGGCTGAGGGTTGAGATACGTTTGGCCACGCCCCTTTTGCCTAGAAGCCCCTAAACCCATTGAAATAGCATTGGGGGTTTAAATTCGTTAGGCCCCGCCCCTTTGGGACAAGAAGCCCAGAATGCCATTCAGAGTATAGACCATGACATGGCTGAGGGTTGAGATGCTTTTGGCCACGCCCCCTTTGCCTAGAAGCCCCTAAACCCATTGAAATAGCATTGGGGGTTTAAATTCGTTAGGCCACGCCCCTTTGGGTCCAGAAGCCCAGAATACCATTCAGAGTATAGACCATGACATGGCTGAGGGTTGAGATACTTTTGGCCACGCCCCTTTGCCTAGAAGCCCCTAAACCCATTGAAATAGCATTGGGGGTTTAAATTCGTTAGGCCACGCCCCTTTGGGTCCAGAAGCCCAGAATACCATTCAGAGTATAGACCATGACATGGCTAAGGGTTAAGATACTTTTGGCCACGCCCCTTTGCCTAGAAGCCCCTAAACCCATTGAAATAGCATTGGGGGTTTAAATTCGTTAGGCCACGCCCCTTTGGGTCCAGAAGCCCAGAATACCATTCAGAGTATAGACCATGACATGGCTGAGGGTTGAGATACTTTTGGCCACGCCCCTTTGCCTAGAAGCCCCTAAACCCATTGAAATAGCATTAAGGGTTTAAATTCGTTAGGCCCCGCCCCTTTGGGTCCAGAAGCCCAAAATGCAATTCAGAGTATAGACCATGACATGGCTGAGGGATGAGATACTTTTGGCCTCGCCCCTTTTGCCTAGAAGCCCCTAAACCCATTGAAATAGCATTGGGGGTTTAAATTCGTTAGGCCCCGCCCCTTTGGGTCCAGAAGCCGAGAATACCATTCAGAG
Organism: Crinia signifera; assembly: GCF_055691185.1. Classification (NCBI taxonomy): domain Eukaryota; kingdom Metazoa; phylum Chordata; class Amphibia; order Anura; family Myobatrachidae; genus Crinia; species Crinia signifera. Next base: position 207,443,453 of record NC_139217.1, on the reverse strand, counting down.
TATAGACCATGACCTGGCTGAGGGTTGAGATTCTTTTAGCCACGCCCCTTTTGCCTAGAAGCCCCTAAACCCATTGAAATAGCATTGGGGGTTTAAATTCGTTAGGCCACGCCCCTTTGGGTCCAGAAGCCCAGAATACCATTCAGAGTATAGACCATGACATGGCTGAGGGTTGAGATACTTTTGGCCACGCCCCTTTTGCCTAGAAGCCCCTAAACCCATTGACATAGCATTGGGGGTTTAAATTCGTTAGGCCACGCCCCTTTTGGTCCAGAAGCCCAGAATGCCATTCAGAGTATAGACCATGACATGGCTGAGGGTTGAGATACTTTTGGCCACGCCCCCTTTGCCTAGAAGCCCCTAAACCCATTGAAATAGCATTGGGGGTTTAAATTCGTTAGGCCCCGCCCCTTTGGGTCCAGAAGCCCAGAATACCATTCAGAGTATAGACCATGACATGGCTGAGGGTTGAGATACGTTTGGCCACGCCCCTTTTGCCTAGAAGCCCCTAAACCCATTGAAATAGCATTGGGGGTTTAAATTCGTTAGGCCCCGCCCCTTTGGGACAAGAAGCCCAGAATGCCATTCAGAGTATAGACCATGACATGGCTGAGGGTTGAGATACTTTTTGCCACGCCCCTTTTGCCTAGAAGCCCCTAAACCCATTGAAATAGCATTGGGGGTTTTAATTCGTTAGGCCACGCCCCTTTGGGTCCAGAAGCCCAGAATACCATTCAGAGTATAGACCATGACATGGCTGAGGGTTGAGATACTTTTGGCCACGCCCCTTTGCCTAGAAGCCCCTAAACCCATTGAAATAGCATTGGGGGTTTAAATTCGTTAGGCCCCGCCCCTTTGGGTCCAGAAGCCCAGAATACCATTCATAGTATAGACCATGACATGGCTGAGGGTTGAGATACTTTTGGTTACGCCTCTTTTGCCTAGAGGCCACTAAACCCATTGAAATAGCATTGGGGGTTTAAATTAGTTAGGCCCCGCCCCTTTGGGTCCAGAAGCCCAGAATGCCATTCAGAGTATAGACCATGACATGGCTGAGGGTTGAGATACTTTTGGCCACGCCCCTTTTGCCTAGAAGCCCCTAAACCCATTGAAATAGCATTGGGGGTTTAAATTCGTTAGGCCCCGCCCCTTTGGGCCCAGAAGCCCAGAATACCATTCAGAGTATAGACCATGAAATGGCTGAGGGTTAAGATACGTTTGGCCGCGCCCCTTTTGCCTAGAAGCCCCTAAACCCATTGAAATAGCATTGGGGGTTTAAATTCGTTAGGCCCCGCCCCTTTGGGTCCAGAAGCCCAGAATGCCATTCAGAGTATAGACCATGAAATGGCTGAGGGTTGAGATACTTTTGGCCACGCCCCTTTGCCTAGAAGCCCCTAAACCCATTGAAATAGCATTGGGGGTTTAAATTTGTTAGGCCACGCCCCTTTGGGTCCAGAAGCCCAGAATACCATTCAGAGTATAGACGATGACATGGCTGAGGGTTAAGATACTTTTGGCCACGCCCCTTTGCCTAGAAGCCCCTAAACCCATTGAAATAGCATTGGGGGTTTAAATTCGTTAGGCCACGCCCCTTTGGGTCCAGAAGCCCAGAATACCATTCAGAGTATAGACCATGACATGGATGAGGGTTGAGATACTTTTGGCCACGCCCCTTTGCCTAGAAGCCCCTAAACCCATTGAAATAGCATTGGGGGTTTAAATTCGTTAGGCCCCGCCCCTTTGGGTCCAGAAGCCCAGGATACCATTCAGACTATAGACCATGACATGGCTGAGGGTTGAGATATGTTTGGCCACGCCCTTTTTGCCTAGAAGCCCCTAAACCCATTGAAATAGCATTGGGGGTTTAAATTCGTTAGGCCCCGCCCCTTTGGGTCCAGAAGCCCAGAATGCCATTCAGAGTATAGACCATGAAATGGCTGAGGGTTAAGATACGTTTGGCCACGCCCCTTTTGCCTAGAAGCCCCTAAACCCATTGAAATAGCATTGGGGGTTTAAATTCGTTAGGCCCCGCCCCTTTGGGTCCAGAAGCCCAGAATGCCATTCAGAGTATAGACCATGAAATGGCTGAGGGTTGAGATACTTTTGGCCACGCCCCTTTGCCTAGAAGCCCCTAAACCCATTGAAATAGCATTGGGGGTTTAAATTTGTTAGGCCACGCCCCTTTGGGTCCAGAAGCCCAGAATACCATTCAGAGTATAGACGATGACATGGCTGAGGGTTAAGATACTTTTGGCCACGCCCCTTTGCCTAGAAGCCCCTAAACCCATTGAAATAGCATTGGGGGTTTAAATTCGTTAGGCCACGCCCCTTTGGGTCCAGAAGCCCAGAATACCATTCAGAGTATAGACCATGACATGGATGAGGGTTGAGATACTTTTGGCCACGCCCCTTTGCCTAGAAGCCCCTAAACCCATTGAAATAGCATTGGGGGTTTAAATTCGTTAGGCCCCGCCCCTTTGGGTCCAGAAGCCCAGGATACCATTCAGACTATAGACCATGACATGGCTGAGGGTTGAGATATGTTTGGCCACGCCCTTTTTGCCTAGAAGCCCCTAAACCCATTGAAATAGCATTGGGGGTTTAAATTCGTTAGGCCCCGCCCCTTTGGGTCCAGAAGCCCAGAATGCCATTCAGAGTATAGACCATGACATGGCTGAGGGTTGAGATACTTTTGGCCACGCCCCTTTTGCCTAGAAGCCCCTAAACCCATTGAAATAGCATTGGGGGGTTTAAATTCGTTAGGCCACGCCCCTTTGGGTACAGAAGCCCAGAATACCATTCAGAGTATAGACCATGACATGGCTGAGGGTTGAGATACTTTTGGCCACGCCCCTTTGCCTAGAAGCCCCTAAACCCATTGAAATAGCATTGGGGGTTTAAATTCGTTAGGCCCCGCCCCTTTGGGACCAGAAGCCCAGAATACCATTCAGAGTATAAACCATGACCTGGCTGAGGGTTGAGATTCTTTTGGCCACGCCCCTTTTGCCTAGAAGCCCCTAAACCCATTGAAATAGCATTGGGGGTTTAAATTCGTTAGGCCCTGCCCCTTTGGGTCCAGAAGCCCAGAATACCATTCAGAGTATAGACCATGACATGGCTGAGGGTTGAGATACTTTTGGCCACGCCCCTTTGCCTAGAAGCCCCTAAACCCATTGAAATAGCATTGGGGGTTTAAATTCGTTAGGCCACGCCCCTTTGGGTCCAGAAGCCCAGAATACCATTCAGAGTATAGACCATGACATGGCTGAGGGTTGAGATACTTTTGGCCACGCCCCTTTTGCCTAGAAGCCCCTAAACCCATTGAAATAGCATTGGGGGTTTAAATTCGTTAGGCCACGCCCCTTTGGGTCCAGAAGCCCAGAATACCATTCAGAGTATAGACCATGACATGGCTGAGGGTTGAGATACTTTTGGCCACGCCCCTTTTGCCTAGAAGCCCCTAAACCCATTGAAATAGCATTAGAAGTTTAAATTCATTAGGCCCCGCCCCTTTGGGTCCAGAAGCCCAGAACGCCATTCAGAGTATAGACCATGACATGGCTGAGGGTTGAGATACTTTTGGCCACGCCCCTTTGCCTAGAAGCCCCTAAACCCATTGAAATAGCATTGGGGGTTTAAATTCGATAGGCCCCGCCCCTTTGGGTCCAGAAGCCCAGAATACCATTCAGAGTATAGACCATGACCTGGCTGAGGGTTGAGATTCTTTTAGCCACGCCCCTTTTGCCTAGAAGCTCCTAAACCCATTGAAATAGCATTGGGGGTTTAAATTCGTTAGGCCACGCCCCTTTGGGTCCAGAAGCCCAGAATACCATTCAGAGTATAGACCATGACATGGCTGAGAATTGAGATACTTTTGGCCACGCCCCTTTTGCCTAGAAGCCCCTAAACCCATTGAAATAGCATTGGGGGTTTAAATTCGTTAGGCCCCGCCCCTTTGGGTCCAGAAGCCCAGAATACCATTCAGAGTATAGACCATGACATGGCTGAGGGTTGAGATACTTTTGGCCACGCCCCTTTGCCTAGAAGCCCCTAAACCCATTGAAATAGCATTGGGGGTTTAAATTCGTTAGGCCCCGCCCCTTTGGGTCCAGAAGCCCAGAATACCATTCAGAGTATAGACCATGACCTGGCTGAGGGTTGAGATTATTTTAGCCACGCCCCTTTTGCCTAGAAGCCCCTAAACCCATTGAAATAGCATTGGGGGTTTAAATTCTTTAGGCCCCGCCCCTTTGGGTCCAGAAGCCCAGAATACCATTCAGAGTATAGACCATGACCTGGCTGAGGGTTGAGATTATTTTAGCCACGCCCCTTTTGCCTAGAAGCCCCTAAACCCATTGAAATAGCATTGGGGGTTTAAATTCCTTAGGCCCCGCCCCTTTGGGTCCATAAGCCCAGAATACCATTCAGAGTATAAACCATGACCTGGCTGAGGGTTGAGATTCTTTTTGCCACGCCCCTTTTGCCTAGAAGCCCCTAAACCCATTGAAATAGCATTGGGGGTTTAAATTCGTTAGGCCACGCCCCTTTGGGTCCAGAAGCCCAGAATACCATTCAGAGTATAGACCATGACATGGCTGAGGGTTGAGATACTTTTGGCCACGCCCCTTTGCCTAGAAGCCCCTAAACCCATTGAAATAGCATTGGGGGTTTAAATTCGTTAGGCCCCGCCCCTTTGGGTCCAGAAGCCCAGAATACCATTCATAGTATAGACCATGACATGGCTGAGGGTTGAGATACTTTTGGCCACGCCCCTTTTGCCTAGAAGCCCCTAAACCCATTGAAATAGCATTGGGGGTTTAAATTCGTTAGGCCCCGCCCCTTTGGGTCTAGAAGCCCAGAATGCCATTCAGAGTATAGACCATGACATGGCTGAGGGTTGAGATACTTTTTTCCATGCCCCTTTGCCTAGAAGCCCCTAAACCCATTGAAATAGCATTGGGGGTTTAAATTCGTTAGGCCCCGCCCCTTTGGGTCCAGAAGCCCAGAATGCCATTCAGAGTATAGACCATGACATGACTGAGGGTTGAGGTACTTTTGGCCACGCCCCTTTGCCTAGAAGCCCCTAAACCCATTGAAATAGCATTGGGGGTTTAAATTCGTTAGGCCCCGCCCCTTTGGGTCCAGAAGCCCAGAATACCATTCAGAGTATAGACCATGACATGGCTGAGGGTTGAGATACTTTTGGCCACGCCCCTTTTGCCTAGAAGCCCCTAAACCCATTGAAATAGCATTGGGGGTTTAAATTCGTTAGGCCCCGCCCCTTTGGGTCCAGAAGCCCAGAATGCCATTCAGAGTATAGACCATGACATGGCTGAGGGTTGAGATACTTTTTTCCACGCCCCTTTGCCTAGAAGCCCCTAAACCCATTGAAATAGCATTGGGGGTTTAAATTCGTTAGGCCCCGCCCCTTTGGGTCCAGAAGCCCAGAATGCCATTCAGAGTATAGACCATGACATGACTGAGGGTTGAGATACTTTTGGCCACGCCCCTTTGCCTAGAAGCCCCTAAACCCATTGAAATAGCATTGGGGGTTTAAATTCGTTAGGCCCCGCCCCTTTGGGTCCAGAAGCCCAGAATACCATTCAGAGTATAGACCATGACATGGCTGAGGGTTGAGATACGTTTGGCCACGCCCCTTTTGCCTAGAAGCCCCTAAACCCATTGAAATAGCATTGGGGGTTTAAATTCGTTAGGCCCCGCCCCTTTGGGACAAGAAGCCCAGAATGCCATTCAGAGTATAGACCATGACATGGCTGAGGGTTGAGATGCTTTTGGCCACGCCCCCTTTGCCTAGAAGCCCCTAAACCCATTGAAATAGCATTGGGGGTTTAAATTCGTTAGGCCACGCCCCTTTGGGTCCAGAAGCCCAGAATACCATTCAGAGTATAGACCATGACATGGCTGAGGGTTGAGATACTTTTGGCCACGCCCCTTTGCCTAGAAGCCCCTAAACCCATTGAAATAGCATTGGGGGTTTAAATTCGTTAGGCCACGCCCCTTTGGGTCCAGAAGCCCAGAATACCATTCAGAGTATAGACCATGACATGGCTAAGGGTTAAGATACTTTTGGCCACGCCCCTTTGCCTAGAAGCCCCTAAACCCATTGAAATAGCATTGGGGGTTTAAATTCGTTAGGCCACGCCCCTTTGGGTCCAGAAGCCCAGAATACCATTCAGAGTATAGACCATGACATGGCTGAGGGTTGAGATACTTTTGGCCACGCCCCTTTGCCTAGAAGCCCCTAAACCCATTGAAATAGCATTAAGGGTTTAAATTCGTTAGGCCCCGCCCCTTTGGGTCCAGAAGCCCAAAATGCAATTCAGAGTATAGACCATGACATGGCTGAGGGATGAGATACTTTTGGCCTCGCCCCTTTTGCCTAGAAGCCCCTAAACCCATTGAAATAGCATTGGGGGTTTAAATTCGTTAGGCCCCGCCCCTTTGGGTCCAGAAGCCGAGAATACCATTCAGAGTATAGACCATGACCTGGCTGAGGGTTGAGATTCTTTTAGCCACGCCCCTTTTGCCTAGAAGCCCCTAAACCCATTGAAATAGCATTGGGGGTTTAAATTCGTTAGGCCACGCCCCTTTGGGTCCAGAAGCCCAGAATACCATTCAGAGTATAGACCATGACATGGCTGAGGGTTGAGATACTTTTGGCCACGCCCCTTTTGCCTAGAAGCCCCTAAACCCATTGACATAGCATTGGGGGTTTAAATTCGTTAGGCCACGCCCCTTTTGGTCCAGAAGCCCAGAATGCCATTCAGAGTATAGACCATGACATGGCTGAGGGTTGAGATACTTTTGGCCACGCCCCCTTTGCCTAGAAGCCCCTAAACCCATTGAAATAGCATTGGGGGTTTAAATTCGTTAGGCCCCGCCCCTTTGGGTCCAGAAGCCCAGAATACCATTCAGAGTATAGACCATGACATGGCTGAGGGTTGAGATACGTTTGGCCACGCCCCTTTTGCCTAGAAGCCCCTAAACCCATTGAAATAGCATTGGGGGTTTAAATTCGTTAGGCCCCGCCCCTTTGGGACAAGAAGCCCAGAATGCCATTCAGAGTATAGACCATGACATGGCTGAGGGTTGAGATACTTTTTGCCACGCCCCTTTTGCCTAGAAGCCCCTAAACCCATTGAAATAGCATTGGGGGTTTTAATTCGTTAGGCCACGCCCCTTTGGGTCCAGAAGCCCAGAATACCATTCAGAGTATAGACCATGACATGGCTGAGGGTTGAGATACTTTTGGCCACGCCCCTTTGCCTAGAAGCCCCTAAACCCATTGAAATAGCATTGGGGGTTTAAATTCGTTAGGCCCCGCCCCTTTGGGTCCAGAAGCCCAGAATACCATTCATAGTATAGACCATGACATGGCTGAGGGTTGAGATACTTTTGGTTACGCCTCTTTTGCCTAGAGGCCACTAAACCCATTGAAATAGCATTGGGGGTTTAAATTAGTTAGGCCCCGCCCCTTTGGGTCCAGAAGCCCAGAATGCCATTCAGAGTATAGACCATGACATGGCTGAGGGTTGAGATACTTTTGGCCACGCCCCTTTTGCCTAGAAGCCCCTAAACCCATTGAAATAGCATTGGGGGTTTAAATTCGTTAGGCCCCGCCCCTTTGGGCCCAGAAGCCCAGAATACCATTCAGAGTATAGACCATGAAATGGCTGAGGGTTAAGATACGTTTGGCCGCGCCCCTTTTGCCTAGAAGCCCCTAAACCCATTGAAATAGCATTGGGGGTTTAAATTCGTTAGGCCCCGCCCCTTTGGGTCCAGAAGCCCAGAATGCCATTCAGAGTATAGACCATGAAATGGCTGAGGGTTGAGATACTTTTGGCCACGCCCCTTTGCCTAGAAGCCCCTAAACCCATTGAAATAGCATTGGGGGTTTAAATTTGTTAGGCCACGCCCCTTTGGGTCCAGAAGCCCAGAATACCATTCAGAGTATAGACGATGACATGGCTGAGGGTTAAGATACTTTTGGCCACGCCCCTTTGCCTAGAAGCCCCTAAACCCATTGAAATAGCATTGGGGGTTTAAATTCGTTAGGCCACGCCCCTTTGGGTCCAGAAGCCCAGAATACCATTCAGAGTATAGACCATGACATGGATGAGGGTTGAGATACTTTTGGCCACGCCCCTTTGCCTAGAAGCCCCTAAACCCATTGAAATAGCATTGGGGGTTTAAATTCGTTAGGCCCCGCCCCTTTGGGTCCAGAAGCCCAGGATACCATTCAGACTATAGACCATGACATGGCTGAGGGTTGAGATATGTTTGGCCACGCCCTTTTTGCCTAGAAGCCCCTAAACCCATTGAAATAGCATTGGGGGTTTAAATTCGTTAGGCCCCGCCCCTTTGGGTCCAGAAGCCCAGAATGCCATTCAGAGTATAGACCATGACATGGCTGAGGGTTGAGATACTTTTGGCCACGCCCCTTTTGCCTAGAAGCCCCTAAACCCATTGAAATAGCATTGGGGGTTTAAATTCGTTAGGCCACGCCCCTTTGGGTACAGAAGCCCAGAATACCATTCAGAGTATAGACCATGACATGGCTGAGGGTTGAGATACTTTTGGCCACGCCCCTTTGCCTAGAAGCCCCTAAACCCATTGAAATAGCATTGGGGGTTTAAATTCGTTAGGCCCCGCCCCTTTGGGACCAGAAGCCCAGAATACCATTCAGAGTATAAACCATGACCTGGCTGAGGGTTGAGATTCTTTTGGCCACGCCCCTTTTGCCTAGAAGCCCCTAAACCCATTGAAATAGCATTGGGGGTTTAAATTCGTTAGGCCCTGCCCCTTTGGGTCCAGAAGCCCAGAATACCATTCAGAGTATAGACCATGACATGGCTGAGGGTTGAGATACTTTTGGCCACGCCCCTTTGCCTAGAAGCCCCTAAACCCATTGACATAGCATTGGGGGTTTAAATTCGTTAGGCCACGCCCCTTTTGGTCCAGAAGCCCAGAATGCCATTCAGAGTATAGACCATGACATGGCTGAGGGTTGAGATACTTTTGGCCACGCCCCCTTTGCCTAGAAGCCCCTAAACCCATTGAAATAGCATTGGGGGTTTAAATTCGTTAGGCCCCGCCCCTTTGGGTCCAAAAGCCCAGAATACCATTCAGAGTATAGAACATGACATGGCTGAGGGTTGAGATACGTTTGGCCACGCCCCTTTTGCCTAGAAGCCCCTAAACCCATTGAAATAGCATTGGGGGTTTAAATTCGTTAGGCCCCGCCCCTTTGGGACAAGAAGCCCAGAATGCCATTCAGAGTATAGACCATGACATGGCTGAGGGTTGAGATACTTTTTGCCACGCCCCTTTTGCCTAGAAGCCCCTAAACCCATTGAAATAGCATTGGGGGTTTTAATTCGTTAGGCCACGCCCCTTTGGGTCCAGAAGCCCAGAATACCATTCAGAGTATAGACCATGACATGGCTGAGGGTTGAGATACTTTTGGCCACGCCCCTTTGCCTAGAAGCCCCTAAACCCATTGAAATAGCATTGGGGGTTTAAATTCGTTAGGCCCCGCCCCTTTGGGTCCAGAAGCCCAGAATACCATTCATAGTATAGACCATGACATGGCTGAGGGTTGAGATACTTTTGGTTACGCCTCTTTTGCCTAGAGGCCACTAAACCCATTGAAATAGCATTGGGGGTTTAAATTAGTTAGGCCCCGCCCCTTTGGGTCCAGAAGCCCAGAATGCCATTCAGAGTATAGACCATGACATGGCTGAGGGTTGAGATACTTTTGGCCACGCCCCTTTTGCCTAGAAGCCCCTAAACCCATTGAAATAGCATTGGGGGTTTAAATTCGTTAGGCCCCGCCCCTTTGGGCCCAGAAGCCCAGAATACCATTCAGAGTATAGACCATGAAATGGCTGAGGGTTAAGATACGTTTGGCCACGCCCCTTTTGCCTAGAAGCCCCTAAACCCATTGAAATAGCATTGGGGGTTTAAATTCGTTAGGCCCCGCCCCTTTGGGTCCAGAAGCCCAGAATGCCATTCAGAGTATAGACCATGAAATGGCTGAGGGTTGAGATACTTTTGGCCACGCCCCTTTGCCTAGAAGCCCCTAAACCCATTGAAATAGCATTGGGGGTTTAAATTTGTTAGGCCACGCCCCTTTGGGTCCAGAAGCCCAGAATACCATTCAGAGTATAGACGATGACATGGCTGAGGGTTAAGATACTTTTGGCCACGCCCCTTTGCCTAGAAGCCCCTAAACCCATTGAAATAGCATTGGGGGTTTAAATTCGTTAGGCCACGCCCCTTTGGGTCCAGAAGCCCAGAATACCATTCAGAGTATAGACCATGACATGGATGAGGGTTGAGATACTTTTGGCCACGCCCCTTTGCCTAGAAGCCCCTAAACCCATTGAAATAGCATTGGGGGTTTAAATTCGTTAGGCCCCGCCCCTTTGGGTTCAGAAGCCCAGGATACCATTCAGACTATAGACCATGACATGGCTGAGGGTTGAGATATGTTTGGCCACGCCCTTTTTGCCTAGAAGCCCCTAAACCCATTGAAATAGCATTGGGGGTTTAAATTCGTTAGGCCCCGCCCCTTTGGGTCCAGAAGCCCAGAATGCCATTCAGAGTATAGACCATGACATGGCTGAGGGTTGAGATACTTTTGGCCACGCCCCTTTTGCCTAGAAGCCCCTAAACCCATTGAAATAGCATTGGGGGTTTAAATTCGTTAGGCCACGCCCCTTTGGGTACAGAAGCCCAGAATACCATTCAGAGTATAGACCATGACATGGCTGAGGGTTGAGATACTTTTGGCCACGCCCCTTTGCCTAGAAGCCCCTAAACCCATTGAAATAGCATTGGGGGTTTAAATTCGTTAGGCCCCGCCCCTTTGGGACCAGAAGCCCAGAATACCATTCAGAGTATAAACCATGACCTGGCTGAGGGTTGAGATTCTTTTGGCCACGCCCCTTTTGCCTAGAAGCCCCTAAACCCATTGAAATAGCATTGGGGGTTTAAATTCGTTAGGCCCTGCCCCTTTGGGTCCAGAAGCCCAGAATACCATTCAGAGTATAGACCATGACATGGCTGAGGGTTGAGATACTTTTGGCCACGCCCCTTTGCCTAGAAGCCCCTAAACCCATTGAAATAGCATTGGGGGTTTAAATTCGTTAGGCCACGCCCCTTTGGGTCCAGAAGCCCAGAATACCATTCAGAGTATAGACCATGACATGGCTGAGGGTTGAGATACTTTTGGCCACGCCCCTTTTGCCTAGAAGCCCCTAAACCCATTGAAATAGCATTGGGGGTTTAAATTCGTTAGGCCCCGCCCCTTTGGGTCCAGAAGCCCAGAATACCATTCAGAGTATAGACCATGACCTGGCTGAGGGTTGAGATTATTTTAGCCACGCCCCTTTTGCCTAGAAGCCCCTAAACCCATTGAAATAGCATTGGGGGTTTAAATTCTTTAGGCCCCGCCCCTTTGGGTCCAGAAGCCCAGAATACCATTCAGAGTATAGACCATGACCTGGCTGAGGGTTGAGATTATTTTAGCCACGCCCCTTTTGCCTAGAAGCCCCTAAACCCATTGAAATAGCATTGGGGGTTTAAATTCCTTAGGCCCCGCCCCTTTGGGTCCATAAGCCCAGAATACCATTCAGAGTATAAACCATGACCTGGCTGAGGGTTGAGATTCTTTTTGCCACGCCCCTTTTGCCTAGAAGCCCCTAAACCCATTGAAATAGCATTGGGGGTTTAAATTCGTTAGGCCACGCCCCTTTGGGTCCAGAAGCCCAGAATACCATTCAGAGTATAGACCATGACATGGCTGAGGGTTGAGATACTTTTGGCCACGCCCCTTTGCCTAGAAGCCCCTAAACCCATTGAAATAGCATTGGGGGTTTAAATTCGTTAGGCCCCGCCCCTTTGGGTCCAGAAGCCCAGAATACCATTCATAGTATAGACCATGACATGGCTGAGGGTTGAGATACTTTTGGCCACGCCCCTTTTGCCTAGAAGCCCCTAAACCCATTGAAATAGCATTGGGGGTTTAAATTCGTTAGGCCCCGCCCCTTTGGGTCTAGAAGCCCAGAATGCCATTCAGAGTATAGACCATGACATGGCTGAGGGTTGAGATACTTTTTTCCATGCCCCTTTGCCTAGAAGCCCCTAAACCCATTGAAATAGCATTGGGGGTTTAAATTCGTTAGGCCCCGCCCCTTTGGGTCCAGAAGCCCAGAATGCCATTCAGAGTATAGACCATGACATGACTGAGGGTTGAGGTACTTTTGGCCACGCCCCTTTGCCTAGAAGCCCCTAAACCCATTGAAATAGCATTGGGGGTTTAAATTCGTTAGGCCCCGCCCCTTTGGGTCCAGAAGCCCAGAATACCATTCAGAGTATAGACCATGACATGGCTGAGGGTTGAGATACTTTTGGCCACGCCCCTTTTGCCTAGAAGCCCCTAAACCCATTGAAATAGCATTGGGGGTTTAAATTCGTTAGGCCCCGCCCCTTTGGGTCCAGAAGCCCAGAATACCATTCAGAGTATAGACCATGACATGGCTGAGGGTTGAGATACGTTTGGCCACGCCCCTTTTGCCTAGAAGCCCCTAAACCCATTGAAATAGCATTGGGGGTTTAAATTCGTTAGGCCCCGCCCCTTTGGGACAAGAAGCCCAGAATGCCATTCAGAGTATAGACCATGACATGGCTGAGGGTTGAGATGCTTTTGGCCACGCCCCCTTTGCCTAGAAGCCCCTAAACCCATTGAAATAGCATTGGGGGTTTAAATTCGTTAGGCCACGCCCCTTTGGGTCCAGAAGCCCAGAATACCATTCAGAGTATAGACCATGACATGGCTGAGGGTTGAGATACTTTTGGCCACGCCCCTTTGCCTAGAAGCCCCTAAACCCATTGAAATAGCATTGGGGGTTTAAATTCGTTAGGCCACGCCCCTTTGGGTCCAGAAGCCCAGAATACCATTCAGAGTATAGACCATGACATGGCTAAGGGTTAAGATACTTTTGGCCACGCCCCTTTGCCTAGAAGCCCCTAAACCCATTGAAATAGCATTGGGGGTTTAAATTCGTTAGGCCACGCCCCTTTGGGTCCAGAAGCCCAGAATACCATTCAGAGTATAGACCATGACATGGCTGAGGGTTGAGATACTTTTGGCCACGCCCCTTTGCCTAGAAGCCCCTAAACCCATTGAAATAGCATTAAGGGTTTAAATTCGTTAGGCCCCGCCCCTTTGGGTCCAGAAGCCCAAAATGCAATTCAGAGTATAGACCATGACATGGCTGAGGGATGAGATACTTTTGGCCTCGCCCCTTTTGCCTAGAAGCCCCTAAACCCATTGAAATAGCATTGGGGGTTTAAATTCGTTAGGCCCCGCCCCTTTGGGTCCAGAAGCCGAGAATACCATTCAGAGTATAGACCATGACCTGGCTGAGGGTTGAGATTCTTTTAGCCACGCCCCTTTTGCCTAGAAGCCCCTAAACCCATTGAAATAGCATTGGGGGTTTAAATTCGTTAGGCCACGCCCCTTTGGGTCCAGAAGCCCAGAATACCATTCAGAGTATAGACCATGACATGGCTGAGGGTTGAGATACTTTTGGCCACGCCCCTTTTGCCTAGAAGCCCCTAAACCCATTGACATAGCATTGGGGGTTTAAATTCGTTAGGCCACGCCCCTTTTGGTCCAGAAGCCCAGAATGCCATTCAGAGTATAGACCATGACATGGCTGAGGGTTGAGATACTTTTGGCCACGCCCCCTTTGCCTAGAAGCCCCTAAACCCATTGAAATAGCATTGGGGGTTTAAATTCGTTAGGCCCCGCCCCTTTGGGTCCAGAAGCCCAGAATACCATTCAGAGTATAGACCATGACATGGCTGAGGGTTGAGATACGTTTGGCCACGCCCCTTTTGCCTAGAAGCCCCTAAACCCATTGAAATAGCATTGGGGGTTTAAATTCGTTAGGCCCCGCCCCTTTGGGACAAGAAGCCCAGAATGCCATTCAGAGTATAGACCATGACATGGCTGAGGGTTGAGATACTTTTTGCCACGCCCCTTTTGCCTAGAAGCCCCTAAACCCATTGAAATAGCATTGGGGGTTTTAATTCGTTAGGCCACGCCCCTTTGGGTCCAGAAGCCCAGAATACCATTCAGAGTATAGACCATGACATGGCTGAGGGTTGAGATACTTTTGGCCACGCCCCTTTGCCTAGAAGCCCCTAAACCCATTGAAATAGCATTGGGGGTTTAAATTCGTTAGGCCCCGCCCCTTTGGGTCCAGAAGCCCAGAATACCATTCATAGTATAGACCATGACATGGCTGAGGGTTGAGATACTTTTGGTTACGCCTCTTTTGCCTAGAGGCCACTAAACCCATTGAAATAGCATTGGGGGTTTAAATTAGTTAGGCCCCGCCCCTTTGGGTCCAGAAGCCCAGAATGCCATTCAGAGTATAGACCATGACATGGCTGAGGGTTGAGATACTTTTGGCCACGCCCCTTTTGCCTAGAAGCCCCTAAACCCATTGAAATAGCATTGGGGGTTTAAATTCGTTAGGCCCCGCCCCTTTGGGCCCAGAAGCCCAGAATACCATTCAGAGTATAGACCATGAAATGGCTGAGGGTTAAGATACGTTTGGCCGTGCCCCTTTTGCCTAGAAGCCCCTAAACCCATTGAAATAGCATTGGGGGTTTAAATTCGTTAGGCCCCGCCCCTTTGGGTCCAGAAGCCCAGAATGCCATTCAGAGTATAGACCATGAAATGGCTGAGGGTTGAGATACTTTTGGCCACGCCCCTTTGCCTAGAAGCCCCTAAACCCATTGAAATAGCATTGGGGGTTTAAATTTGTTAGGCCACGCCCCTTTGGGTCCAGAAGCCCAGAATACCATTCAGAGTATAGACGATGACATGGCTGAGGGTTAAGATACTTTTGGCCACGCCCCTTTGCCTAGAAGCCCCTAAACCCATTGAAATAGCATTGGGGGTTTAAATTCGTTAGGCCACGCCCCTTTGGGTCCAGAAGCCCAGAATACCATTCAGAGTATAGACCATGACATGGATGAGGGTTGAGATACTTTTGGCCACGCCCCTTTGCCTAGAAGCCCCTAAACCCATTGAAATAGCATTGGGGGTTTAAATTCGTTAGGCCCCGCCCCTTTGGGTCCAGAAGCCCAGGATACCATTCAGACTATAGACCATGACATGGCTGAGGGTTGAGATATGTTTGGCCACGCCCTTTTTGCCTAGAAGCCCCTAAACCCATTGAAATAGCATTGGGGGTTTAAATTCGTTAGGCCCCGCCCCTTTGGGTCCAGAAGCCCAGAATGCCATTCAGAGTATAGACCATGACATGGCTGAGGGTTGAGATACTTTTGGCCACGCCCCTTTTGCCTAGAAGCCCCTAAACCCATTGAAATAGCATTGGGGGTTTAAATTCGTTAGGCCACGCCCCTTTGGGTACAGAAGCCCAGAATACCATTCAGAGTATAGACCATGACATGGCTGAGGGTTGAGATACTTTTGGCCACGCCCCTTTGCCTAGAAGCCCCTAAACCCATTGAAATAGCATTGGGGGTTTAAATTCGTTAGGCCCCGCCCCTTTGGGACCAGAAGCCCAGAATACCATTCAGAGTATAAACCATGACCTGGCTGAGGGTTGAGATTCTTTTGGCCACGCCCCTTTTGCCTAGAAGCCCCTAAACCCATTGAAATAGCATTGGGGGTTTAAATTCGTTAGGCCCTGCCCCTTTGGGTCCAGAAGCCCAGAATACCATTCAGAGTATAGACCATGACATGGCTGAGGGTTGAGATACTTTTGGCCACGCCCCTTTGCCTAGAAGCCCCTAAACCCATTGAAATAGCATTGGGGGTTTAAATTCGTTAGGCCACGCCCCTTTGGGTCCAGAAGCCCAGAATACCATTCAGAGTATAGACCATGACATGGCTGAGGGTTGAGATACTTTTGGCCACGCCCCTTTTGCCTAGAAGCCCCTAAACCCATTGAAATAGCATTGGGGGTTTAAATTCGTTAGGCCACGCCCCTTTGGGTCCAGAAGCCCAGAATACCATTCAGAGTATAGACCATGACATGGCTGAGGGTTGAGATACTTTTGGCCACGCCCCTTTTGCCTAGAAGCCCCTAAACCCATTGAAATAGCATTAGAAGTTTAAATTCATTAGGCCCCGCCCCTTTGGGTCCAGAAGCCCAGAACGCCATTCAGAGTATAGACCATGACATGGCTGAGGGTTGAGATACTTTTGGCCACGCCCCTTTGCCTAGAAGCCCCTAAACCCATTGAAATAGCATTGGGGGTTTAAATTCGATAGGCCCCGCCCCTTTGGGTCCAGAAGCCCAGAATACCATTCAGAGTATAGACCATGACCTGGCTGAGGGTTGAGATTCTTTTAGCCACGCCCCTTTTGCCTAGAAGCTCCTAAACCCATTGAAATAGCATTGGGGGTTTAAATTCGTTAGGCCACGCCCCTTTGGGTCCAGAAGCCCAGAATACCATTCAGAGTATAGACCATGACATGGCTGAGAATTGAGATACTTTTGGCCACGCCCCTTTTGCCTAGAAGCCCCTAAACCCATTGAAATAGCATTGGGGGTTTAAATTCGTTAGGCCCCGCCCCTTTGGGTCCAGAAGCCCAGAATACCATTCAGAGTATAGACCATGACATGGCTGAGGGTTGAGATACTTTTGGCCACGCCCCTTTGCCTAGAAGCCCCTAAACCCATTGAAATAGCATTGGGGGTTTAAATTCGTTAGGCCCCGCCCCTTTGGGTCCAGAAGCCCAGAATACCATTCAGAGTATAGACCATGACCTGGCTGAGGGTTGAGATTATTTTAGCCACGCCCCTTTTGCCTAGAAGCCCCTAAACCCATTGAAATAGCATTGGGGGTTTAAATTCTTTAGGCCCCGCCCCTTTGGGTCCAGAAGCCCAGAATACCATTCAGAGTATAGACCATGACCTGGCTGAGGGTTGAGATTATTTTAGCCACGCCCCTTTTGCCTAGAAGCCCCTAAACCCATTGAAATAGCATTGGGGGTTTAAATTCCTTAGGCCCCGCCCCTTTGGGTCCATAAGCCCAGAATACCATTCAGAGTATAAACCATGACC
Source organism: Crinia signifera (assembly GCF_055691185.1). NCBI lineage: Eukaryota > Metazoa > Chordata > Amphibia > Anura > Myobatrachidae > Crinia > Crinia signifera. Next base: position 207,426,315 of record NC_139217.1, on the reverse strand, counting down.
TGGCTGAGGGTTGAGATTCTTTTTGCCACGCCCCTTTTGCCTAGAAGCCCCTAAACCCATTGAAATAGCATTGGGGGTTTAAATTCGTTAGGCCACGCCCCTTTGGGTCCAGAAGCCCAGAATACCATTCAGAGTATAGACCATGACATGGCTGAGGGTTGAGATACTTTTGGCCACGCCCCTTTGCCTAGAAGCCCCTAAACCCATTGAAATAGCATTGGGGGTTTAAATTCGTTACTCCACGCCCCTTTGGGTCCAGAAGCCCAGAATACCATTCAGAGTATAGACCATGACCTGGCTGAGGGTTGAGATTATGCTGAGGGTTATGATACTTTTGGCCACGCCCCTTTGCCTAGAAGCCCCTAAACCCATTGAAATAGCATTGGGGGTTTAAATTCGTTAGGCCACGCCCCTTTGGGTCCAGAAGCCCAGAATACCATTCAGAGTATAGACCATGACATGGCTGAGGGTTGAGATACTTTTGGCCACGCCCCTTTGCCTAGAAGCCCCTAAACCCATTGAAATAGCATTGGGGGTTTAAATTCGTTAGGCCCCGCCCCTTTGGGTCCAGAAGCCCAGAAAACCATTCAGAGTATAGACCATGACATGGCTGAGGGTTGAGATACGTTTGGCCACGCCCCTTTTGCCTAGAAGCCCCTAAACCCATTGAAATAGCATTGGGGGTTTAAATTCGTTAGGCCCCGCCCCTTTGGGTCCAGAAGCCCAGAATGCCATTCAGAGTATAGACCATGACATGGCTGAGAGTTGAGATACGTTTGGCCACGCCCCTTTTGCCTAGAAGCCCCTAAACCCATTGAAATAGCATTGGGGGTTTAAATTCGTTAGGCCCCGCCCCTTTGGGTCCAGAAGCCCAGAATGCCATTCAGAGTATAGACCATGACATGGCTGAGGGTTGAGATACTTTTGGAAACGCCCCTTTGCCTAGAAGCCCCTAAACCCATTGAAATAGCATTGGGGGTTTAAATTCGTTAGGCCCCGCCCCTTTGGGTCCAGAAGCCCAGAATACCATTCAGAGTATAGACCATGACATGGCTGAGGGTTGAGATACGTTTGGCCACGCCCCTTTTGCCTAGAAGCCCCTAAACTCATTGAAATAGCATTGGGGGTTTAAATTCGTTAGGCCCCGCCCCTTTGGGTCCAGAAGCCCAGAATGCCATTCAGAGTATAGACCATGACATGGCTGAGGGTTGAGATACTTTTGGCCACGCCCCTTTTGCCTAGAAGCCCCTAAACCCATTGAAATAGCATTGGGGGTTTAAATTCGTTAGGCCCCGCCCCTTTGGGTCCAGAAGCCCAGAATGCCAATCAGAGTATAGACCATGACCTGGCTGAGGTTTGAGATTCTTTTGGCCACGCCCCTTTTGCCTAGAAGCCCCTAAACCCATTGAAATAGCATTGGGGGTTTAAATTCGTTAGGCCACGCCCCTTTGGGTCCAGAAGCCCAGAATACCATTCAGAGTATAGACCATGACATGGCTGAGGGTTGAGATACTTTTGGCCACGCCCCTTTGCCTAGAAGCCCCTAAACCCATTGAAATAGCATTGGGGGTTTAAATTCGTTAGGCCCCGCCCCTTTGGGTCCAGAAGCCCAGAATACCATTCAGAGTATAGACCATGACATGGCTGAGGGTTGAGATACTTTTGGCCACGCCCCTTTGCCTAGAAGCCCCTAAACCCATTGAAATAGCATTGGGGGTTTAAATTCGTTAGGCCCCGCCCCTTTGGGTCCAGAAGCCCAGAATGCCATTCAGAGTATAGACCATGACATGGCTGAGGGATGAGATACTTTTGGCCACGCCCCTTTTGCCTAGAAGCCCCTAAACCCGTTGAAATAGCATTGGGGGTTTAAATTCGTTAGGCCACGCCCCTTTGGTTCCAGAAGCCCAGAATACCATTCAGAGTATAGACCATGACATGGCTGAGGGTTTAGATACTTTTGGCCACGCCCCTTTTGCCTAGAAGCCCCTAAACCCATTGAAATAGCATTGGGGGTTTAAATTCGTTAGACCCCGCCCCTTTTGGTCCAGAAGCCCAGAATGCCATTCAGAGTATAGACCATGACATGGCTGAGGGTTGAGATACTTTTGGCCACGCCCCTTTGCCTAGAAGCCCCTAAACCCATTGAAATAGCATTGGGGGTTTAAATTCGTTAGGCCCCGCCCCTTTGGGTCCAGAAGCCCAGAATACCATTCAGAGTATAGAGCATGACATGGCTGAGGGTTGAGATACGTTTGACCACGCCCCTTTTGCCTAGAAGCCCCTAAAACCATTGAAATAGCATTGGGGGTTTAAATTCGTTAGGCCCCGCCCCTTTGGGTCCAGAAGCCCAGAATGCCATTCAGAGTATAGACCATGACATGGCTGAGGGTTGAGATACTTTTGGCCACGCCCCTTTGCCTAGAAGCCCCTAAACCCATTGAAATAGCATTGGGGGTTTAAATGCGTTAGGCCCCGCCCCTTTGGGTCCAGAAGCCCAGAATGCCATTCACAGTATAGACCATGACATGACTGAGGGTTGAGATACTTTTGGAAACGCCCCTTTGCCTAGAAGCCCCTAAACCCATTGAAATAGCATTGGGGGTTTAAATTCGTTAGGCCCCGCCCCTTTGGGTCCAGAAGCCCAGAATACCATTCAGAGTATAGACCATGACCTGGCTGAGGGTTGAGATTCTTTTAGCCACGCCCCTTTTGCCTAGAAGCCCCTAAACCCATTGAAATAGCATTGGGGGTTTAAATTTTTTAGGCCACGCCCCTTTGGGTCCAGAAGCCCAGAATACCATTCAGAGTATAGACCATGACATGGCTGAGGGTTGAGATACTTTTGGCCACGCCCCTTTTGCCTAGAAGCCTGTAAAACCCATTGAAATAGCATTGGGGGTTTAAATTCGTTAGGCCACGCCCCTTTGGGTCCAGAAGCCCAGAATATCATTCAGAGTATAGACCATGACATGGCTGAGATTTGAGATACTTTTGGCCACGCCCCTTTTGCCTAGAAGCCCCTAAACCCATTGAAATAGCATTGGGGGTTTAAATTCGTTAGGCCCCGCCCCTTTGGGTCCAGAAGCCCACAATGCCATTCAGAGTATAGACCATGACATGGCTGAGGGTTGAGATACTTTTGGCCACGCCCCTTTGCCTAGAAGCCCCTAAACCCATTGAAATAGCATTGGGGGTTTAAATTCGTTAGGCCCCGCCCCTTTGGGTCCAGAAGCCCAGAATACCATTCAGAGTATAGAGCATGACATGGCTGAGGGTTGAGATACGTTTGACCACGCCCCTTTTGCCTAGAAGCCCCTAAAACCATTGAAATAGCATTGGGGGTTTAAATTCGTTAGGCCCCGCCCCTTTGGGTCCAGAAGCCCAGAATGCCATTCAGAGTATAGACCATGACATGGCTGAGGGTTGAGATACTTTTGGCCACGCCCCTTTGCCTAGAAGCCCCTAAACCCATTGAAATAGCATTGGGGGTTTAAATGCGTTAGGCCCCGCCCCTTTGGGTCCAGAAGCCCAGAATGCCATTCACAGTATAGACCATGACATGACTGAGGGTTGAGATACTTTTGGAAACGCCCCTTTGCCTAGAAGCCCCTAAACCCATTCGAATAGCATTCGGGGTTTAAATTCGTTAGGCCCCGCCCCTTTGGGTCCAGAAGCCCAGAATACCATTCAGAGTATAGACCATGACCTGGCTGAGGGTTGAGATTCTTTTAGCCACGCCCCTTTTGCCTAGAAGCCCCTAAACCCATTGAAATAGCATTGGGGGTTTAAATTTTTTAGGCCACGCCCCTTTGGGTCCAGAAGCCCAGAATACCATTCAGAGTATAGACCATGACATGGCTGAGGGTTGAGATACTTTTGGCCACGCCCCTTTTGCCTAGAAGCCCGTAAAACCCATTGAAATAGCATTGGGGGTTTAAATTCGTTAGGCCACGCCCCTTTGGGTCCAGAAGCCCAGAATACCATTCAGAGTATAGACCATGACATGGCTGAGATTTGAGATACTTTTGGCCACGCCCCTTTTGCCTAGAAGCCCCTAAACCCATTGAAATAGCATTGGGGGTTTAAATTCGTTAGGCCCCGCCCCTTTGGGTCCAGAAGCCCACAATGCCATTCAGAGTATAGACCATGACATGGCTGAGGGTTGAGATACTTTTGGCCACGCCCCTTTGCCTAGAAGCCCCTAAACCCATTGAAATAGCATTGGGGGTTTAAATTCGTTAGGCCACGCCCCTTTGGGTCCAGAAGCCCAGAATACCATTCAGAGTATAGACCATGACATGGCTGAGGGTTGAGATACTTTTGGCCACGCCCCTTTTGCCTAGAAGCCCCTAAACCCATTGAAATAGCATTGGGGGTTTAAATTTGTTAGGCCCCGCCCCTTTGGGTCCAGAAGCCCAGAATGCCATTCAGAGTATAGACCATGACATGGCTGAGGGTTGAGATACTTTTGGCCACGCCCCTTTGCCTAGAAGCCCCTAAACCCATTGAAATAGCATTGGGGGTTTAAATTCGTTAGGCCCCGCCCCTTTGGGTCCAGAAGCCCAGAATGCCATTCAGAGTATAGACCATGACATGGCTGAGGGTTGAGATACTTTTGGCCACGCCCCTTTGCCTAGAAGCCCCTAAACCCATTGAAATAGCATTGGGGGTTTAAATTCGTTAGGCCCCGCCCCTTTGGGTCCAGAAGCCCAGAATACCATTCAGAGTATAGACCATGACATGGCTGAGGGTTGAGATACTTTTGGCCACGCCCCTTTTGCCTAGAAGCCCCTAAACCCATTGAAATAGCATTGGGGGTTTTAATTCGTTAGGCCACGCCCCTTTGGGTCCAGATGCCCAGAATACCATTCAGAGGATAGACCATGACATGGCTGAGGGTTGAGATACTATTGGCCACGCCCCTTTGCCTAGAAGCCCCTAAACCCATTGAAATAGCATTGGGGGTTTAAATTCGTTAGGCCCCGCCCCTTTGGGTCCAGAAGCCCAGAATACCATTCATAGTATAGACCATGACATGGCTGAGGGTTGAGATACTTTTGGCCACGCCTCTTTTGCCTAGAAGCCACTAAACCCATTGAAATAGCATTGGGGGTTTAAACTAGTTAGGCCCCGCCCCTTTGGGTCCAGAAGCCCAGAATGCCATTCAGAGTATAGACCATGACATGGCTGAGGGTTGAGATACTTTTGGCCACGCCCCTTTTGCCTAGAAGCCCCTAAACCCATTGAAATAGCATTGGGGGTTTACATTCGTTAGGCCACGCCCCTTTGGGTCCAGAAGCCCAGAATACCATTCAGAGTATAGACCATGACATGGCTGAGGGTTGAGATACTTTTGGCCACGCCCCTTTGCCTAGAAGCCCCTAAACCCATTGAAATAGCATTGGGGGTTTAAATTCGTTAGGCCCCGCCCCTTTGGGTCCAGAAGCCCAGAAAACCATTCAGAGTACAGACCATGAAATGGCTGAGGGTTGAGATACGTTTGGCCACGCCCCTTTTGCCTAGAAGCCCCTAAACCCATTGAAATAGCATTGGGGGTTTAAATTCGTTAGGCCCCGCCCCTTTGGGTCCAGAAGCCCAGAATGCCATTCAGAGATACTTTTGGCCACGCCCCTTTTGCCTAGAAGCCCCTAAACCCATTGAAATAGCATTGGGGGTTTAAATTCGTTAGGCCACGCCCCTTTGGGTCCAGAAGCCCAGAATACCATTCAGAGTATAGACCATGACATGGCTGAGGGTTGAGATACTTTTGGCCACGCCCCTTTGCTTTGAAGCCCCTAAACCCATTGAAATAGCATTGGGGGTTTAAATTCGTTAGGCCCCGCCCCTTTGGTTCCAGAAGCCCAGAATACCATTCATAGTATAGACCATGACATGGCTGAGGGTTGAGATACTTTTGGCCACGCCCCTTTGCCTAGAAGCCCCTAAACCCATTGAAATAGCATTGGGGGTTTAAATTCGTTAGGCCCCGCCCCTTTGGGTCCAGAAGCCCAGAATACCATTCAGAGTATAGACCATGACATGGCTGAGGGTTGAGATACGTTTGACCACGCCCCTTTTGCCTAGAAGCCCCTAAAACCATTGAAATAGCATTGGGGGTTTAAATTCGTTAGGCCCCGCCCCTTTGGGTCCAGAAGCCCAGAATGCCATTCAGAGTATAGACCATGACATGGCTGAGGGTTGAGATACTTTTGGCCACGCACCTTTGCCTAGAAGCCCCTAAACCCATTGAAATAGCATTGGGGGTTTAAATTCGTTAGGCCACGCCCCTTTGGGTACAGAAGCCCAGAATACCATTCAGAGTATAGACCATGACATGGCTGAGGGTTAAAATACTTTTGGCCACGCCCCTTTTGCCTGGAAGCCCCTAAACCCATTGAAATAGCATTGGGGGTTTAAATTCGTTAGGCCCCGCCCCTTTGGGTCCAGAAGCCCAGAATGCCATTCAGAGTATAGACCATGACATGGCTGAGGGTTGAGATACTTTTGGCCACGCCCCTTTTGCCTAGAAGCCCCTAAACCCATTGAAATAGCATTGGGGGTTTAAATTCGTTAGGCCACGCCCCTTTGGGTCCAGAAGCCCAGAATACCATTCAGAGTATAGACCATGACATGGCTGAGGGTTGAGATACTTTTGGCCACGCCCCTTTGCCTAGAAGCCCCTAAACCCATTGAAATAGCATTGGGGGTTTAAATTCGTTAGGCCCCGCCCCTTTGGGTCCAGAAGCCCAGAATTCCATTCAGAGTATAGACCATGACATGGCTGAGGGTTGAGATACTTTTGGCCACGCCCCTTTTGCCTAGAAGCCCCTAAACCCATTGAAATAGCATTGGGGGTTTAAATTCGTTAGGCCCCGCCCCTTTGGGTCCAGAAGCCCAGAATGCCATTCAGAGATACTTTTGGCCACGCCCCTTTTGCCTAGAAGCCCGTAAAACCCATTGAAATAGCATTGGGGGTTTAAATTCGTTAGGCCACGCCCCTTTGGGTCCAGAAGCCCAGTATACCATTCAGAGTATAGACCATGACATGGCTGAGGGTTGAGATACTTTTGGCCATGCCCCTTTTGCCTAGAAGCCCCTAAACCCATTGAAATAGCATTGGGGGTTTAAATTCGTTAGGCCCCGCCCCTTTGGGTCCAGAAGCCCAGAATACCATTCAGAGTATAGACCATGACATGGCTGAGGGTTGAGATACGTTTGGCCACGCCCCTTTTGCCTAGAAGCCCCTAAACCCATTGAAATAGCATTGGGGGTTTAAATTCGTTAGGCCCCGCCCCTTTGGGTCCAGAAGCCCAGAATGCCATTCAGAGTATAGACCATGACATGGCTGAGGGTTGAGATACTTTTGGAAACGCCCCTTTGCCTAGAAGCCCCTAAACCCATTAAAATAGCATTGGGGGTTTAAATTCGTTAGGCCCCGCCCCTTTGGGTCCAGAAGCCCAGAATACCATTCAGAGTATAGACCATGACATGGCTGAGGGTTGAGATACTTTTGGCCACGCCCCTTTTGCCTAGAAGCCCCTAAACCCATTGAAATAGCATTGGGGGTTTAAATTCGTTAGGCCCCGCCCCTTTGGGTCCAGAAGCCCAGAATGCCAATCAGAGTATAGACCATGACCTGGCTGAGGTTTGAGATTCTTTTGGCCACGCCCCTTTTGCCTAGAAGCCCCTAAACCCATTGAAATAGCATTGGGGGTTTAAATTCGTTAGGCCACGCCCCTTTGGGTCCAGAAGCCCAGAATACCATTCAGAGTATAGACCATGACATGGCTGAGGGTTGAGATACTTTTGGCCAAGCCCCTTTGCCTAGAAGCCCCTAAACCCATTGAAATAGCATTGGGGGTTTAAATTCGTTAGGCCCCGCCCCTTTGGGTCCAGAAGCCCAGAATACCATTCAGAGTATAGACCATGACATGGCTGAGGGTTGAGATACTTTTGGCCACGCCCCTTTGCCTAGAAGCCCCTAAACCCATTGAAATAGCATTGGGGGTTTAAATTCGTTAGGCCCCGCCCCTTTGGGTCCAGAAGCCCAGAATGCCATTCAGAGTATAGACCATGACATGGCTGAGGGATGAGATACTTTTGGCCACGCCCCTTTTGCCTAGAAGCCCCTAAACCCGTTGAAATAGCATTGGGGGTTTAAATTCGTTAGGCCACGCCCCTTTGGTTCCAGAAGCCCAGAATACCATTCAGAGTATAGACCATGACATGGCTGAGGGTTTAGATACTTTTGGCCACGCCCCTTTTGCCTAGAAGCCCCTAAACCCATTGAAATAGCATTGGGGGTTTAAATTCGTTAGGCCCCGCCCCTTTTGGTCCAGAAGCCCAGAATGCCATTCAGAGTATAGACCATGACATGGCTGAGGGTTGAGATACTTTTGGCCACGCCCCTTTGCCTAGAAGCCCCTAAACCCATTGAAATAGCATTGGGGGTTTAAATTCGTTAGGCCCCACCCCTTTGGGTCCAGAAGCCCAGAATACCAATCAGAGTATAGAGCATGACATGGCTGAGGGTTGAGATACGTTTGACCACGCCCCTTTTGCCTAGAAGTTCCTAAAACCATTGAAATAGCATTGGGGGTTTAAATTCGTTAGGCCCCGCCCCTTTGGGTCCAGAAGCCCAGAATGCCATTCAGAGTATAGACCATGACATGGCTGAGGGTTGAGATACTTTTGGGCACGCCCCTTTGCCTAGAAGCCCCTAAACCCATTGAAATAGCATTGGGGGTTTAAATGCGTTAGGCCCCGCCCCTTTGGGTCCAGAAGCCCAGAATGCCATTCACAGTATAGACCATGACATGACTGAGGGTTGAGATACTTTTGGAAACGCCCCTTTGCCTAGAAGCCCCTAAACCCATTGAAATAGCATTGGGGGTTTAAATTCGTTAGGCCCCGCCCCTTTGGGTCCAGAAGCCCAGAATACCATTCAGAGTATAGACCATGACCTGGCTGAGGGTTGAGATTCTTTTAGCCACGCCCCTTTTGCCTAGAAGCCCCTAAACCCATTGAAATAGCATTGGGGGTTTAAATTTTTTAGGCCACGCCCCTTTGGGTCCAGAAGCCCAGAATACCATTCAGAGTATAGACCATGACATGGCTGAGGGTTGAGATACTTTTGGCCACGCCCCTTTTGCCTAGAAGCCTGTAAAACCCATTGAAATAGCATTGGGGGTTTAAATTCGTTAGGCCACGCCCCTTTGGGTCCAGAAGCCCAGAATACCATTCAGAGTATAGACCATGACATGGCTGAGATTTGAGATACTTTTGGCCACGCCCCTTTTGCCTAGAAGCCCCTAAACCCATTGAAATAGCATTGGGGGTTTAAATTCGTTAGGCCCCGCCCCTTTTGGTCCAGAAGCCCACAATGCCATTCAGAGTATAGACCATGACATGGCTGAGGGTTGAGATACTTTTGGCCACGCCCCTTTGCCTAGAAGCCCCTAAACCCATTGAAATAGCATTGGGGGTTTAAATTCGTTAGGCCCCGCCCCTTTTTGTCCAGAAGCCCAGAATGCCATTCAGAGTATAGACCATGACATGGCTGAGGGTTGAGATACTTTTGGCCACGCCCCTTTGCCTAGAAGCCCCTAAACCCATTGAAATAGCATTGGGGGTTTAAATTCGTTAGGCCCCGCCCCTTTGGGTCCAGAAGCCCAGAATACCATTCAGAGTATAGAGCATGACATGGCTGAGGGTTGAGATACGTTTGACCACGCCCCTTTTGCCTAGAAGCCCCTAAAACCATTGAAATAGCATTGGGGGTTTAAATTCGTTAGGCCCCGCCCCTTTGGGTCCAGAAGCCCAGAATGCCATTCAGAGTATAGACCATGACATGGCTGAGGGTTGAGATACTTTTGGCCACGCCCCTTTGCCTAGAAGCCCCTAAACCCATTGAAATAGCATTGGGGGTTTAAATGCGTTAGGCCCCGCCCCTTTGGGTCCAGAAGCCCAGAATGCCATTCACAGTATAGACCATGACATGACTGAGGGTTGAGATACTTTTGGAAACGCCCCTTTGCCTAGAAGCCCCTAAACCCATTGAAATAGCATTGGGGGTTTAAATTCGTTAGGCCCCGCCCCTTTGGGTCCAGAAGCCCAGAATACCATTCAGAGTATAGACCATGACCTGGCTGAGGGTTGAGATTCTTTTAGCCACGCCCCTTTTGCCTAGAAGCCCCTAAACCCATTGAAATAGCATTGGGGGTTTAAATTTTTTAGGCCACGCCCCTTTGGGTCCAGAAGCCCAGAATACCATTCAGAGTATAGACCATGACATGGCTGAGGGTTGAGATACTTTTGGCCACGCCCCTTTTGCCTAGAAGCCTGTAAAACCCATTGAAATAGCATTGGGGGTTTAAATTCGTTAGGCCACGCCCCTTTGTGTCCAGAAGCCCAGAATATCATTCAGAGTATAGACCATGACATGGCTGAGATTTGAGATACTTTTGGCCACGCCCCTTTTGCCTAGAAGCCCCTAAACCCATTGAAATAGCATTGGGGGTTTAAATTCGTTAGGCCCCGCCCCTTTGGGTCCAGAAGCCCACAATGCCATTCAGAGTATAGACCATGACATGGCTGAGGGTTGAGATACTTTTGGCCACGCCCCTTTGCCTAGAAGCCCCTAAACCCATTGAAATAGCATTGGGGGTTTAAATTCGTTAGGCCCCGCCCCTTTTGGTCCAGAAGCCCAGAATGCCATTCAGAGTATAGACCATGACATGGCTGAGGGTTGAGATACTTTTGGCCACGCCCCTTTGCCTAGAAGCCCCTAAACCCATTGAAATAGCATTGGGGGTTTAAATTCGTTAGGCCCCGCCCCTTTGGGTCCAGAAGCCCAGAATACCATTCAGAGTATAGAGCATGACATGGCTGAGGGTTGAGATACGTTTGACCACGCCCCTTTTGCCTAGAAGCCCCTAAAACCATTGAAATAGCATTGGGGGTTTAAATTCGTTAGGCCCCGCCCCTTTGGGTCCAGAAGCCCAGAATGCCATTCAGAGTATAGACCATGACATGGCTGAGGGTTGAGATACTTTTGGCCACGCCCCTTTGCCTAGAAGCCCCTAAACCCATTGAAATAGCATTGGGGGTTTAAATGCGTTAGGCCCCGCCCCTTTGGGTCCAGAAGCCCAGAATGCCATTCACAGTATAGACCATGACATGACTGAGGGTTGAGATACTTTTGGAAATGCCCCTTTGCCTAGAAGCCCCTAAACCCATTCGAATAGCATTCGGGGTTTAAATTCGTTAGGCCCCACCCCTTTGGGTCCAGAAGCCCAGAATACCATTCAGAGTATAGACCATGACCTGGCTGAGGGTTGAGATTCTTTTAGCCACGCCCCTTTTGCCTAGAAGCCCCTAAACCCATTGAAATAGCATTGGGGGTTTAAATTTTTTAGGCCACGCCCCTTTGGGTCCAGAAGCCCAGAATACCATTCAGAGTATAGACCATGACATGGCTGAGGGTTGAGATACTTTTGGCCACGCCCCTTTTGCCTAGAAGCCCGTAAAACCCATTGAAATAGCATTGGGGGTTTAAATTCGTTAGGCCACGCCCCTTTGGGTCCAGAAGCCCAGAATACCATTCAGAGTATAGACCATGACATGGCTGAGATTTGAGATACTTTTGGCCACGCCCCTTTTGCCTAGAAGCCCCTAAACCCATTGAAATAGCATTGGGGGTTTAAATTCGTTAGGCCCCGCCCCTTTGGGTCCAGAAGCCCACAATGCCATTCAGAGTATAGACCATGACATGGCTGAGGGTTGAGATACTTTTGGCCACGCCCCTTTGCCTAGAAGCCCCTAAACCCATTGAAATAGCATTGGGGGTTTAAATTCGTTAGGCCACGCCCCTTTGGGTCCAGAAGCCCAGAATACCATTCAGAGTATAGACCATGACATGGCTGAGGGTTGAGATACTTTTGGCCACGCCCCTTTTGCCTAGAAGCCCCTAAACCCATTGAAATAGCATTGGGGGTTTAAATTCGTTAGGCCCCGCCCCTTTGGGTCCAGAGGCCCAGAATGCCATTCAGAGTATAGACCATGACATGGCTGAGGGTTGAGATACTTTTGGCCACGCCCCTTTGCCTAGAAGCCCCTAAACCCATTGAAATAGCATTGGGGGTTTAAATTCGTTAGGCCCCGCCCCTTTGGGTCCAGAAGCCCAGAATGCCATTCAGAGTATAGACCATGACATGGCTGAGGGTTGAGATACTTTTGGCCACGCCCCTTTTGCCTAGAAGCCCCTAAACCCATTGAAATAGCATTGGGGGTTTAAATTCGTTAGGCCCCGCCCCTTTGGGTCCAGAAGCCCAGAATGCCATTCAGAGTATAGACCATGACATGGCTGAGGGTTGAGATACTTTTGGCCACGCCCCTTTGCCTAGAAGCCCCTAAACCCATTGAAATAGCATTGGGGGTTTAAATTCGTTAGGCCCCGCCCCTTTGGGTCCAGAAGCCCAGAATACCATTCAGAGTATAGACCATGACATGGCTGAGGGTTGAGATACTTTTGGCCACGCCCCTTTTGCCTAGAAGCCCCTAAACCCATTGAAATAGCATTGGGGGTTTTAATTCGTTAGGCCACGCCCCTTTGGGTCCAGAAGCCCAGAATACCATTCAGAGGATAGACCATGACATGGCTGAGGGTTGAGATACTATTGGCCACGCCCCTTTGCCTAGAAGCCCCTAAACCCATTGAAATAGCATTGGGGGTTTAAATTCGTTAGGCCCCGCCCCTTTGGGTCCAGAAGCCCAGAACACCATTCATAGTATAGACCATGACATGGCTGAGGGTTGAGATACTTTTGGCCACGCCTCTTTTGCCTAGAAGCCACTAAACCCATTGAAATAGCATTGGGGGTTTAAACTAGTTAGGCCCCGCCCCTTTGGGTCCAGAAGCCCAGAATGCCATTCAGAGTATAGACCATGACATGGCTGAGGGTTGAGATACTTTTGGCCACGCCCCTTTTGCCTAGAAGCCCCTAAACCCATTGAAATAGCATTGGGGGTTTACATTCGTTAGGCCACGCCCCTTTGGGTCCAGAAGCCCAGAATACCATTCAGAGTATAGACCATGACATGGCTGAGGGTTGAGATACTTTTGGCCACGCCCCTTTGCCTAGAAGCCCCTAAACCCATTGAAATAGCATTGGGGGTTTAAATTAATTAGGCCCCGCCCCTTTGGGTCCAGAAGCCCAGAAAACCATTCAGAGTACAGACCATGAAATGGCTGAGGGTTGAGATACGTTTGGCCACGCCCCTTTTGCCTAGAAGCCCCTAAACCCATTGAAATAGCATTGGGGGTTTAAATTCGTTAGGCCCCGCCCCTTTGGGTCCAGAAGCCCAGAATGCCATTCAGAGTATAGACCATGACATGGCTGAGGGTGGAGATACTTTTGGCCACGCCCCTTTTGCCTAGAAGCCCCTAAACCCATTGAAATAGCATTGGGGGTTTAAATTCGTTAGGCCACGCCCCTTTGGGTCCAGAAGCCCAGAATACCATTCAGAGTATAGACCATGACATGGCTGAGGGTTGAGATACTTTTGGCCACGCCCCTTTGCCTAGAAGCCCCTAAACCCATTGAAATAGCATTGGGGGTTTAAATTCGTTAGGCCCCGCCCCTTTGGTTCCAGAAGCCCAGAATACCATTCATAGTATAGACCATGACATGGCTGAGGGTTGAGATACTTTTGGCCACGCCCCTTTGCCTAGAAGCCCCTAAACCCATTGAAATAGCATTGGGGGTTTAAATTCGTTAGGCCCCGCCCCTTTGGGTCCAGAAGCCCAGAATACCATTCAGAGTATAGACCATGACATGGCTGAGGGTTGAGATACGTTTGACCACGCCCCTTTTGCCTAGAAGCCCCTAAAACCATTGAAATAGCATTGGGGGTTTAAATTCGTTAGGCCCCGCCCCTTTGGGTCCAGAAGCCCAGAATGCCATTCAGAGTATAGACCATGACATGGCTGAGGGTTGAGATACTTTTGGCCACGCCCCTTTGCCTAGAAGCCCCTAAACCCATTGAAATAGCATTGGGGGTTTAAATTCGTTAGGCCACGCCCCTTTGGGTACAGAAGCCCAGAATACCATTCAGAGTATAGACCATGACATGGCTGAGGGTTAAAATACTTTTGGCCACGCCCCTTTTGCCTGGAAGCCCCTAAACCCATTGAAATAGCATTGGGGGTTTAAATTCGTTAGGCCCCGCCCCTTTGGGTCCAGAAGCCCAGAATGCCATTCAGAGTATAGACCATGACATGGCTGAGGGTTGAGATACTTTTGGCCACGCCCCTTTTGCCTAGAAGCCCCTAAACCCATTGAAATAGCATTGGGGGTTTAAATTCGTTAGGCCACGCCCCTTTGGGTCCAGAAGCCCAGAATACCATTCAGAGTATAGACCATGACATGGCTGAGGGTTGAGATACTTTTGGCCACGCCCCTTTGCCTAGAAGCCCCTAAACCCATTGAAATAGCATTGGGGGTTTAAATTCGTTAGGCCCCGCCCCTTTGGGTCCAGAAGCCCAGAATTCCATTCAGAGTATAGACCATGACATGGCTGAGGGTTGAGATACTTTTGGCCACGCCCCTTTTGCCTAGAAGCCCCTAAACCCATTGAAATAGCATTGGGGGTTTAAATTCGTTAGGCCCCGCCCCTTTGGGTCCAGAAGCCCAGAATGCCATTCAGAGATACTTTTGGCCACGCCCCTTTTGCCTAGAAGCCCGTAAAACCCATTGAAATAGCATTGGGGGTTTAAATTCGTTAGGCCACGCCCCTTTGGGTCCAGAAGCCCAGTATACCATTCAGAGTATAGACCATGACATGGCTGAGGGTTGAGATACTTTTGGCCATGCCCCTTTTGCCTAGAAGCCCCTAAACCCATTGAAATAGCATTGGGGGTTTAAATTCGTTAGGCCCCGCCCCTTTGGGTCCAGAAGCCCAGAATACCATTCAGAGTATAGACCATGACATGGCTGAGGGTTGAGATACGTTTGGCCACGCCCCTTTTGCCTAGAAGCCCCTAAACCCATTGAAATAGCATTGGGGGTTTAAATTCGTTAGGCCCCGCCCCTTTGGGTCCAGAAGCCCAGAATGCCATTCAGAGTATAGACCATGACATGGCTGAGGGTTGAGATACTTTTGGAAACGCCCCTTTGCCTAGAAGCCCCTAAACCCATTAAAATAGCATTGGGGGTTTAAATTCGTTAGGCCCCGCCCCTTTGGGTCCAGAAGCCCAGAATACCATTCAGAGTATAGACCATGACATGGCTGAGGGTTGAGATACTTTTGGCCACGCCCCTTTTGCCTAGAAGCCCCTAAACCCATTGAAATAGCATTGGGGGTTTAAATTCGTTAGGCCCCGCCCCTTTGGGTCCAGAAGCCCAGAATGCCAATCAGAGTATAGACCATGACCTGGCTGAGGTTTGAGATTCTTTTGGCCACGCCCCTTTTGCCTAGAAGCCCCTAAACCCATTGAAATAGCATTGGGGGTTTAAATTCGTTAGGCCACGCCCCTTTGGGTCCAGAAGCCCAGAATACCATTCAGAGTATAGACCATGACATGGCTGAGGGTTGAGATACTTTTGGCCACGCCCCTTTGCCTAGAAGCCCCTAAACCCATTGAAATAGCATTGGGGGTTTAAATTCGTTAGGCCCCGCCCCTTTGGGTCCAGAAGCCCAGAATACCATTCAGAGTATAGACCATGACATGGCTGAGGGTTGAGATACTTTTGGCCACGCCCCTTTGCCTAGAAGCCCCTAAACCCATTGAAATAGCATTGGGGGTTTAAATTCGTTAGGCCCCGCCCCTTTGGGTCCAGAAGCCCAGAATGCCATTCAGAGTATAGACCATGACATGGCTGAGGGATGAGATACTTTTGGCCACGCCCCTTTTGCCTAGAAGCCCCTAAACCCGTTGAAATAGCATTGGGGGTTTAAATTCGTTAGGTCACGCCCCTTTGGTTCCAGAAGCCCAGAATACCATTCAGAGTATAGACCATGACATGGCTGAGGGTTTAGATACTTTTGGCCACGCCCCTTTTGCCTAGAAGCCCCTAAACCCATTGAAATAGCATTGGGGGTTTAAATTCGTTAGGCCCCGCCCCTTTTGGTCCAGAAGCCCAGAATGCCATTCAGAGTATAGACCATGACATGGCTGAGGGTTGAGATACTTTTGGCCACGCCCCTTTGCCTAGAAGCCCCTAAACCCATTGAAATAGCATTGGGGGTTTAAATTCGTTAGGCCCCGCCCCTTTGGGTCCAGAAGCCCAGAATACCATTCAGAGTATAGAGCATGACATGGCTGAGGGTTGAGATACGTTTGACCACGCCCCTTTTGCCTAGAAGCCCCTAAAACCATTGAAATAGCATTGGGGGTTTAAATTCGTTAGGCCCCGCCCCTTTGGGTCCAGAAGCCCAGAATGCCATTCAGAGTATAGACCATGACATGGCTGAGGGTTGAGATACTTTTGGCCACGCCCCTTTGCCTAGAAGCCCCTAAACCCATTGAAATAGCATTGGGGGTTTAAATGCGTTAGGCCCCGCCCCTTTGGGTCCAGAAGCCCAGAATGCCATTCACAGTATAGACCATGACATGACTGAGGGTTGAGATACTTTTGGAAACGCCCCTTTTGCCTAGAAGCCCCTAAACCCATTGAAATAGCATTGGGGGTTTAAATTTTTTAGGCCACGCCCCTTTGGGTCCAGAAGCCCAGAATACCATTCAGAGTATAGACCATGACATGGCTGAGGGTTGAGATACTTTTGGCCACGCCCCTTTTGCCTAGAAGCCTGTAAAACCCATTGAAATAGCATTGGGGGTTTAAATTCGTTAGGCCACGCCCCTTTGGGTCCAGAAGCCCAGAATACCATTCAGAGTATAGACCATGACATGGCTGAGAGTTGAGATACTTTTGGCCACGCCCCTTTTGCCTAGAAGCCCCTAAACCCATTGAAATAGCATTGGGGGTTTAAATTCGTTAGGCCCCGCCCCTTTGGGTCCAGAAGCCCACAATGCCATTCAGAGTATAGACCATGACAAGGCTGAGGGTTGAGATACTTTTGGCCACGCCCCTTTGCCTTGAAGCCCCTAAACCCATTGAAATAGCATTGGGGGTTTAAATTCGTTAGGCCCCGCCCCTTTTGGTCCAGAAGCCCAGAATGCCATTCAGAGTATAGACCATGACATGGCTGAGGGTTGAGATACTTTTGGCCACGCCCCTTTGCCTAGAAGCCCCTAAACCCATTGAAATAGCATTGGGGGTTTAAATTCGTTAGGCCCCGCCCCTTTGGGTCCAGAAGCCCAGAATACCATTCAGAGTATAGAGCATGACATGGCTGAGGGTTGAGATACGTTTGACCACGCCCCTTTTGCCTAGAAGCCCCTAAAACCATTGAAATAGCATTGGGGGTTTAAATTCGTTAGGCCCCGCCCCTTTGGGTCCAGAAGCCCAGAATGCCATTCAGAGTATAGACCATGACATGGCTGAGGGTTGAGATACTTTTGGCCACGCCCCTTTGCCTAGAAGCCCCTAAACCCATTGAAATAGCATTGGGGGTTTAAATGCGTTAGGCCCCGCCCCTTTGGGTCCAGAAGCCCAGAATGCCATTCACAGTATAGACCATGACATGACTGAGGGTTGAGATACTTTTGGAAACGCCCCTTTGCCTAGAAGCCCCTAAACCCATTGAAATAGCATTGGGGGTTTAAATTCGTTAGGCCCCGCCCCTTTGGGTCCAGAAGCCCAGAATACCATTCAGAGTATAGACCATGACCTGGCTGAGGGTTGAGATTATTTTAGCCACGCCCCTTTTGCCTAGAAGCCCCTAAACCCATTGAAATAGCATTGGGGGTTTAAATTCGTTAGGCCACGCCCCTTTGGGTCCAGAAGCCCAGAATACCATTCAGAGTATAGACCATGACATGGCTGAGATTTGAGCTACTTTTGGCCACGCCCCTTTTGCCTAGAAGCCACTAAACCCATTGAAATAGCATTGGGGGTTTAAATTCGTTAGGCCCCGCCCCTTTGGGTCCAGAAGCCCACAATGCCATTCAGAGTATAGACCATGACATGGCTGAGGGTTGAGATACTTTTGGCCACGCCCCTTTGCCTAGAAGCCCCTAAACCCATTGAAATAGCATTGGGGGTTTAAATTCGTTAGGCCACGCCCCTTTGGGTCCAGAAGCCCAGAATACCATTCAGAGTATAGACCATGACATGGCTGAGGGTTGAGATACTTTTGGCCACGCCCCTTTTGCCTAGAAGCCCCTAAACCCATTGAAATAGCATTGGGGGTTTAAATTCGTTAGGCCCCGCCCCTTTGGGTCCAGAAGCCCAGAATGCCATTCAGAGTATAGACCATGACATGGCTGAGGGTTGAGATACTTTTGGCCACGCCCCTTTGCCTAGAAGCCCCTAAACCCATTGAAATAGCATTGGGGGTTTAAATTCGTTAGGCCCCGCCCCTTTGGGTCCAGAAGCCCAGAATGCCATTCAGAGTATAGACCATGACATGGCTGAGGGTTGAGATACTTTTGGCCACGCCCCTTTGCCTAGAAGCCCCTAAACCCATTGAAATAGCATTGGGGGTTTAAATTCGTTAGGCCCCGCCCCTTTAGGTCCAGAAGCCCAGAATACCATTCAGAGTATAGACCATGACATGGCTGAGGGTTGAGATACTTTTGGCCACGCCCCTTTTGCCTAGAAGCCCCTAAACCCATTGAAATAGCATTGGGGGTTTTAATTCGTTAGGCCACGCCCCTTTGGGTCCAGAAGCCCAGAATACCATTCAGAGGATAGACCATGACATGGCTGAGGGTTGAGATACTATTGGCCACGCCCCTTTGCCTAGAAGCCCCTAAACCCATTGAAATAGCATTGGGGGTTTAAATTCGTTAGGCCCCGCCCCTTTGGGTCCAGAAGCCCAGAATACCATTCATAGTATAGACCATGACATGGCTGAGGGTTGAGATACTTTTGGCCACGCCTCTTTTGCCTAGAAGCCACTAAACCCATTGAAATAGCATTGGGGGTTTAAACTAGTTAGGCCCCGCCCCTTTGGGTCCAGAAGCCCAGAATGCCATTCAGAGTATAGACCATGACATGGCTGAGGGTTTAGATACTTTTGGCCACGCCCCTTTTGCCTAGAAGCCCCTAAACCCATTGAAATAGCATTGGGGGTTTACATTCGTTAGGCCACGCCCCTTTGGGTCCAGAAGCCCAGAATACCATTCAGAGTATAGACCATGACATGGCTGAGGGTTGAGATACTTTTGGCCACGCCCCTTTGCCTAGAAGCCCCTAAACCCATTGAAATAGCATTGGGGGTTTAAATTCGTTAGGCCCCGCCCCTTTGGGTCCAGAAGCCCAGAATACCATTCATAGTATAGACCATGACATGGCTGAGGGTTGAGATACTTTTGGCCACGCCTCTTTTGCCTAGAAGCCACTAAACCCATTGAAATAGCATTGGGGGTTTAAACTAGTTAGGCCCCGCCCCTTTGGGTCCAGAAGCCCAGAATGCCATTCAGAGTATAGACCATGACATGGCTGAGGGTTGAGATACTTTTGGCCACGCCCCTTTTGCCTAGAAGCCCCTAAACCCATTGAAATAGCATTGGGGGTTTACATTCGTTAGGCCACGCCCCTTTGGGTCCAGAAGCCCAGAATGCCATTCAGAGTAAAGACCATGACATGGCTGAGGGTGGAGATACTTTTGGCCACGCCCCTTTTGCCTAGAAGCCCCTAAACCCATTGAAATAGCATTGGGGGTTTAAATTCGTTAGGCCACGCCCCTTTGGGTCCAGAAGCCCAGAATACCATTCAGAGTATAGACCATGACATGGCTGAGGGTTGAGATACTTTTGGCCACGCCCCTTTGCCTAGAAGCCCCTAAACCCATTGAAATAGCATTGGGGGTTTAAATTCGTTAGGCCCCGCCCCTTTGGTTCCAGAAGCCCAGAATACCATTCATAGTATAGACCATGACATGGCTGAGGGTTGAGATACTTTTGGCCACGCCCCTTTGCCTAGAAGCCCCTAAACCCATTGAAATAGCATTGGGGGTTTAAATTCGTTAGGCCCCGCCCCTTTGGGTCCAGAAGCCCAGAATACCATTCAGAGTATAGACCATGACATGGCTGAGGGTTGAGATACGTTTGACCACGCCCCTTTTGCCTAGAAGCCCCTAAAACCATTGAAATAGCATTGGGGGTTTAAATTCGTTAGGCCCCGCCCCTTTGGGTCCAGAAGCCCAGAATGCCATTCAGAGTATAGACCATGACATGGCTGAGGGTTGAGATACTTTTGGCCACGCCCCTTTGCCTAGAAGCCCCTAAACCCATTGAAATAGCATTGGGGGTTTAAATTCGTTAGGCCCCGCCCCTTTGGGTCCAGAAGCCCAGAATGCCATTCACAGTATAGACCATGACATGACTGAGGGTTGAGATACTTTTGGAAAAGCCCCTTTGCCTAGAAGCCCCTAAACCCATTGAAATAGCATTGGGGGTTTAAATTCGTTAGGCCCCGCCCCTTTGGGTCCAGAAGCCCAGAATACCATTCAGAGTATAGACCATGACCTGGCTGAGGGTTGAGATTCTTTTAGCCACGCCCCTTTTGCCTAGAAGCCCCTAAACCCATTGAAATAGCATTGGGGGTTTAAATTCGTTAGGCCCCGCCCCTTTGGGTCCAGAAGCCCAGAATATTATTCAGAGTATAGACCATGACATGGCTGAGGGTTGAGATACTTTTGGCCACGCCCCTTTTGCCTAGAAGCCCCTAAACCCATTGAAATAGCATTGGGGGTTTAAATTCGTTAGGCCCCGCCCCTTTGGGTCCAGAAGCCCAGAATACCATTCAGAGTATAGACCATGACATGGCTGAGGGTTGAGATACGTTTGGCCACGCCCCTTTTGCCTAGAAGCCCCTAAACCCATTGAAATAGCATTGGGGGTTTAAATTCGTTAGGCCCCGCCCCTTTGGGTCCAGAAGCCCAGAATGCCATTCAGAGTATAGACCATGACATGGCTGAGGGTTGAGATACTTTTGGCCACACCCCTTTGCCTAGAAGCCCCTAAACCCATTGAAATAGCATTGGGGGTTTAAATTCGTTAGGACCCGCCCCTTTGGGTCCAGAAGCCCAGAATGCCATTCAGAGTATAGACCATGACATGGCTGAGGGTTGAGATACTTTTGGAAACGCCCCTTTGCCTAGAAGCCCCTAAACCCATTGAAATAGCATTGGGGGTTTAAATTCGTTAGGCCCCGCCCCCTTGGGTCCAGAAGCCCAGAATACCATTCAGAGTATAGACCATGACATGGCTGAGGGTTGAGATTCTTTTGGCCACGCCCCTTTTGCCTAGAAGCCCCTAAACCCATTGAAATAGCATTGGGGGTTTAAATTCGTTAGGCCACGCCCCTTTGGGTCCAGAAGCCCAGAATACCATTCAGAGTATAGACCATGACATGGCTGAGGGTTGAGATACTTTTGGCCACGCCCCTTTGCCTAGAAACCCCTTAACCCATTGAAATAGCATTGGGGGTTTAAATTCGTTAGGCCCCGCCCCTTTGGGTCCAGAAGCCCAGAATACCATTCAGAGTATAGACCATGACATGGCTGAGGGTTGAGATACTTTTGGCCACGCCCCTTTGCCTAGAAGCCCCTAAACCCATTGAAATAGCATTGGGGGTTTAAATTCGTTAGGCCCCGCCCCTTTGGGTCCAGAAGCCCAGAATGCCATTCAGAGTATAGACCATGACATGGCTGAGGGATGAGATACTTTTGGCCACGCCCCTTTTGCCTAGAAGCCCCTAAACCCATTGAAATAGCAATGGGGGTTTAAATTCGTTAGGCCCTTCCCCTTTGGGTCCAGAAGCCCAGAATGCCATTCAGAGTATAGACCATGACATGGCTGAGGGTTGAGATACTTTTGGCCACGCCCCTTTTGCCTAGAAGCCTCTAAACCCATTGAAAAAGCATTGGGGGTTTAAATTCGTTAGGCCCCGCCCCTTTGGGTCCAGAAGCCCAGAATGCCATTCAGAGTATAGACCATGACATGGCTGAGGGTTGAGATACTTTTGGCCACGCCCCTTTGCCTAGAAGCCCCTAAACCCATTGAAATAGCATTGGGGGTTTAAATTCGTTAGGCCCCGCCCCTTTGGGTCCAGAAGCCCAGAATACCATTCAGAGTATAGACCATGACCTGGCTGAGGGTTGAGATACTTTTAGCCACGCACCTTTTGCCTAGAAGCCCCTAAACCCGTTGAAATAGCATTGGGGGTTTACATTCGTTAGGCCACGCCCCTTTGGTTCCAGAAGCCCAGAATACCATTCAGAGTATAGACCATGACATGGCTGAGGGTTGAGATACTTTTGGCCACGCCCCTTTTGCCTAGAAGCCCCTAAACCCGTTGAAATAGCATTGGGGGTTTAAATTCGTTAGGCCACGCCCCTTTGGTCCAGAAGCCCAGAATGCCATTCAGAGTATAGACCATGACATGGCTGAGGGTTGAGATACTTTTGGCCACGCCCCTTTGCCTAGAAGCCCCTAAACCCATTGAAATAGCATTGGGGGTTTAAATTCGTTAGGCCCCGCCCCTTTGGGTCCAGAAGCCCAGAATGCCATTCAGAGTATAGATCATGACATGGCTGAGGGTTGAGATACTTTTGGTAACGCCCCTTTGCCTAGAAGCCCCTAAACCCATTGAAATAGCATTGGGGGTTTAAATTCGTTAGGCCCCGCCCCTTTGGGTCCAGAAGCCCAGAATGCCATTCAGAGTATAGACCATGACATGGCTGAGGGTTGAGATACTTTTGGCCACGCCCCTTTGCCTAGAAGCCCCTAAACCCATTGAAATAGCATTGGGGGTTTAAATTCGTTAGGCCCTTCCCCTTTGGGTCCAGAAGCCCAGAATGCCATTCAGAGTATAGACCATGACATGGCTGAGGGTTGAGATACTTTTGGCCACGCCCCTTTTGCCTAGAAGCCCCTAAACCCATTGAAAAAGCATTGGGGGTTTAAATTCGTTAGGCCCCGCCCCTTTGGGTCCAGAAGCCCAGAATGCCATTCAGAGTATAGACCATGACATGGCTGAGGGTTGAGATACTTTTGGCCACGCCCCTTTGCCTAGAAGCCCCTAAACCCATTGAAATAGCATTGGGGGTTTAAATTCGTTAGGCCACGCCCCTTTGGTTCCAGAAGCCCAGAATACCATTCAGAGTATAGACCATGACATGGCTGAGGGTTGAGATACTTTTGGCCACGCCCCTTTTGCCTAGAAGCCCCTAAACCCGTTGAAATAGCATTGGGGGTTTAAATTCGTTAGGCCACGCCCCTTTGGTTCCAGAAGCCCAGAATACCATTCAGAGTATAGACCATGACATGGCTGAGGGTTGAGATACTTTTGGCCACGCCCCTTTTGCCTAGAAGCCCCTAAACCCATTGAAATAGCATTGGGGGTTTAAATTCGTTAGGCCCCGCCCCTTTTGGTCCAGAAGCCCAGAATGCCATTCAGAGTATAGACCATGACATGGCTGAGGGTTGAGATACGTTTGACCACGCCCCTTTTGCCTAGAAGCCCCTAAAACCATTGAAATAGCATTGGGGGTTTAAATTCGTTAGGCCCCGCCCCTTTGGGTCCAGAAGCCCAGAATGCCATTCAGAGTATAGACCATGACATGGCTGAGGGTTGAGATACTTTTGGCCACGCCCCTTTGCCTAGAAGCCCCTAAACCCATTGAAATAGCATTGGGGGTTTAAATTCGTTAGGCCCCGCCCCTTTGGGTCCAAAAGCCTAGAATGCCATTCAGAGTATAGACCATGACATGACTGAGGGTTGAGATACTTTTGGAAACGCCCCTTTGCCTAGAAGCCCCTAAACCCATTGAAATAGCATTGGGGGTTTAAATTCGTTAGGCCCCACCCCTTTGGGTCCAGAAGCCCAGAATACCATTCAGAGTATAGACCATGACCTGGCTGAGGGTTGAGATTCTTTTAGCCACCCCCCTTTTGCCTAGAAGCCCCTAAACCCATTGAAATAGCATTGGGGGTTTAAATTCGTTAGGCCACGCCCCTTTGGGTCCAGAAGCCCAGAATACCATTCAGAGTATAGACCATGACATGGCTGAGGGTTGAGATACTTTTGGCCACGCCCCTTTTGCCTAGAAGCCCGTAAAACCCATTGAAATAGCATTGGGGGTTTAAATTCGTTAGGCCACGCCCCTTTGGGTCCAGAAGCCCAGAATACCATTCAGAGTATAGACCATGACATGGCAGAGGGTTGAGATACTTTTGGCCACGCCCCTTTTGCCTAGAAGACCCTAAACCCATTGAAATAGCATTGGGGGTTTAAATTCGTTAGGCCCCGCCCCTTTGGGTCCAGAAGCCCACAATGCCATTCAGAGTATAGACCATGGCATGGCTGAGGGTTGAGATACTTTTGGCCACGCCCCTTTGCCTAGAAGCCCCTAAACCCATTGAAATAGCCTTGGGGGTTTAAATTCGTTAGGCCCTGCCCCTTTGGGTCCAGAAGCCCAGAATACCATTCAGAGTATAGACCATGACCTGGCTGAGGGTTGAGATTCTTTTAGCCACGCCCCTTTTGCCTAGAAGCCCCTAAACCCATTGAAATAGCATTGGGGGTTTAAATTCGTTAGGCCACGCCCCTTTGGGTCCAGAAGCCCAGAATACCATTCAGAGTATAGACCATGACATGGCTGAGGGTTGAGATACTTTTGGCCACGCCCCTTTTGCCTAGAAGCCCCTAAACCCATTGAAATAGCATTGGGGGTTTAAATTCGTTAGGCCCAGCCCCTTTGGGTCCAGAAGCCCAGAATGCCATTCAGAGTATAGACCATGACATGGCTGAGGGTTGAGATACTTTTGGCCACGCCCCTTTGCCTAGAAGCCCCTAAACCCATTGAAATAGCATTGGGGGTTTAAATTCGTTAGGCCCCGCCCCTTTGGGTCCAGAAGCCCAGAATGCCATTCAGAGTATAGACCATGACATGGCTGAGGGTTGAGATATTTTTGGCCACGCCCCTTTTGCCTAGAAGCCCCTAAACCCATTGAAATAGCATTGGGGGTTTTAATTCGTTAGGCCCCGCCCCTTTGGGTCCAGAAGCCCAGAATGCCATTCAGAGTATAGACCATGACATGGCTGAGGGTTGAGATACTTTTGGCCACGCCCCTATTGCCTAGAAGCCCCTAAACCCATTGAAATAGCATCGGGGGGTTTAAATTCGTTAGGCCCCGCCCCTTTGGTTCCAGAAGCCCAGAATACCATTCAGAGTATAGACCATGACATGGCTGAGGGTTGAGATACGTTTGGCCACGCCTCTTTTGCCTAGAAGCCCCTAAACCCATTGAAATAGCATTGGGGGGTTTAAATTCGTTAGGCCCCGCCCCTTTGGGTCCAGAAGCCCAGAATGCCATTCAGAGTATAGACCATGACCTGGCTGAGGGTTGAGATACTTTTGGCCACGCCCCTTTTGCCTAGAAGCCCCTAAACCCATTGAAATAGCATTGGGGGTTTAAATTCGTTAGGCCCCGCCCCTTTGGGTCCAGAAGCCCAGAATGCCATTCAGAGTATAGACTATGACATGGCTGAGGGTTGAGATACTTTTGGCCACGCCCCTTTTGCCTAGAAGCCCCTAAACCCATTGAAATAGCATTGGGGGTTTAAATTTGTTAGGCCCCGCCCCTTTGGGTCCAGAAGCCCAGAATGCCATTCAGAGTATAGACCATGACATGGCTGAGGGTTGAGAAATTTTTGGCCACGCCCCTTTTGCCTAGAAGCCCCTAAACCCATTGAAATAGCATTGGGGGTTTAAATTCGTTAGGCCCCGCCCCTTTGGGTCCAGAAGCCCAGAATGCCATTCAGAGTATAGACCATGACATGGCTGAGGGTTGAGATACTTTTGGCCACGCCCATATTGCCTAGAAGCCCCTAAACCCATTGAAATAGCATCGGGGGTTTAAATTCGTTAGGCCCCTCCCCTTTGGGTCCAGAAGCCCAGAATACCATTCAGAGTATAGACCATGACATGGCTGAGGGTTGAGATACTTTTGGCCACGCCCCTTTTGCCTAGAAGCCCCTAAACCCATTGAAATAGCATTGGGGGTTTAAATTTGTTAGGCCCCGCCCCTTTGGGTCCAGAAGCCCAGAATACCATTCAGAGTATAGACCATGACATGGCTGAGGGTTGAGATACTTTTGGCCACGCCCCTTTTGCCTAGAAGCCCCTAAACCCATTGAAATAGCATTGGGGGTTTAAATTTGTTAGGCCCCGCCCCTTTGGGTCCAGAAGCCCAGAATGCCATTCAGATTATAGACCATGACATGGCTGAGGGTTGAGATACTTTTGGCCACGCCCCTTTGCCTAGAAGCCCCTAAACCCATTGAAATAGCATTGGGGGTTTAAATTCGTTAGGCCCCGCCCCTTTGGGTCCAGAAGCCCAGAATGCCATTCAGAGTATAGACCATGACATGGCTGAGGGTTGAGTTACTTTTGGCCACGCCCCTTTGCCTAGAAGCCCCTAAACCCATTGAAATAGCATTGGGGGTTTAAATTCGTTAGGCCCCGCCCCTTTGGGTCCAAAAGCCTAGAATGCCATTCAGAGTATAGACCATGACATGACTGAGGGTTGAGATACTTTTGGAAACGCCCCTTTGCCTAGAAGCCAATAAACCCATTGAAATAGCATTGGGGGTTTAAATTCGTTAGGCCCCGCCCCTTTGGGTCCAGAAGCCCAGAATACCATTCAGAGTATAGACCATGACCTGGCTGAGGGTTGAGATTCTTTTAGCCACGCCCCTTTTGCCTAGAAGCCCCTAAACCCATTGAAATAGCATTGGGGGTTTAAATTCGTTAGGCCACGCCCCTTTGGGTCCAGAAGCCCAGAATACCATTCAGAGTATAGACCATGACATGGCTGAGGGTTGAGATACTTTTGGCCACGCCCCTTTTGCCTAGAAGCCCGTAAAACCCATTGAAATAGCATTGGGGGTTTAAATTCGTTAGGCCACGCCCCTTTGGGTCCAGAAGCCCAGAATACCATTCAGAGTATAGACCATGACATGGCAGAGGGTTGAGATACTTTTGGCCACGCCCCTTTTGCCTAGAAGCCCCTAAACCCATTGAAATAGCATTGGGGGTTTAAATTCGTTAGGCCCCGCCCCTTTGGGTCCAGAAGCCCACAATGCCATTCAGAGTATAGACCATGGCATGGCTGAGGGTTGAGATACTTTTGGCCACGCCCCTTTGCCTAGAAGCCCCTAAACCCATTGAAATAGCCTTGGGGGTTTAAATTCGTTAGGCCCCGCCCCTTTGGGTCCAGAAGCCCAGAATACCATTCAGAGTATAGACCATGACCTGGCTGAGGGTTGAGATTCTTTTAGCCACGCCCCTTTTGCCTAGAAGCCCCTAAACCCATTGAAATAGCATTGGGGGTTTAAATTCGTTAGGCCATGCCCCTTTGGGTCCAGAAGCCCAGAATACCATTCAGAGTATAGACCATGACATGGCTGAGGGTTGAGATACTTTTGGCCACGCCCCTTTTGCCTAGAAGCCCCTAAACCCATTGAAATAGCATTGGGGGTTTAAATTCGTTAGGCCCCGCCCCTTTGGGTCCAGAAGCCCAGAATGCCATTCAGAGTATAGACCATGACATGGCTGAGGGTTGAGATACTTTTGGCCACGCCCCTTTGCCTAGAAGCCCCTAAACCCATTGAAATAGCATTGGGGGTTTAAATTCGTTAGGCCCCGCCCCTTTTGGTCCAGAAGCCCAGAATGCCATTCAGAGTATAGACCATGACATGGCTGAGGGTTGAGATATTTTTGGCCACGCCCCTTTTGCCTAGAAGCCCCTAAACCCATTGAAATAGCATTGGGGGTTTTAATTCGTTAGGCCCCGCCCCTTTGGGTCCAGAAGCCCAGAATGCCATTCAGAGTATAGACCATGACATGGCTGAGGGTTGAGATACTTTTGGCCACGCCCCTATTGCCTAGAAGCCCCTAAACCCATTGAAATAGCATCGGGGGGTTTAAATTCGTTAGGCCCCGCCCCTTTGGTTCCAGAAGCCCAGAATACCATTCAGAGTATAGACCATGACATGGCTGAGGGTTGAGATACTTCTGGCCACGCCCCTTTTGCCTAGAAGCCCCTAAACCCATTGAAATAGCATTGGGGGTTTAAATTCGTTAGGCCCCGCCCCTTTGGGTCCAGAAGCCCAGAAAACCATTCAGAGTATAGACCATGACATGGCTGAGGGTTGAGAAATTTTTGGCCACGCCCCTTTTGCCTAGAAGCCCCTAAACCCATTGAAATAGCATTGGGGGTTTAAATTCGTTAGGCCCCGCCCCTTTGGGTCCAGAAGCCCAGAATGCCATTCAGAGTATAGACCATGACATGGCTGAGGGTTGAGATACTTTTGGCCACGCCCATATTGCCTAGAAGCCCCTAAACCCATTGAAATAGCATCGGGGGTTTAAATTCGTTAGGCCCCTCCCCTTTGGGTCCAGAAGCCCAGAATACCATTCAGAGTATAGACCATGACATGGCTGAGGGTTGAGATACTTTTGGCCACGCCCCTTTTGCCTAGAAGCCCCTAAACCCATTGAAATAGCATTGGGGGTTTAAATTTGTTAGGCCCCGCCCCTTTGGGTCCAGAAGCCCAGAATACCATTCAGAGTATAGACCATGACATGGCTGAGGGTTGAGATACTTTTGGCCACGCCCCTTTTGCCTAGAAGCCCCTAAACCCATTGAAATAGCATTGGGGGTTTAAATTTGTTAGGCCCCGCCCCTTTGGGTCCAGAAGCCCAGAATGCCATTCAGATTATAGACCATGACATGGCTGAGGGTTGAGATACTTTTGGCCACGCCCCTTTGCCTAGAAGCCCCTAAACCCATTGAAATAGCATTGGGGGTTTAAATTCGTTAGGCCCCGCCCCTTTGGGTCCAGAAGCCCAGAATGCCATTCAGAGTATAGACCATGACATGGCTGAGGGTTGAGTTACTTTTGGCCACGCCCCTTTGCCTAGAAGCCCCTAAACCCATTGAAATAGCATTGGGGGTTTAAATTCGTTAGGCCCCGCCCCTTTCAGTCCAGAAGCCCAGAATACCATTCAGTGTATAGACCATGACATGGCTGAGGGTTGAGATACTTTTGGCCACGCCCCTTTTGCCTAGAAGCCCCTAAACCCATTGAAATAGCATTGGGGGTTTAAATTCGTTAGGCCCCGCCCCTTTGGGTCCGGAAGCCCAGAATACCATTCAGAGTATAGACCATGACCTGGCTGAGGGTTGAGATACTTTTGGCCACGCCCCTTTTG
This sequence comes from Crinia signifera, assembly GCF_055691185.1. Taxonomy (NCBI): domain Eukaryota; kingdom Metazoa; phylum Chordata; class Amphibia; order Anura; family Myobatrachidae; genus Crinia; species Crinia signifera. The sequence goes on along the minus strand of NC_139217.1, from coordinate 207,396,963 downwards.
CCTATTAGCCCCTAAACCCATTAAAATAGCATTGGGGGTTTAAATTCGTTAGGCCCCGCCCCTTTGGGTCCAGAAGCCCAGAATACCATTCAGAGTATAGACCATGACATGGCTGAGGGTTGAGATACTTTTGGCCACGCCCCTTTTGCCTAGAAGCCCCTAAACCCATTAAAATAGCATTGGGGTTTTAAATTCGTTAGGCCCCGCCCCTTTGGGTCCAGAAGCCCAGAATACCATTTAGAGTATAGACCATGACATGGCTGAGGGTTGAGATACTTTTGGTTACGCCCCTTTTGCCTAGAAGCCCCATAACCCATTGAAATAGCATTGGGGGATTAAATTCGTTAGGCCCCGCCCCTTTGGGTCCAGAAGCCCAGAATGCCATTCAGAGTATAGACCATGACATGGCTGAGGTTTGAGATACTTTTGGCCACGACCCTTTGCCTAGAAGCCCCTAAACCCATTAAAATAGCATTGGGGGTTTAAATTCGCTAGGCCCCGCCCCTTTGGGTCCAGAAGCCCAGAATACCATTCAGAGTATAGACCATGACATGGCTGAGGGTTGAGATACTTTTGGCCACGCCCCTTTTGCCTAGAAGCCCCTAAACCCATTAAAATAGCATTGGGGGTTTAAATTCGTTAGGCCCCGCCCCTTTGGGCCCAGAAGCCCAGAATACCATTCAGAGTATAGACCATGACATGGCTGAGGGTTGAGATACTTTTGGCCACGCCCCTTTTGCCTAGAAGCCCCTAAACCCATTGAAATAGCATTGGGGTTTAAATTCGTTACGCCCCGCCCCTTTGGGTCCAGAAGCCCAGAATACCATTCAGAGTATAGACCATGACATGGCTGAGGGTTGAGATACTTTTGGCCACGCCCCATTTTGCCTAGAAGCCCCTAAACCCATTGAAATAGCATTGGGGGTTTAAATTCTTTAGGCCCCGCCCCTTTGGGTCCAGAAGCCCAGAATACCATTCAGAGTATAGACCATGACATGGCTGAGGGTTGAGATACTTTTGGTTACGCCCCTTTTGCCTAGAAGCCCCATAACCCATTGAAATAGCATTGGGGGATTAAATTCGTTAGGCCCCGCCCCTTTGGGTCCAGAAGCCCAGAATGCCATTCAGAGTATAGACCATGACATGGCTGAGGTTTGAGATACTTTTGGCCACGACCCTTTGCCTAGAAGCCCCTAAACCCATTAAAATAGCATTGGGGGTTTAAATTCGCTAGGCCCCGCCCCTTTGGGTCCAGAAGCCCAGAATACCATTCAGAGTATAGACCATGACATGGCTGAGGGTTGAGATACTTTTGGCCACGCCCCTTTTGCCTAGAAGCCCCTAAACCCATTAAAATAGCATTGGGGGTTTAAATTCGTTAGGCCCCGCCCCTTTGGGCCCAGAAGCCCAGAATACCATTCAGAGTATAGACCATGACATGGCTGAGGGTTGAGATACTTTTGGCCACGCCCCTTTTGCCTAGAAGCCCCTAAACCCATTGAAATAGCATTGGGGTTTAAATTCGTTACGCCCCGCCCCTTTGGGTCCAGAAGCCCAGAATACCATTCAGAGTATAGACCATGACATGGCTGAGGGTTGAGATACTTTTGGCCACGCCCCATTTTGCCTAGAAGCCCCTAAACCCATTGAAATAGCATTGGGGGTTTAAATTCTTTAGGCCCCGCCCCTTTGGGTCCAGAAGCCCAGAATACCATTCAGAGTATAGACCATGACATGGCTGAGGGTTGAGATACTTTTGGCCACGCCCCATTTTGCCTAGAAGCCCCTAAACCCTTTGAAATAGCATTGGGGGTTTAAATTCGTTAGGCCCCGCCCCTTTGGGTCCAGAAGCCCAGACTACCATTCAGAGTATAGACCATAACATGGCTGAGGGTTGAGATACTTTTGGCCACGCCCCTTTTGCCTAGAAGCCCCTAAACCCATTGAAATAGCATTGGGGGTTTAAATTCGTTAGGCCACGCCCTTTTGGGTCCAGAAGCCCAGAATACCATTCAGAGTATAGACCATGACATGGCTGAGGGTTGAGATACTTTTGGCCATGCCACTTTTGCCTAGAAGCCCCTAAACCCATTGAAATAGCATTGGGGGTTTAAATTCGTTAGGCCCCGCCCCTTTGGGTCCAGAAGCCCAGAATACCATTCAGAGTATACTTCATCCAATCATCCAATCCTTCTTTCAATCACCCAATCATCCAATCTTGCAGTCATTCAATTATTCAATTCAATTTATAAATCATCTCCAAAGCTCTTCAATAAGCATTGTATATTATTGACTTTACTATTTATCAGAATCTACAGTTTATCATCATGTCATCATTCATTTCCTGTACCGCAGTATCTTTATTAAATAAGTTTTTTTTATCAAATTGCTTAACTCCCTTCCTTCGTTCATGCAACAGCCCTACATCAAAGCACCTAGACTCTGTTACACTCCAGGTGGTGCTTCACGAAACGTGACAGTTTGTACTGACTCCATGGATCCAGCGTTAGGACAGAAGCGAGGAGCTGCTCCAGTACAACAACTTGCCTGGATCAACAGGAGGCCGCTCAGGAGCAAGTTATTCATGCCCTCCAAGGTCTGTCAAAAAGACTGGATACAATTCAAACAACACTGCAAAAGGGTCAAGGGTCAACAGCTACATCGGCGCCACCGCCTAGACCCATATCTCCAACAACAGGAGTCACAGCTCATCTACAACTTCCTACTCTAACCAAGTTTGATGGCAATCCAAAAAACTGTAAGGGCTTTATTAACCAATGTGAAATTCACTTCGAACTTTAATCCTCATATATCCCTATGGATCGAACCAAAGTGGCTTATGTAATATCCCTCCTCTCTGGTTCTGCTTTCAATTGGGCATCTCCCCTGTGGGAAAAAGCAGATCCGCTCTTAGCGACTATGCTCGTTTTATTTCCACCTTCAAAATCATCTTCGATGAACCAGGTCGACTTAGTTCCTCTGCAACTGAAATTCTACATCTATGTCAAGGTTCTAGAACAGTGGGACAGTATCTAATCCAATTTAAGATATTAGCAGCTGAATTGGCCTGGAATGAGGAGGCCTTTCTTGCGGCCTTTATGAATGGGCTCTCGGATAAGATCAAAGATGAGCTTGAGGCAAGAGATTTGCCTTCCAGATTAGAGGACCTGATCTCTTTCTGTACAAAAATTTATCTGAGACTCAGAGAGAGAAATCAAGAGAGGAACCGAGCTACCCCTAACCCATCTTTTCATGTGTCTAAACCTTTATCACTACCAGCGGAAGAACCTATGCAGGTTAACAGCTTCAAATTGACTCCAGCTGAACATAAGCGTCGTCAGGAAGAACGTCTTTGTCTTTATTGTGCTGATCCTCAGCACGCCGTCGATTGTTGTCCAAAGAAACTGGGAAATGCCAGAAACTAGCCTGTAAGAGAGAGGGCAGGTTAGGGGTTGTTATCACCTCTCCAAATAATAAAGACTGTATCCTTCAAGTATCATTGCAAGTCAAACATCAGTTCAGACAGTTGCCAGCTCTTCTCGACTCAGGAGCAGCAGAGAGTTTCATCACCACTGATGTTGTCAAGCATTGGCGTCTACCTACCACCCCCCTCCAGCATCCAGTATATCTTACCGCTGTGGACGGAAGTCGTATACTAGGTGAGACTGTCACTCTAAGAATTCAACCACTAACTTTACAAGTTGGACTGCTACATGTTGAAAAAATACAGTTCTTTGTCATTTCCAAATCCTCCTACCCAATCGTTTTTGGTCTCCCCTGGTTACGTGCCCATAATCCCAGTATCAATTGTGTAACATCCCAGGTCCAAGCCTGTGGTGCCACCTGTACCAAGTAATGTCTCAAATCTGTGGCACCTACACGTCAAGTCTCCCTTCAAATTCCTGAGGGGTTACCTACCCCATATCAAGACTTCTCTGATGTTTTTTGCAAAAAAGCTACTGACAAATTACCTCCTCATCGTCCATGGGACTGTTCAATCGATCTAATACCAGGAAAGAACCCTCCCCGCGGTCGCACTTACCCTTTGTCTTTGCCTGAGACACAGGCTATGTCTGAGTATATAGAGGAAAATCTAGCCAAAGGGTTCATCTGCCCCTCGTCTTCTGCTGCTGGTGCTGGCTTCTTTTTTGTCAAAAAAAGGATGGGTTATGGCCTTGCATCAATTATCGAGGATAAAATGAAATTACCATCAAAAAACTTTATCCATTGCCACTCATTACAGAACTTTTTGACAGGATCAATGAGCGACCATCTTTTCAAAATTAGATCTCCGAGAAGTCTACAATCTTATTTGCATTCGTGAGGGAGACGAGTGGAAGACCGCTTTTAATACCAGAGATGGACATTATGAATACCTTGTCATGCCATTCGGCCTGAGTAATGCACCAGCAGTTTCTCAGTCTTACATGAATTAACTTTTTCATGATCTTCTGTACAAACATGTTGTGGTCTACCTCGACGATATCCTGATATTTGCCAAAACTCTTCAGAAACACAGAGAAGTTGTCAGAGAAGTGCTCTCTCGCCTCAGAAAGAATCTCCTTTTCTGCAAATTAGAAAAGTGCGTTTTTGAGTCTCATCCATACCCTTCTTAGGGTACATTGTATCTGGCTCAAGTCTGGAAATGGATCCAACTAAAGTTTAAGCAATCCAGACGTGGCCTCGTCCTCACAACCTCCGAGGGATCCAAAGATTCCTCGGATTTGCAAACTACTACAGAAAATTAATCAAAGGCTTTTCTACTATTTGTCAGCGCAGGCGGTTTTTGTGTTCCCGGCTGTGACCGTGGTGGACCAGTGGAGGGCGCTGGAGAGCCAAAGGCAGAAGGCTTAATGTAGGACATACACAGGGAGATCAGGGCACAGCGAACCAGAGTGTTGGCGGAGACCAGGAACAGGGGCGCGGAGTCTAACCTGCCAGCGGTATTCACCAGGGAGCCCCGCAAAGAGCTTTGGACTTAGCTGCGTCTGACAGGCAGGTCGCGGCCCCCTTCCCTGGTCCTCTGGACGCAGGCTAGGGCGAGGATACTTGAGCTTGGAAAGGAGCTTGAAAGCACAGCGGAGAAGATGCAATCTGGGGATTGCAGGGGATGTCGACCAATGGTGTCGACCGTGGTGCCGACAGCTGGTGAGAGGCTCAGGTAATATGCTGGAGCAATAGGACGTGGATGGTAAGTCACTATGATACACAGCAGAGGAGTGTCAACCCTGGAGTCGACGGAGCCTGTCGGTAGTTCAGGACAAGATGGTAAATGTCACTGATGGCTTGGAAGCCAATGATGGTAATCAGCGGAGCACCGGTTACTCGACTGCAGAGGTGGAATGGCAGGAGTCTTCTGGAGATGGACAGAACCAGGTAAGTATCGCAGGTGCAGGCGACGCTGGAGTGAGACACAGGGGAGCCTGGAGAGCTCGGAGTCTTGGGAACTTCTCTGACACAGGAGAACACTGAGAGCAGATAAGCAATTGTTCAAGACAAGGAAGGAAGGCCGCAGGCCAGATTTATCCCCCTTGCTTGTCTGTGATTGGCTGCCGGCTGCAGCACCAATCAACACTGGGAAATGGAGCACACACCTTGATTCAGGTACAGGTGTGCGGGTCAGAGGTGAAGCAAATGGTCAGTGGGGATTGGTCTGGGTGGTCAGCTGACCGTGAGTGTCATGGCGGCGCCCATGCTGCCCGGGAATGGCGTGCACCCGGCAGGGAACCATGGCAACAGCCCGCGGGGACACTGGGGACATCACGCCACACATCAGATGCCATGTGGATGACAGATCTCTCACGCAACACAGACCATCGAGAGGGTAATGACCGATGTTTCCGATGGTGAGATCTGCGGTTTGTGACACTATTGTAGCTCCAATAACCGCCCTTATTTGCAAAGGTGCCAAGCCCTCCAAATGGGATCTCAAGGCTTCTAATGCCTTTACACTGCTCAAAGAAAAGTTAATTTCTTGAGCAGATCAGAGCAGTTAATGGTTCAACCAGATGTCAGCTTACCCTTTACCCTAGAAGTCGATGCCTCTGCTATTGGCGTGGGGGCTGTGCTTTCCCAGACTAATAATGACGGACAGTCACTTCCGGTTTCCGGGTGCATGGAGTGAGACGCGGCTCTCACAGCTCCCCTCCATGCCCCGGTGAAACATATCTTTTTACACGGCGCTTCGCCTCCAGAACCCCTGGACTTACCCCCATCAAATCCTCTCTCTCCCCTGCACCCGATGATGATTCGCTGTGTGACAGCGACGCAGCCGCCGCGCTCACTCCAACAGAGCGGGCGACAGCTGAAGCGAGGGCAGGCCCCAACAATGGCGCCGGGCGGCGATACTCCCTCCCCCCTCCGGCCTCTAAGAAAATACTGGCGGACAACTATACGGACGACAGAGACTCTGCGTTCCAACAGCCTGGTGTCCCGCTGACATACGATGACATGGTCGACGCCATCACTGCAACCATGGCCCCGCTGCTCTCTAAGGCGGTGAGTGATATTACAGCGCAGCTACATGGTCTGACACAAAGGGTGGACACTGCAGAAAATAATATTGGCTCACTTGCTCACAGTTTGGCTAATGCTCAGTGTGAGATTAAAAGGCTGGAAAAAGAAAACTGCACTATTATTAACAGGCTGGAAGAGGTTGAAAATCGCTCAAGGAGAAACAATATCAGGCTTACCAGAAGCAGTGAAAGGGCAGGCCTTGGAATCTTTTGTGGGCAACACATTACCAGCCCTGCTTGGGGTTAAAGAAGAATGTACCTCCATGGTAATTGAGAGAGTCCATCGGCTAGCCCCCCCCCCCCCCCCCCCCACGCCCTAACGACACCAGGCCTAGAGTCACCATTTTCAAGTGTTTAAGTTACACCCATAAGCTGATACTCTGGAAAGCCTCTAGGAAGATCAATGCTCTGACATGGGAAGGTCATAACCTCCGTATATTTCAAGACTTCTCCTCTGAAGTCACAAAGGCGCGGAAAGCTTTCTCACCAGTGTGCAGCCAGCTGATTAAGGATAAAACCAAATTCGTTTTAATCTATTCTGCGAAACTGAAAATATTTGTCAGAGATGCTTAGCATGATTTTACTTCCCCAGCGGATGCTATGGAGTTTCTGAACAAAATACACACAGCACGGGCAGAGGACATATCGGACGCAACTTAACCTGCTCCCTCACTATTAAGCGCCACATTGTTCACAATGAGAGGTCACAACTGACTCGACTTTAGCTAAGTTATCTAAAGCTTGCAGTTTACAGTTTGGATGTTATATTTAACTGTACTTAAAGCATGAGTATTTAAGCTTTCAGTTAGACCTACATCCTACTAAGGGTGAATATTCCCCCTCCCACCCCACCCCTTCCCCTCCCCCCCCTGCCCCCTTATCTCCCCCCCCCCCCCCTCTTCATTACCTGTTACTCCCAGGGTTCACTGATCTAGGTGCAAACCTAAACGAACCGGGCTGGAGCGAGCATGCTCCGGGTTTGCTTTAAATATCTTAGTTGTTTAGTTAGAAGGGATGGCAATTCCCATCATTGGGATAAACCGCAAGTCATTAAGCTGTTTATCACTTCATATTGGCACGCTGGGCGTGCTAATATTTCAAATGTTTTTTTATGTGTTTTATAAGTGTCTTGTCTCCCCCCCCCCCCTTTTGTGTCTCTCCCCTTTATGTTTACTGATAGGAATGGTTAATAGAAAATTGTGGGTTAATATTATGTCTACTTACATGCTATGTAGCCCCCTCTCCAATAACAAATGACGGAACTTAAAATAGGCTCCTTTAAGTGGGGGGATTTAATTCCCCGGCAAAAAGGAGAAAAGTTCTAGTATATTGTAATAAACTCAAGCTAGATGTAGTTTTCATCCAGGAAGCCCATCTGATACCTCCCGAGATTTTGAAGCTACAAATGTTAGGCTGGAAGGTTTTGGCTAGTGCATCATATAATTCTAAGGTCAGAGGAGTGGTCATAATGATCAAAAGAAATATCCCCCACGAGTTAACAAAAGCCATAGTAGACCCCAAAGGCAGATATGTTATAGCCCATACTACAATTCATACAATGAAACTTACACTATGCAATGTTTATGCACCCACGGTATATAAAAAATCATTTTTCCATCAACTACTAAAGGAATTGACCCCTCACATGCATTCCAATCTGTTGGTCTGCGGGGATCTTAATCTTGTTTCTGATATATATCTAGATAAATCCACAAAATTAAAAAAAAAAACTAAACTTCCTTCCCTAGGAGTGCCTCAGGTAGCTGGCAAACTACGACTAATAGACATATGGAGGGCTTTAAAATCAACATCCAAAGAATACTCTTGTCAATCAATGGCATATCATACCTTTTCAAGGATTGACTACTTGTTAATATCAGAAACTCTCCTTACGAGGGTCAATGCCACAGAGATGGAACCTATTACCATCTCGGACCACTCACTAGTCTGGTTCCAAATGCAGATAACAGACGAACCCTTTTCCAGATCTATATGGAGATTTCCTAATCACCTGCTGGTGTCAGAGGCCTTCAAGAGTAAATTAATAGAGGATTGGAAGGAATTGTGAAAACAACCAGTTGCATGCAGACACAGATCCCTCTTTATTCTGGCAAACTGCCAAGGCAGTTATGAGAGGCAATATTATTTCGTACATGGCCAAACTTAATAGAAATTATTCAGCAAAATTCCCGACCCTGCAACAGACCTTGACTCAGGCATACTCCCGATATCAAAAAGACCACACGCCTAGTAATTGCCAACAGTACCTTCTAGCCAGCACCCATTTTAACGAATATCTTCAGACTAAAGGCAATAAGCAGACACACAAAGAGAGATATTCCCACACCAGTATTTTAGTAGACAGTCCTCTACCCTCAGAAAATTTCCTAAATGGGGGGGACCAATTTTTTACCCAAACTAGGTCTGAGGGGTGCTACCCACTACTTAGATATAGACATAAACACCCACAAGAAAAAAATAATTATTTCTGTGGGTGCACTGAGGACCAAATAATTTCTTTCATAAAAATTAACCTTTAATGTTTATCTTCTAAAAAGTCTCATATAAAAGATAGACCTGATATCCTTGTTGTGGTGAAATATTAAAAGATAGATTGTGAATAAAGAGATAAAAATCTACGTGAATTTATTAAAAAAGAAGAGAGAGAGGAATACAAATGTGTGTGTGTATGAGTCTATGGTTTTAATATTGGACTTTATAGTGCTCTATCATAGACCTCAATAAATTGCCCTGTTTCCTTTAATAAAGAATAACTTTCTTTTTTACATGGAATACGTGTCTAAACTGATTGTTAGGGCTCACTAGATATGGCTTTTTGATAAGATAAGGAGATTTATGGCTCCTAAGGGTCCAGTGAAAAGAATAGCCCTTCTAGTTCACCTCAGTATATAAGCTGGTATAGTACCTCATGAGGTTAGTACCATTTATCCATATATTAAGGTATGTTCAATCTGTAAACACCAATATGCAGTACTATGTTTAGGATACAAATTACAGGTTTTACTATCCAATAATATTGCTGTGTGCGCCTTATGTCCTTATATTAGGTGTCATATATCACCAGTAGTATAACTCTGATGCTAGAAATGCAGCATCCGTGTTTTAGCGGTTTATCCGCCGGATCTTCCGGTGACAAGATGGGGGTACTCAGTGGTATTCAGGGTCTGGTATTATTTTAGCACATCCAAAAAGGATTTATCACCCATGTAATAAGCGGGTCACCGCTGGGATAATGTTTATGTGCATATGTTGCTGTCAGCCTTACACACTGATTTTAATGATCTAATATGATCTGTATGCCGTGTCTTTTACTGTGGTGACAGCACCCCAAGTTTCTACCCGTGATTAAAGCGGTTTACTGCCGGGTCTCAAAATAGGTCGTATTATAAGGAGCTTTCCACAGCAGTGCTGGATATTGTGTAGGTTATTTTTAATATATTTAAACTGCCATTTAACGGCTATCTTTTGTCATATCTGTATCCTATAACAGACCTGCAAACATTTAGTGATCTCTTTATATAGTTATCTCCCTCACTTCCACGTTGTCAAATCTCTAATCCTCCGTGGTGTGTGGTACACACTGTGCAAGCTATTTATGCAATCTCCAGATCTGGATGTCAGTACGCATAAACTAACTAAATGAAGAGTTACTGCAGTAACTCTTCATTCACTTTGGACTGGCTGAATAAATAGCCGATATAAGGCGGCACTAATATATAGCTGATCCCGCCCGCATATGTATACATAAAATATGCGCGACGAATGAAAGCCCTGACACTTAAATTAATAATAATAATAATAAATACACAAATCCCGGAGATTGTATGAACATTGGGTAGTGTGTGCGAACCAGGGCAAATTTGACTGCACAGAGGATAGATCGTGCAGTCACGGCAGTGGTGTATACTCCAGGATACGGAGCCAGTTACACTGTAATATTACAATCCCGCAGTGAGAAAGGATAAAGTGTGCTACAAAGCACGAACTCCTTAATATCTGCGGACTTATTGTTATTAACACTGCAAGGTCCTTGTAACAGTATAAAAATTATTGCATACGACAGACAGGTGGAACTAATAGCCGGCATAGTACGGCATGCAGGGAAGATTCAAACCTGCTCCCCGCTCCAAACATTTATTGTCCCATGAAGTGTACCTTATTACCAATGAGGAAATTTAAGACATATATGTTCAATAAAATACACGAGCAGCTCTGACAATTTAGTTAGTTTATGCGTACTCTATGCTACTGTGTACCAATTTATCCCTTAGTGAAGGAGCCCTCCTATAGATAAAATTTGGGCGATCTGGGATATGTTGCATTAAAATCGAATCCTGTTGTAATATTTTCCAGTTGTTTTTAAAAATATTTTCTATTTTTTTATAGCAAGAATTATACTGGGAGATAAATGACCATTTAAAGTTATCAGTATTATCTTTTTTTGCTTTTTCAACAAGAAGGTCCTCTCTTTTTATTTTTGATATCCGAGTTTTTGCTTTTTTGCTTTAGTGATGGTTTTTTGTTCGTAACCTTTCATCAAAAATCGATTTGATAATTCTTCGATTTGATTTTCGCAAATAGTGGTTTCAGTACAATTGCGTTTTACCCTTGTAAACTGGCTGAAAGGAATACCCTCCAGCCAGTTGAAGTGGTGTTCACTAGTGCTGTCAATAAAACTATTAGAATCTGTAGGTTTTCTGTAATTTTTTTGTACAGATTTCATTATTTAAAATATATATCCATAAATCTAAAAACGAGAGTCCATCTTGGCTGATATTAAAAACTAATTTAATTTAAAAATTATTGGTGTTCAATTTAGTGCAAAAATGCTCAAGGTCAATAAAATCTCCCCTCCAAATAAAAAGTACATCATCAATAAAACATTGCCAGGATACCAGGTTCGCCACTAAATGGCCATCCGGCCAAATTTGTACCTCCTCCCAGTACGCCATAAATAAATTGGCGTAACTTTCAGTCCCAGCTCATTTTAAATCTGTTCATAACAGAAAAGAGTGTCAGATAATTAATTTTTATGGCATTCAACAGATCCTTCCTAAATGTAGAAGCAATGACATTGAAAAACGCTTATCTAAAGCAGAAATGGAGTGGATTTTTAAATTAAAAACTTTGACACCGCTGGGATTGAACACAGATTTTGAACTAAAATGCTTTTTAACTTGAACTGGCTGTTTAGGCTTTCTTTTTTATCCTGTTGTATCTTTTTGTAATTTTATCTCTATTTATTAATTTATTACCTGCTGCTATATTTATTACCCGCTGCTATTTTATTACACTGATACATGGACTTTGAGTTTCAGATCATTAATCCCGTTTAAAGAACTTTTGGGCAAACTTTGCCCTTTTCCAAAATGGAAGCTGCGGCATCACATTATATTCCGTTCTAACAAAAAGGAACCCATGGCCGCAGCAAAAGGATCTGGGGAAAAAAAAAGCCTCCTGATGCTCTGGAGGTGAAAGGCGTCCTGTATATTGAGGGATAGAGAAGAAAACGGAGACCGCGATCTAAGCGGCACTTCCGGATATCTCCTCTTAGTGTAGGAACCTAAATACCGGCGTCTATGTGGGGACACCGTTCATGTGCACACCCGGCCACCCGCAGTACGTGCGGTAAATGCTGGAGGGTGCCAGTTTATTGACGGACCATCCCCCATGACTAATATCCGGTTCTGGGTCATAAATACCGGCAGCAGAGCTAACAACAGCACTCTTCTGAAGAAGGACCATTTGGGTCCGAAATGCATTAAGAGACTGTGCTGTTTCTTTTGGATCCCTACCTGGCTAACTGGTGAGACCTGCTCCCTTGTTCCTGGACTGTGTGGAGGACCGATTCCGGAGTTGGACTTCACATCAGCCTGGGATTTGAACTGTGGGATACGTGTGAGCAGCCTGTTGCCTTGGGATAACCTATTGTGCCTTTTTAACCGTCTACCTTTGTGAGTGTATCTATATATTAAAAACGTTCTATGTGTTTAAATACTACACTATGATCTGTTTTTGATTTAACCCCTACTGCTGTACCCTCGGTTGGGGGACAAATTAGGGGGAGTTTCATTTCAGAGTAGAAAAACCTCCGATGAAACATTCTGAAAATTATCACTCATATGAGAAGGTTATGTATGTTTAAACCTATCACTATTGGTGTGATCTTTTTTCTTGGGAACATCCCAAAATAGCGCTATAGGGTGAACAAATCCTTTTTACTCCATTGTACCCTCCCGGAACGTCCGGGAGGGTCCCGAAAATCGGGTCACCTCTCCCGGCCCCCCGGAAAGGTGAGCAACCCTCCTGGATTCTGGGGGACCCCCGCTCCCCCCCTGATTGCGGCTTCCCCCACCCCGGCCGCAGCATTTAAATTACCTTTTCTGATGAGCTCTGGAGAGGGGGTGGGGCCAAAGTGTCATCATCGCGTAGTTTAGCCCTGCCCCCTCCGTGGAGATCATCAAAGTCAGATAGTGCCCCTGTGAGGTAAGCTCTGACATTTTTTTGGTTTAGGTAGAATTTTATTTTCTGAGTTATATAGTGACAGGCATTTATTATTCACTAGCTGACCGGCCCGGCATTGCCTTGGGGTTTCTTTATTTCCAAAATTGCTGAAAAATGTAATCTTACAGTATGCTGTGCCAAAGACCTAAGATTGTAATTTGTTATAGATTCCACCATAATGTTAGAGTGTGTTTGCATTTATACTCAATGACGGCAATGAAATCAGGTGTGGTGTTGTTGTTTGAAACACAACGCTCCGGAGTTGATAACTTGTATGTGTTGATGAATTCCACATCCACTCCTGAGATTTAGCACCTACTGTATGACATATCCTCCAACATCTGAGGGTCAGAAATCGGTACAAAATCGGAAAGGGACGTGGCCACACCTCCATTTCTATACTTTCAATGGTACAGTTTCTAGGGTGTGTAATTACAGTCGCTGAGTGCGTGGGGACTGGGGTGGGCGTTGCAGCAATCTCTGAGGTCTGGGGATCTGTAAAGCACATGCACCGGGCATCTCTACCAAACAGTGGGGCAGCCCCTGAGTGTGGGAGCAGGTCCGCGGGCCTGGCCACATGATGTCATGACGCGACGCACGCTACCCGCACCACTGTAATGCACCTCTGGGAATGGGTGCAATGGGCCAAATTCTTCCCTACACCCGCCGGGCCAATCCACTGATCCAGCCATCACAATCATCAATGGGTGCATTGATAAGGTTTGAGTGTAAGAAGTTGAAGAATAAGACTGAGAAAAAGAATTGCCATGTTACAAAGTGTACAATTTACTCAATAAATCATGAAAAAAAATGTAAGTGTACATAGAAGTACAATCAAGAAATGAAAGTAGGATTAAAAAATAAGTTCTGATTCAAACTGATAATTGTTTGGATGGGGGTGGGTTGTGAAACAAATCTATAGGTGGTGGGGGTATGGATATTGTGGGCATAATTGGTGTTTGTTACACCTACAGGGGGCCCTCAATTGATGTGATTTTCACTACAGTGTCACAGTGTCTCCATAAGGGGATTCCCAATTGGGGTCCAGGTGGTCTTTTAGGGACCCTTTACAATCCTGTAGGTCTGTTCTTCTTGAGCTTACGGTCTCCCTTAATGATAGTCAATCACTGAGTGAGACCGTAGGCTCCTGGAGAAGAGACCAACGGGATTGTAAAGGGGTCCCTAAAAGACCACCTGAACCCCAATTGGAAATCCCCCTAAGGTGACACTGTAGTGAAAATTTCTCATCAACTGGGGACCCCCTGAAGGTGTACCAAACACCAATTATGGCCACAATATCCATACCCCCTCCACCTATAGATTTGTTTCGCAACCCACTGCCATCCAAACAATTATCAGTTTGAATCAGAATTTATTTTTTAATCCTACTTTCATTTCTTGATTGTACTTCTATGTACACATTTTTTTTTTCACGATTTATTGAGTAAATTGTACATTATAACATGACAAATCTTCATCTCAGTCTTGAGGCCAGATTCTCTAAGCTTCAAAAGTGATAAAATGGAGAGTGATAAACAGCCAGCCAATCAGCTCCTACCTGCCATGTCACAGACTGTGTTTGAAAAATGTCAGGCAGGAGCTGATTGGCTGGCTGTTTATCACTCTCCATTTTATCACTTTTGAAGCTTAGAGAATCTGGCCCTTATTCTTCAACTTCTTACACTCATAACATTCAAACAAATACATGCAGCGCTCATGTCCATCGACCAAACAATATCTATGAAACAAAAGAGTCTGGGAAACCCTTAAGGCAGAGCAGTGCCTAATATCCAACTGACTAACAGGGTGAGTTCAGTGTACCCACTTTGTATTGATCAATGGGTGCATTGGCCAGGACAAAGATTTCTCAGTGCAACTGGCCGGGGTGCGCAGTGACAGGCTGGAGGAATGGAGAGACGGATATGGGGAACAAAGTATAAACGGTACATTAGGTAGTTTTTATTTGCCGGTACAGATTGTTAAATAAACAGCAAATTATTTTTTATGTGTTCTGTGTGGTTGTGTGTGTTGTACTGTTTTTGTGTGTGTGTTGTAGTGTATATGGTTGGTTGTGTGTGTTGTATTGTATGTATCTGTCCAATGCGTAAGTGTGTGAGGTGTGCTATGTATATACAGTATGTGTGTGTTGTGACTTTGTGTATCTGTGCAATGTTTAAGTGTGTGTTTTGTGTGTGTTGTACTGTTTTTTGTGTGTGTGTGTGTGTGGTGAATGTATGTGTGTTGCGCTTAGAGGTATATTATGTGTGTGTGTATCTGCCCTATGTGTAAGTGCGTAAGGTGTGCTATGTATAAATCTGTGTGTGTGTAGTGTGCTGTGTGTATCTGTGCAATGCTTAAATGTGTGTGTTCTGTGTATTGTACTGTTTTTGGGTGTGTGTTGTAGTGAATGTGGGTGTGTGTTGTACTGTGAGTGGTGTGTTGTGTGTATCTGCCGAATGTGTAAGTTTGTGAGGTGTGCTACGTATATATGTGTGTGTAGTGTGCTGTGCATATCCTGGCAATGTTTAAGTGTGTGTGTTCTGTGTGTTTCTTGTACTGTTTTTGGGTGTGTGTTGTAGTGTGTATGGATTTGTATTGTACTGCATGTGGTGTGTTGTGTGTGTATCTGTCCAATGTGTAAGTGTGTGAGGTGCTCTACGTATAAATGTGTGTGTTGTGTGCTATGTGTGCGTATGTGGTGTACCGTGTGTGTGCGTATACAATTTGTACGTGTGTGTGTTATGTGTGGTCTATGTTGTTAAAACAGAAATAACGCATCAATAATTCTATACTTTTGTTATACTCTGTTTTCTCAAATATTGTTATTTATTGCTGCAGGTGGCGTTAGCTTGTTGGACAAGGTACTAGGCACGGCGTATGAGGCCTACCCTTTGCGCTAAGCAGCACGTGTTTGTTAGAAGCAGCAGCCATTTTGGTGAATCATGACTTGCATAATAACATTATAAAATGGCTGATCATTCAGAACAGTGCTGTAAAAGTGATTTCTTATAGAGAATTGTTTTTGGTTTTAGAAGCTTAAGAATGTAATGTTGACAGTATAATGGAGCAAGGACAGAAAGCTAGTCTCCACAAACATCAACTATATGGGAACAAGGCCACACATGCATAGACCCCCAAGGCCACTGAAGTTGGGTGTTGGGTTAATTATGACATCATGATTGAAAGCAGAGCTTTCCAATAAGACTCAATGCTTATGAGTAATTAATTAATTAATGTGATTAAGGTTTAAATATCAGAGTTAGAGAAGGAGGAGGAAGGCAGTTGAGGAAGAACAAGGAAGCACAGGGGGCTGGAGGTAACTATGAAGGAGGTTTAATCATGGCTGATCACTGTCCTTGAAAGGTGTCCATTTTGATTTGATTTAGAATTACTGTTTAAGTTTTAGCTAATCAATTTTATGTTTCTTGTGTTAGTCTGCATTTGCAAATACCTGTAATGAAGCTATTCTTTAAGTAAAGCATTGTCATACATTTTATAACAAGGTTGTGTGGGTGTGCAATCATTTCAGCGTTGCCATTATATTTAAAGTTAATAAAGTAAATATATACAGGTTTGGGTTATCAATCAAATCTTTGCGTTATCAATGTATATCCTCAATTATTTCCTAATTGTTTAAAGCCTTCACCATAATGTTAGAATGTGTCATTCATACTCAATGACAGCAATGAAATCAGGTGTGGAGTTGTTCATTCGTCAATGGTTTCCCAGATCGTCGATCTTTTCCCCAGAACATCCCTGAAGGAAAAGTAAAACTTGGTGTTTTTTAAATTTCTAAGTGAAATTTCCCCAAAACGGCTTCGAGGTGCACACCACCGGGTCCAGAGGTATCTTTTTGCTGAATTTGGTGTCTCTGAGTGCCACGGTGTGTCCACAATGCGACGGACACGCACACACACTCTTCAACTTATTATATAGATTATAGTGTGCCTGCCAATCCGGGCATTTCAAAGAAGAAGCTAGCAAAGAAGAAGTATATTGATAAAAGCTGCAATGCTTGTGACAAAGTTTTTTTTGAATCCCGGAATAAAACCCTCTGCGATAAATGTGATTTTCAGCAGATTCCCACTCCTGATCAGCCAAAGATATTGTTAGATCTGATGGAGTGGATGAAGAAATAGTTTGTGTCAAAAGAGGAATTTATGGAATCACAAGGAAATAAAATATCCAGGGATCAGGCTGGCTTCAATTATGAGGAAGGATCTTTAGGAGAAGGTCTGGAAGTGGAGTATGTCTCAACCGAGGAATCAGGAGAAATTAACGAGGTTAGAAGCTTCAGCTTTGAGAAGGTAGAAAGCATCCTTAAAGCTATCTACAAAACTATGAACTACTGTATAAAGAACCAGTTAATACTGAAGCAGGAGAAGACATTCTCTTTGAAGATGGTCCAAGAAAGGCCAACATTTTCCAATACATAAGGTCATGATGGATCTGTTTACAAAAACAATGGTCTAATCTGGATAAAAGACAGGGGAAACTGTCTAGGATAGATCGGATGTATCCAGTTAAAGACGATCTCATTCTAAGCTGGTGCTCCCTGCCTAAAGTGGATGCGGCAGTGGCAGAGCTTACCTCAAGGACCACATTACCTCTTCAGGATGGGGCCTCATTCAAGGATCCCATGGATAGGAGAATGAAGGGAGCATTCAGGAAGCTTCATTTCTCATCTGCTGTATCCCTTAAAGCTGGAGTATCAGTAGCATCAGTATTCAGGGCACTGAGACTGTGGGGAACAGATCTACACACAGATATTGAGGATAACATTTCCAAACATTACGTATTAAAGAAGTTAGAAACCATGCAGAAAGCAACTGAATTAATTTGCGGGGCATCGCTAGATATTGTATCTTTTGCGACAAGATCGATGGCAGCATGGGTAACAGCTAGAAGAGCCTTATGGCTGAGATCATGGGCAGCCGATGCAAACTCAAAAAACAGATTGGTAGCATTTCCATTTGAAGGATCACATCTGTTCGGATCCAAGTTAGATGCCTTGATACATAGACTAACTGGAGGAAAGTCGCTGAGGTTACCTCAAGATAAAATAAATAAATTCCCTTGCCCAGCCTCTTCTAGGCAACAATACAGGGAGGCCAGGTCCTACAGACCAGGTAGACTCTATGGTCAGAGGGGCTCTTTTCCATTGTCAAGACAGTCCTTTTGGCAGTCAGCAAGAAGAGGATCTCGACAATGACAGACACAGTGGCCCAGGGGTAGGGGCTCGTCTGCTTCACTTTGCCAACCTCTGGAAAGATCTGATTCAGGACAAATGGGTGATGACCATTGTCAAAGAGGGATACGCAATAGAATTTCTGACCAACAAGAGATATCTTTTAGGAATCAAGAAGACCCAAGACAGCGGTAGAGAGGCTGGAGCTAAAAAAGATAATAAAACAATTAAAAGATAATAAAACAATTAAAAGAAATCAAGGCGATAGAATCAGTTCCAATTCAACAGGAAAAGAGAGGCTTCTATTCCAACATATTCTTGGTAAAGAAGAGTACAGGATCTGAAAAGGTTGAATGGTTTCATAGATGTAAGAAGGTTCAGGATGGAAACACAGAAGACTATTCTAGCAGGAATAGGGAGACTTCATGGTCTCGCTAGACCTCAAAGACTCATATTACCATGTTCCGGTCAGACTTCATGACAAAAGTTTTCTAAGATTCTGTGTGATGAAAGAACACTTCCAATTTACGTGCCTGCCCTTCAGGCTAACCTCATCTCCCTGAGTGTTCACAAAAGTGTTGGTCACAATAATTGCAGTTCTGAGAAGAAAGCAGATCCATATCTGGTGTTACCTAGATGACATGTTAATAGCAGCTTCCTCAAGAGACAAAGTTTTGAATGATTTAGAGATAGTGGTGAACATGCTCCAAGATCTCGGATGGGTGATAAACTTTCAGAAAAGTCACTTAGGGCCTTATTCTAGCTCTCTCTTTCTGACAAAATCCTTCTTAGATGGACAAAACCATGTACACTGCAGGTCGGGCAGATGTTACTTGTGCAGGTATAATTAGATTTTGGTGGGGTTTTACTTCAAAGTGAGATCTATATTGCAGTGTAAAAAAAAAGCAGTCAGTATTTACCCTGCACAGAAACAAAATAACTCACCCAAATCTAATTCTCTTTGCACATTTTACATCTGCCCCCATGCAGTGCTCATGGTTTTGTCCATCTAAGAAGGATTTTCTCAGAAAGAGTGAACTAGAATAAGGCCCTTAGTACCATCAAGATCAATCCAGTTTCTCATTGTCTTGATAGATTCAAGAAAATTCGAAGTTCAGGACTCTCGCAGATATTATGGAAGTGGAATCCTCTCAGTTAAGAATGTGTCTTCAACTTTTGGGCATGATGATGTCAGCCACAGGTACAATTCCATGGGCTCATTGGAGGCTAAGAAGAAGATTTCAGTGGGCACTTCTACCATTTATAAAAAGAAAATGGCCATTACAGAAAGTCATCAGACTGGGAGCCCTGGTGAAGAATTCTCGGTTATGGTGGACAGATCAAGAGATGGAGAACAGAGCGTTATCTTTGAATCTGCCACAATACCTAGTGGTTACAAAGGATGCAAGTGCTCTAGGTTGGGGAGCTCATCTGGAGGACCAAACTATTCAGGGAGTCTGGACAAAAGAAGAAAGTCGAAAATCTTCAAGCTGGAGAGAGGCAGCAGCAGTATGGAGAACCATTATGGGTCTAAAGCAGAAGATCAGAAGAAAACACCTAAGAATTTTCTCAGACAACATGACAGTGGTGTCCCATATAATCACCAAGGAGGTACGAGAAGTTGGGCCTTGATGTCAGTAATGTCAAACATCTTGATGTGGGCAGAAGAGAATGTCCTGTCACTGACGGCAGTCCATGTTCCAGGCAAAGAAAACGTGCTAGCAGATTTTTTGAGCAGAAGCAAAGTTCTCCCAGGGGAATGGGAATTGAATGGAGAGGTGTTCAAACAGATAGTCAATCGCTTCGGAAAACCAGAGATAGACCTGATGGCTACAAACACCAACAGGAAGGTGTGAAAATACTTCTCAAGGTATTATCTGCCTCAGACATCGGCTGTAGACGCTTTTTCAATACAATGGAACTGTCGACTGGGATACATCTTCCCACCGTTTCCTCTGATTCACAGAGTTCTCAAGAAGATAATACAGGAGGGGGGTCACAGTCATCATGATACTCCCTTTTTGGCCGACAAGATCTTGGTTTTCAACAGTTCTGAAGCTGGCAATACAAGAACCATTAACTCCTCCAATGATATCGAATCTTTTATTCCAAGGGCCAGTAAATCATCCAAATCCAGATATATTATCTGTAAAGGCTTGGAAATTAAGAGGAAAATGTTAAAGGAGGAAGGACTTTCAGATCAAGTCACTTCATTACTATTACAGCCCAGAAAAGAGGTTTCTTTGACATATTATCGAGTCTGGCAGGCATTTATTCGCTGGAATGGCTCAGTAGAGAAAATTTAAAAATCTTCCACTCCTCAAGTTTTACAGTTTCTATTTAATGGATATTCTTCTGACTTGGCTTTGTCAACATTAAAAGTGCAAATTTCAGCATTAAGTATTCTACTTGGCAGGAGGTTGGCAGAAGAAAATCTTATCAAGAAATTCTGCAATGCAATTAAGAGAATTAGATCCACAGTGAGATCACTAGTTGCTTCATGGGATCTGAATTTGGTGCTGAATGCTCTTATGAAAGAGCCATTTGAACCGTTAACAGAGACTTCTCTAAGGTATCTCACATGGAAAATAGTTTTTCTAGTCGCATTTACCTCCGCAAGGAGATTCAGCGAACTCCAAGCTCTATACGTAGAGGAACCATATTTAAGAATTTTTGCTGACCGAGTAGTGTTGAGAACACATCCAGATTTTCTGCCAAAAGTGATCAGTTTGTTTCACCTCAATCAAGAAATTACACTTCCGGCATTTCATTCTGATCCAAAGAATGGAAAAAAAAAGTAATGGCATACATTAGATTTGGTGAGAGGCATCACCATTTATCTGGATCGTCTTAAGTAAGTCAGAAAGTCAAAAAGTTTGTTCATCATACCAAAAAGGTGTAAGAAAAAGGCTAGCACCTTCTAAACAGACAATGGCGATGTGGATCAGAAAACTGATTCCATTTGCTTATAAACAAGAGAACAAGGAAGTTCCTGGTAGTATAAAGGCACACTCCACCACAACTTCGTGGGCTCAAGCCTCTATCAAGGATAACTGCGGTGTGGCAACTTGGTCGTCCATACATACATTCGCAAGACATTATGCTCTTATTGTGTCAAATTCTTGGAGATCAAGTGCTTCAAAGCGTCCTTGTAGATTAAAATTAATTTTCATGCATTTAGATTTCCTCCCTCTTCTTGCTTTGGTATTATCCCAAGGTCTTGGCTGCCATGGGGACTGTAGAAGAAAACTGCAGATTATACTTACCGATAATTCCTTTTCTTCCTAGAGATCCCATGGCAGCCATTAGTTTTTCCCTCCCCTTGTGGTGTTTTTTCCAGGACTAAGAGAAAAGGAGACACTAAAAAGACAAGGAGGAAAGGGAGGAGCTGGGATTTATACTGGAAGGGGGAGGTCCTAAGGAAAAAAACAGCCCGTCTAACTAGGAGAGGGATGAAATCCCAAGGTTTTGGCTGCGATGGGATAAGATAAGGAATTATTGGTAAATATAATCTGCAGTTTTCCATAGTAGATGAACTTCCATCTACCTTATATTTCTGAACGTCCTTGCAACTTGACTGTGGTCCCTTCCCTTCTCCAGTGAATACGGAGAAAAAATAATTATTAGATTATCTGCAATTGCCTTGTCTCCCTCCACTAAATTCTCAGTGTCTGTCCGAAGTCTTATTATTCCTCCATTGGATTTTCTTTCACTTACTTAAAAAAAGTTTTTCTTCCTTATCTACTGACTTAGCCATTTTGTCCTCAGCTTGTGCCTTGGCACGCCTGATTACTTTCTTAGCCTCCTTGTGTCTGGCAAGGTACACTTCTTTGTCATTATTTTGAGTCTGCTTGTATGTCCTAAATGCCATCTTTATTGCTTTTACACTAGTTGATACCTCTTTTGTAAACCACACTGGCTTTTTCCTGGTGCTTTTCTTAACCCTTTTGATACAAAGGTCCGTTGCCTTTAGTATTGCACTTTTTAATTTTTTCCACCTCTCCTGCACTCCTTTCAAGTTCCTCCAATCCGCTAATGAATCGCTTAAACATCTCCCCATTTTTGTAAAGTCAGCCTTCCTAAAATTCAACACCTTAGTTTGTGTGTGACTGGAGTTGAATCATGCCTTGATACTAAACCATACTGCTTGATTATCACTGGATCCTAGTTTCTCACCCATATAGGTCTGATATCCTGTCACCATTTGTGAGTATTAAATCTAATACTGAGTTTTTGCGAGTAGGTTCGCTCACCAATTGCTTGAGATGCTCCCTGTAGGGAATTTAGAAATTTGCCACTTGTAGTTGATCTTGCAAAAGACTTCTCCCAATTCACATCATGATTATGACTTCTCCCTTTAAAGCAATTTTATTGACATCAAGCAATTGAATCCTGTCCAAATCTTGCCCCTGACCTGGTCGTATATAGATTACTCCAGTGCGAATAGTGTCCTTCTCCCCCATTTCTGTGGTCACCCAAAGGGCCTCAGTTTTTTCCTCAATGTTTTGTATTAAAGTAGCAATTATGCTTTTCTTTACATACATTGCTAACCCTCCTCCGATTCTTCCCATTCTGTCCTTCCTAAATATATGGTATAGCTATGTCCAGGTCAAATTGTATAGCTATGTCCAGGTCATGATTCTCATTACACCATGTCTCTGTAATAGCCACAATGTCTAGGTCATCCTTTGTCAGTATTGCAATTCGCTCAGGAATTTTGTCTTCTAGGCTTATAGCACAGGTCTTCAACCTGTGGCCCTCCAGATGTTGTGGAACTACATTTCCCAGCATGCCCTGACAGTTTTGGCATGCTCTTATAGGAAAAAATGTGGCAATGCATGTTGGAACATGTAGTTTCACAACATCTGGAGGGCCATAGGTTGAAGACCCATGGCTTATAGCCTTTGCACACAGTTTTACAAATTTTGCCTGTGCATCTGTTATTCCTAGCTATGTTCAGACATTAAAAAAATTCAAGTCTAAAGTTGAAATGACCTTTTTGATGATGCTGTTCAATGTCTTTTTTCTTTTTTACTGTTCAGAAATCACTTTATCAGTTACAACACAGCTGCACTTCACTAAATCTAAAGATACAGTGAGTCTGTTCAAGTCCCCATAGACATTCAATGAACCATAGACTTGGTAACGGGGAAGCTCTTGAGATTAATTTAATACATTCGTTTATAAATGGCCCCCTCACATGCTTCAGACCATTCATACAAAAAAAAAAAAAATGAAAATTTGTACAAATGTTTAATATTTACACTTACAAAAACAAATTCAGGGCAGTGTGCCTGCATAACACAGATTACAAACAAAATACAACTAAAAAAAAAAACACACAGCATTGTATCACTACCCAACAAATGATAGGTTATAAGCCACTAACATTTTTCAATTTGTTTTTAAAATCTTTCAAAAAAAGGGGACTATGAAAATGTGCACACAATTAAAATGTACAGATGGAGCCGGGCTCCCTCTTGCTGGCGAATCCCCAGAATATCACTGCTCCATCTGTATGTTTGTTTAATCCTACACTTTGGAACGGTTATTAATGATAATTATGCTTTCCCCCTTTAGAAGTAGTAATACATCTTAAGGCCCATACATACTGGGCGATTTTGAGATAAAAGCAGCTCACTTTAGAGAGCAATAAGCCCCGATGCTTGCTCCTGCATCATCACCGGCCATACTACCAGCTGATGAACGAAGAGGTGGATGGCTTTCCATAGCGTCCTTCTACGGAAAGCTCTCCACCCTCAAAAAAAAATCATTAAGTTGGGCGAATGAAAAATATTTAAAATCGCTCCGTGTGTTTGCACAGAGCACTTTTCAGCCAAGCGATCTTCCCAATCACCACAAATACCTAGTGTGTTTGAACCTTTAGTGTACAATGCAAATACACAAACCAGCTAATTTTGTGGTCGCCAGTAGGTAGGATGCTTCAGACTACGTAAGTAGAGCAAGAGACACCATAACTACTGCCAAGCTGCTAGGTGAATCTTGTAGAAACATAAAACAGGACTGTCCTTTCTAAAAGGAAACACTGTTCCATTTCTCCATACATTGTTCAGGGCTCCAATAATGCAAACAGGCGACCCATATGCTGAATACTAGGCAGACGGTGTTGAAAACCCTGTCCAGACCAGAGGCAGGTTGGCTCTTTTAGGGTATTAAAGACCTTAAAAGTGTTGGTGTTGTTGTAGGGTATTATTCATAGACTGATCACAAAAAAAGTTTTTCGTTGGCGTTACATGGTGTTATTGCAAGTTTTAAAAAAAATAAAATACAAAAAAGTGCTTTGTGTGAAAATGAAAAACAAACAGGACGGAGTCTCACTGGCAGTCTACAGCAACAACATGTATCTGCAACTACTATTGTTCATCTATTGACTGAAAAAAAAAAAAAAAAACACTTTGAGCACAACCTACACACCCAGCAGTTACTTAGATGGTACACGTAGCATGTCTCCTTGTAAAAAAACAAAACAAAGGAAGTTTTACAAAACTAATTACTCCATTTAATTGAGGGAACTTTTAATTATAAACAGAAGTTGGACTTTTCTTTTTATATTGGTTTCCTCTAGAAATGGACAGATAGAGCTTTAGTAATTACAGACATTAATATGGTAATGAGTGTCTCAGGCTGTCATCCTTTCTCTGGTCCCCAAGTTAAGTGACCAATGTTATTTTAATGAAAGGGAGGGGGGTGTGTTATGGTCTCAGTCATTTTGCAATAAAGAAAAAAAAAAAAAAAGGCAACACTGCAGTCTTATACATCTTCTGCATCCTGTACTCTAGCATCTTCATCTTCTCCATCTTCATCATCATCATCATCAATATCCTTATCAAGCGGAGCACCCCCATCTTTGGAGATTTCATCTACATGAGCAAGCATGTCAGCCATAAGAGCTTCCTCCAACTTTTTCCTCACTTGTTGCACCAGCTCTTCCTGTTTCCTGAAAACAAGGTACAGTACACATTCAGCATATAAATTTGGCTGCAAAAGGAGAAAGCTTTATGACTAGACCACATGCTGCGACTACTATAATTTAGGAGAACACAGTTACAAACAGCCCCTCTTCTGGTTGCCACCAATATTTATGAAGAGGAGGTCCACCTAAATGCCTTTATTGCACAGATACAACCAGGTCTAAGTAAATATCCTCAGCGGCCAGACATTTTACACAATATACAAAGCAAATGTCTATTTCTACTTTTTCAGAAACACTACCATTTCTTGAAATCCTACACAAATGACACCTACATACTTGTGGGCGAGTATGGTATGGTGTGTTCCACAACCAAGCGTTTAGTGTATACCATGATAGTTGATAAAACAGACGCCTTGTGAATGCACTTACATGAAACAAGCTTGTTTATACCTTCACCTTGTTCTGGTATAATAAAGTTCGGTACTTATATGTTAGTTGGGTGCCCACTAAGCTATTTGCTTAGTTTTACAAGTGCGCTCGCCACACTATATAAAATCAATTCCATGCTGACATAGATAGTGGGGGTATGAGTGTACTTACTATAGTGGGTGCCCAACTAACATATAAGTACCTAAAGTTCAATTAGATGCACTTTTGTCAGATCAGATAGGGACAATAAAACAACTCAAATAGTAGGGCATACATAATAGGTTCAGCGTTTGCCAGAAGTTGGCCAATATTGGGCGTTTAATGTGGCAATCATTTCCAAGGCAAAACCAATCCACTCAAATGTAAGAATTAAGTTTGTCAAACAGTTTATAGATCTTTGTCAAAACAGATCTCAATCACCAGGGGAAAAAAGTAGTTATTGTTACTGCCACAGCAGCATTTACTATTGTAAAGCGCAACGGAATCTGCTGCGCTATATAAGAAACTGTAAATAAATAAAATATATCGCAGGAAGTGCCGTTATAGTCCCAGCACATACAAACAAAACAAATGCTGCAAATCACCATACCAACTACAGGGTTAACAGCATCAATTAAACATATTGCTGGTTAGTTTTTTTGGGTATTTTCTTTGTATGTAATGGGAAAGGTCACCAATGCTACAGCACTTAATAGTAAATCTGTGTTTGTCAGTAAATATTTGGGCTTAAGTAATGGTTCCAAAGATGAATAGGACAGCTTGACCATTATTGATGTTTTGCCAAACTTCTGGTGTCCCCGTTCCAGCGTTTGAAAAAAATAAATAAAATTATATTGTTTTTCATAAGCAAGAAACCAAAAGTGCATTTTGTACATGCACACTCAGTTGGAGAATCTATTCTGTACAATATAGGTATATATTCAGTATTGGTCTTTGGGTCCATTCTATCTAAAACAGAATATTTTCCGCCTGAAAAAATTTAGACTATTCAAGGTAATTTTTTTCTAGACAGTCTAAAGCTGGGGTAGCCAACTCCAGTCGTCGAGAGCTACCAACAGTTAATATTTTCCAGGTCTCATCACAGAATCACAAGTGAAGTATTTAGCTCCACCTGTGGATCTTTCAAAATGTGTTCATGAGTAATGAGTGCAGTTGCGCAGCAGCTAGGTTGTCTGGAAAACATGAACTGTTTGTAGCTCTCGAGGACTGGAGTTGTCTACCACTAGTCTAAAACAGTGGTAGCCAACTACGGTCCTCGAGAGCTAACAGTTCACATTTTCCAGACAACCTAGCTGCTGCAAAGGTGCACTCATTACTAGCTGAAACATTTTCAAAGATCCACAGGTGGAGCGAATTACTTCACGTGTGATTCTGTGATGAGACCTGGAAAACAATAACTTTTGGTAGCTATCGAGGATTGGAGTTGGCTACCCCAGGTCTAAAGCATTCTGCCTGTCAACTCCTTTTGTTGGTCATTGAGACTTGTTGCAAATTGTCTAAACTCAGTAATGTTAATCAGATGTAGCCTATTCAGTGTCAATGTATTTTCCCAAGCCTGACCCTCCTTCTCTGCATGTCCCCCACACTGGCCCCAATCAGTGTATTTCCCCCAGTCTGCGCTCCCCCACTCTATTTCCCCCAGCCTGCTCCTTCACAGTATATTCCCCTGTCTGACCCCCTCTGTAAGCCAGAGGATGAGAGGCCAATAAGGCTCCGGCCAGTCACCCTCCCCTGCTGAGTCTGCTTTGCTTCTAGCTGCCCCCCTCCAGGCATACTGCTGTCACTGATCGCTACAGACCACAGTAGGAGAGATTGCAGACCGAGGATGGAGCGGAGCCCGGGCGGGGGATGGGGGTTGGACACATACTTATAAGAAGACACTAAAGAGTGGCTGCCAACACCCTCTCACCGCTGCACAGTCACATAAAGTAATGTGCTCTTGCCAGCGGCCCCATCTCTACTGTTCTGCGCTGTGCGTCCTGCTTCTAATGCTCCGCCTGCTTCTGGCTTGAGGCCACTTAAAGTGACATTATGGGCCACAATTGGCCCGAGGGTCAGACTTTGGCATGCCTGGTCTAAATGGATTGTACTTTCAGTCAGGCATGTCCAACGTTGGCCCTCCAGATGTTTTGAAACTACACATCCCAGCATGCTTTTCAATAGTTTTAGCATCCTCTAATAGCAAAACTGTGGCAAAGCATGCTGGGATGTGTATTTTCACAACATCTGGAGGGCCAACGTTGGACATGCCTACTTTAGACAATGTGATTATGCGCTGACAGCAGTAGTCTTTATGCGGCTGCCAGTGCAGCTATCCCCCAGCAGCGCTGGAGCGTGGACCCGCTCATTAACTAACTGCAAGCTGGGCCCTCACTCTCAATACTGCGGAGTGTGCCGGGGCTGTCAGGCGGAATGCCTGTTTGAGATCCGCCAGAATGCTTTCCGCTAGAAAAGCATTCTGAATAGTTGGAATGTCAAAATGGCGGAATAGCTGATGTAAATCAGCAAACTGGCAGAGTAGATTCCAACTCCGCCTGATAGTTACTAAAGCCCTCTCAGAATGACAAAAACATACAGTACCCTCCAGAAAGGGTTTAAAAATCGGTCCGTAAATATGTTCTTAACCAAAATCAATGTTACATTTTTTTTTTTCAATTAAAGCACATATTGGTCACGTCACTGTTCTACTGTGAAAGTATAGAAGTAATGCCATCCTTCTTAAAATAGACGTGGAGAGGTTATTTCTACCTGATGTCATCATCAGTCACCATAAATGCCTTGCAGAGGGGCTGTGAAGTATTGAGCCAAACCCCTGGATTCTTCTCCACTGCTGCAGACAATTGTCCAGTGATTGGCATGGTGCTTGTGTGCAGAGCACTAGCAATAGCAGAGAGAAGGGTTTCATCTGTGCACCCAGGACCTACACCTAAAGCATAAAACAGAATATTTATAGAGAAGTGAAAGATAGGCAAAGGGAACAAACATGTCGGGTGCAAAGTATTAAAAATTCAAAAAGGTGTGCAAAATTGTTACCAATAGCAAAACTCTATATAAAACACACAACCTCATCATAATTGGCTACAAATGCTGATGTAATATACTTGCAAAATGCTTTTTCTAGTTTCTACTTTATGCCGGTGTACTCCTATGAAAAGTTTTGAAATCATGCACACAATGCTCGGTGGGTGGGTAGGGGTCCTTATTGCAAGTGCTTGCTCTGTTTCAGGGATCCATGCAACACCATTGCTTACAACAGGTTGGAGGCAATAATGGGCTTTACAATTTTGATTTCTGATGCCAGCACTGCACATATACATATTATTAAAAAAAAAAAAAAAAAAAAAAAACACCCCTTACCTTGCAGCCCTTTTGGCAATTCCATGGTTTTCACCAGCTCCTCTGCAATGTCAAAAGCATTTAAGCCACTCAGTTTCTTTTCCCAAAAAGCTGTAGTTTAAAGAACAAAATCAGCATGGGTTATGCCTGGGAATATGTATGGCTGACAAGAATAGTAGCCACCCTCAACTACAGGCGCTAAACATATTCAACCAATTATTGAAAAATCAATACATGTAAAGTTATAGAGTCCAATAGTAATGTGTTTGCTACATCCTCCAAGCACAAGCCAAACAAAAAAAAAAGAGAGATCTGCGCTAAAAACTTTTTTATGTAATGCCAAATAAATGATAAAGTATAATCTGATTTGTTGCAATGGGCAACATATTTCACTTCTAAAAACCTCATGGACACCGATGCAAAGAGTGAGACGAAGTTAGAGAAAACAATGGAACCAATCACAGATTGCATGGATCCACGCTGCTGAGCGGCTAAACTCCATTTACAATTTGAAGGTTGTTACCTTGCCTATCTGAATTTAAGAAATTCAATTGTGAATGCACCAATCTCAGTCAACTGTATGTTCCTAAAGTTACTAACACACTGGTAAATGGGCCATTAAATGTTCAAATTTGAATTACTTCCATTTTGAATACTATTTACATAATTTAATATTTTAGCCTTCTACTAGACCAGCGTTTCTAAAGCGTGGTCCTCAAAAGGACACTAACATGCCAGGTTTTAAGAACTTCAATGCCTGAGCATAAATGGTTAAATAAAATAACAGGAATAGCTTTGTTTTGCACCCCTGAGTGGTAGCTACAGGAGATAACAATTGAATTGCTACCCCATCGGTGTGCCTTGAGGACTTCAGTTGAAAAATGGCCTTAGATAGTCAGTAACTGAACCTAGAGAAACCTTATACTTCAAAAGCAATAACTGTATGTTCACATCATTCTTTAAAAAACAAACAGCTCTAAAAAAATAAAAAAAGTGCCCACACACAACGACAATTTTTTTATTTTTTACAGATTGGCCTATTTCCAATAAAAAAATAAAAAAAGATAGATCGTCCGATTTTTTTTTTTTTTTTTTTTTACAGATAATAGTCGTATGCGCACTCGCGCTGCATGAAAGATCAGATTTAACAAAAGAGCCATAGCAACGCACATAGGATCTTAAGAGAAATCTTTGGTAAAGATGGCACTTGCCTGAAATCTTTTGTCCATGATGAACAAAAGATTTCAAGGCCAATTTATGCGCACATATTAAGATCGCAGATCATTCTAATGTGTGGGCACCTTAATTAGAACCTTCTCTAGTTGCAAAATCCTGCCTTCTTTTACCTGGCGTGGCTGGTCTACCGCTTTCTGAGGGTCACTTTTTACTTTATTAGTAGGATGGTTTGTCACTTTGGTGACCGGTTGCTTGAAGATTGAAGCCGTTTGTCTAACCGGAAGAGCAGTGTTCAGATCAGGCTTGCCCTGCAAACAGAATGACCATGATTTACTACTCAGTCAGGAAATACAATGAAACATCTTTATCCATCTTTGACGTAAGAAGACAGACAATGTAGTAGCAAATCGTAGTTATTTCATAGACATAGCATTTTTCGGCTGTCAAGAGATTAAAAGCTAAATTGCCCTGACAATTCATGCTTATGGTTGAGTAGGACAAATTGCATAGAAAAATAGAATCCCATTGTGTTTTTGCTACTCTACATGGTTTAATTGAAATACCTTTGTTTGATTTAATCCATCATATCGCATTCGCTGACGTTTTTGTTGATTTTGCTCATCAGCATTTTCCCAGTGCGAAAATCAAATGTGCTGAGGTCCATGGAGTTTCCGAGGTAACGTGCCAGTTGTGGCTTACTACGGAACTTCTTCCCACTGGGACTGGAAAAAAAAAAAAAATTAAGAAGGAAAAACTTTAAATTAATAAAAAGTAGAGACATTTATCCATGCACCAACTAGTTAAGTTCTGGCATAAATTTAGCCTGTAGCCGAGCACTGCCCTGATAGACTTCTGTCTATTGACTGAATGTTACACCATGACCAATAATGCTCCCATCATTTAGCACAAAGACCATTTTGGAAAAAAAAAAACTACAAAATTGTTGGGTGATAGGTGGCACTGTGAAAGGAGCTCCCCTAGCCGGCAGCTGCTAAAAACCAGACAGTCCTGGAAATGAGGAAACAAAGAAAAAGTTGGAAGCAGCGCTCAAATAACCAAAAGTATGGAACTTGGAAGATTCCTTAAAAATTTGATTTTACAAATTATATTTAATTTTATTAAAAGTACCCATAAAACAGTCTATATATTGGCCA
This sequence comes from Crinia signifera, assembly GCF_055691185.1. Taxonomy (NCBI): domain Eukaryota; kingdom Metazoa; phylum Chordata; class Amphibia; order Anura; family Myobatrachidae; genus Crinia; species Crinia signifera. Next base: position 207,365,706 of record NC_139217.1, on the reverse strand, counting down.
ATAACCATATATATTAGAACAGATTTAGAACCACATGTTGTGGCATAAAATAAGTTGGTATAAAATAAAGGCTATGCACCATAAAAAGTGTTTGTTATCCGTTCCTAGACTGGCCCAGAAAGTCTTAATTATGTTTCTTATATAGCGTATACATATTCCACATCGCCTTACAGAGAATATTTTGAACATTATCAGTCCCTGCCCCAGTGGAGCTTACAATCTATATTCCCTACCACATGTACAATCTCACAAAGACATTCTAGGCTTAATTTTGTTGGGAGCCAATTAACCAGTATACCCCACGCATGGGGAAAATATACAAACTCTGCACAGTTAGAGCCGTGGTATGAATTAAACCTATGACCTCAGCACTGTGAGGCAGTACTGGTAACCATTACACCGTCCGTGCTGCCCTTAATGCTGTATGTGCCAAACTGGAACCAATAAATATGAAGTTTTTGTTACCGTCCACCATAGATTAGGAATGGCGTGCGCTCTTGTACGCCTCCTGGTTTGGGTGTATAAGCTGATCTTAGGCAAGGATCCAGTCCACCACGGAGGATGGGGTATGAGCGGGTACAGCTGGTGGCAGAATGCTTCATTCCATGGAATTGGCTAGGAACAGATAACCAACACTTCTTATATTAAGGGACATATGGTGCATAGCCTTTAATTTATTCCAACTTATTTTATGCTGCAAAATATGGCAGCATGTATAGTCAAGATTTAATTATTTATTTTGTATTTCCCTTGAAACAACCATTTTTCACAAATGTCAGCAGTTCAATTCAGCACAATGCATTTACTGTCAACGCTACAATACTGGCTGAGAAGGAGCATATAAATTCCGCACAAATTTGTAAGTTGGCTTCACATATTGGCTCAATAAAGCAACAAACAAATGTAAAGTCAGCTCCAGTCATTATCAAACTGAACTTACAAGTTGTAAGATCAACACAAACATTCCCAGACAGACTAAACCTGGGGTAGCCAACTTTAGTCCTCGAGAGCTACCAACAGTTAATGTTTTCCAGATCCTCACAGAATCACAAGTGAAGTAATTCGCTCCACATGTGGATCTTTTAAAATGTGTCAGTGAGTAAGGAGTGCACCTGTTCAGCAGCTAGGTTGTCTGGAAAATGTGAATTGTTGCTAGCACTCGAGGACTGGAGTTGGCTACCACTGGACTAAAACTATGATAATCATCTTATTTTCAAAAATAAACATGGTGGAATTAAATTCACTCAGCAAAGTGCTACCTCTGTATGCTAATTTGCAAGAGAAGACCTCAATATCTAGCCATCAAGGTGCAATCATCCTAAAAGGCACTTTGCAGACTTCTGAGAAAACTATTTGACACCATGCCTGACATGGGCTCTACACAGTTTTAGCATTCCTTAATAGCACAACTGTAACAGAGCTAGCTGGGACTTGTAGTTTCACACCAGCTGGAGAGCCACAGGTTGGCCAGGCCCTTTTTACATAATGCTGAAGTGAGTTTGTTGCTGGGAACTGGAGAACGAAAATAAAAATGTACATATGACTATGACTATCATGTTAATATACAATTATCAATAAACCTTGTGTTTGAGATGGATATGCACTTCTAAGAATGGAAAAAAAAAAATATTAGTTGGCAGCATGAAAAGAAAGCAAAAGACTTCCAGGCTTTATAGAGACTACCAGGTGGAGGGCGCAATGTGCAGACATCCACCATGCATGTGCATTGCTCGCCAGTCTGTGGCAGCTGTAGGCTGCCAGCAACACAGCTGCCCAAAGCTATGAAGTCGCCCTACACAGAGAGGGTGTGAGAAATAAACTGCAATAAGTGCACCCACAAGGCTTACTGCACAGGATAATCACCGACACAGCTGCAGGCACACCATACCATAACTGCATCTGCCCCTTAACATCAATACAAATACATAAGTTGTCATTTATAAGGGCCACGTGCACTTAAAGATAGCTACTTATTAGTAAATATAAATAAATGATATATATATTTTTTTAAATAAAAAGCTCCTCCAACTCCAGTCCAACTATGTGACGTCACGGACACCTGAGTCCCGGCCGAGCCAAGCAGGAAAGGAAACCGCGCACGCATAATGAATATAATTCTTATGTTGTGACAGTGTATGAAATATGAATGTAAAGGAGTACTACAGCAGCAAACAGTCACAGCAGCTAGGGGAAGGAAAAGAATTCCTTATTAAACATATATTGATTTTTTTCTACTATATGACTTGCTTTGGTTGTCATTTTTTTATTTAATCAAAGTTGGGACACTACCATACTATACACATATACATAGTTTACACACACACACACACACACACACACACATCCATATTTGTGTATTAATATAGGTCATTGGGTACTTATGTACTAACTGGGCTGCCGATTTTGAAATCGGGTCCATCGCTGGTAAAATGGACTGAGTCCATTTTAACATGGAATTCAATGGGAAAAGGGGTCCTTTTCATACCCCTACTATCCAAGTGGGCATGGAGTTGGATATAAACCTGTGGCGAGCGTAGCGAGCCACCGAGCCCGAAGCGTGGGCGAGCCCCCGCGAGGGACACAGAATACCGTCCGCTCGCCACGCTTCGGGCTCGGTGGCTCGCTACAGGTTTATATCCAACTCCATGCCCACTTTGATAGTAGGGGTATGAAAAGGACCCCTTTTTCCCATTGAATTCCATGTTAAAATAGACTCAGTCCATTTTAACATTGAATCCTATGGAAAAATCGGGTAATCGCATCGCATGCGATATGGTCGTATGCGATATCGCATCTGATTATTCGACCCTCGCCTATCGATGCCCAAACATCGAGCATCAGGTCCCAACCATCAATGTTTTGGAACATCGATAGTCGATGGCCATCCCTAGTTGGAGAGTCTCTGTCCCTCACTATATGCTGGCAGACCACGAAGTAAGACAGTGGCTGGGCTCATGACTCATATGGATTTACAGGCACAGAGTGTATGGCTCACAGCACAGACTTGACCTGGACTCAGCAGTTACTGCACTCTCCTTCCTCCTGCTGAGTCTGCCATGCTATAATGCTGCTGCTGTCTCGGCTTTTGAAACAGTGAGTGACGCGAATCAGGCATCCAGCTCAATGATTCGAGTCCCTGAGACGAGGCAGCGATTCACTAGCCATCTCTAGCCTGGATGCCCTCCCTATGCCCAAGTGCGAAATGACTCCTGGTTTACTTGGAGCTCTGGCTGCTGCTGACAACCAGCCACTCAAGGAACAGTTATACTAACTGGAAGGTAGAGAGAGGTCCTGAGAGGAGATGTGGTTAATATCTTGACCGACAGAATACCAGCACCGTTCTCATGCCTTGTGGCCAAAAACTGGCAACGACATACTAACATTAATGAGGGTGCCAAAATCCCAAGTGCTGGCCTCTAGCAGGGGAGGGAGAGAAAGAGAGAGAGAGAAAGAAAGAGAGAAAGAAAGAGAGAAAGAAAGAGAGAGAGAGAAAGAGAGAGAGAAAGAGAGAGAGAAAGAGAGAGAGAAAGAGAGAAAGAGAAAGAGAGAAAGAGAGAAAGAGAGAGAGAGAAAGAGAGAGAGAGAGAGAGAGAGAAAGAGAGAGAGAGAAAGAGAGAGAGAAAGAGAGAGAGAGAAAGAGAGAGAGAGGAAGAGAGAGAGAGAAAGAGAGAGAGAAAGAGAGAGAGAGAGAGAGAGAGAGAGAGAAAGAGAGAGAGAAAGAGAGAGAGAGAGAGAGAGAGAGAAAGAGAGAGAGAGAGAAAGAGAGAGAAAGAGAGAGAGAGAGAGAGAGAGAGAGAGAGAGAGAA